>NC_081560.1:53793397-54063643 GCF_022355385.1 Mustela nigripes | reverse complement strand
TCAGTTGTCTTTTGGTTTTGTTAACTGTTTCCTTCGCTGTGCAAAAGCTTTTGATCTTGATAAAGTCCCAATAGTTCATTTTTGCCCTTGCTTCCCTTGCCTTTGGTGACGTTCCTAGGAAGAAGTTGCTGTGGCTGAGGTTGAGGAGGTTGCTGCCTGTGTTCTCCTCAAGGATTTTGATGGATTCCTTTCTCACATTGAGGTCCTTCATCCATTTTGAGTCTATTTTTGTGTGTGGTATAAAGAAATGGACCAGTTTCATTTTTTCTGCATGTGGTTGTCCAATTTTCCCAACACCATCTGTTGAAGAGGCTGTCTTTTTTCCATTGGGCATTCTTTCCTGTTTTCTTGAAGATTAGTTGACCATAGAGTTGTGGGTCCAGTCCTGGGTTCTCTGTTCATTCCATTGATCTATGTGTCTGTTTTTGTGCCAGTACCATACTGTCTTGATGATGACAGCTTTGTAATAGAGCTTGAAGTCTGGAATTGTGACGCCGTCAGCTTTGCTTTTCTTTTTCAACATTCCTCACGTTATTTGGGGTCTTTTCTGGTTCCAAATAAGTTTTAGGATTATTTGTTCCATTTCTTTGAAAAAAATTGATGGCATTTTGATAGGAATTGGATTAAATGTGTAGATTGCTTTAGGTAGCACAGACATTTTTTCAATATTTGTTCTTCCAATCTATGAGCATGGAACATTTTTCCATTTCTTTGTGTCTTCCTCAATTTCTTTCTTGGGTACTTTATAGTTTTCTGAGTACAGAGTCTTTGTCTCTTTGATTAGACTTATTCCTGGATCTCTTACAGTTTTGGGTGCAATTGTAAATGGAATTGACTCCTTAATTTCTCTTTCTTCCATCTTGCTGTTGGTGTATAGAAAAGCAACTGATTTCTGTGCATTGATTTTATATCCTGACATTTTACTGAATTTTTGTATGAGTTTTAGCAGTTTTGGAGTGAAATCTTTGGGTTTTCCACATAAAGTATCATACCATCTGCAGAGAGTGAGAGTTTGATGTCTTCTTTGATGATTCGGATGCCTAGCTACCAAGTATTTTTTTTTTTTTAATTTTGGTCAAGCAGATATTTTTATTATTTTATTTTTGTAGTATAAAAAAGGGGATTATCATAGGGGATTAATACATCTGTAGACAAATAGAAGGGTGCAATATTATTATAGGCAATTAATCTGAAAAGGCAAGAGTAGAGACTAATCCCACTGAAGGGCAAAGATACTGCAATAAATGCTCTGCATTTTTCATCAAGCAGTGGGATGGTAATAAGTTAAGTATATGAAGTAAACTGCATGCATCAACCATTTTCTTCTGCATAATCATAAACTGTTTTGCATTTATATACAATCATGCACAGTGTTTGGAATGCACACACACAAAAAATCTTGGCATCAAGTATAATAGAAGAGAAATATGAAAACAAGGGAACCAGGTGAGGCATAAGATTAGAAAATGTTTATGTAAAATTTTTAAAGCAACTGATAAATTATGCTACTCATATTACTAGTTTTTCTTTCTCCATATCTGGCTAATTTTATTAATATACTACAGCTTCTGATTATTCTCAGTTGTATCTAGTGAATTTAAAAAAGAACAACCCTGCAATAAAATATCTATCATGTCTTGCTGAATAAAATGTGTATTTTGTGCAATGTGAGATTGAAGGGTTTCTAAGCTTCTTGGAGTTTTAAATCAGACAACCCCCCACTTCCTCCAGACACAGTTGCTTATTTGTCAGCTTGAGTTTGATTTATCTCAAGCAGCAGCTAAAACTGTATTAAAATCTTCTGTTAAGCATGTAAAACTGTACATATAGAGAGTCAGTAAGTTAAACATCTCTAATAAAAGACAGCTGCGTTCTCATTGGAGGCAAAAATAGGATAGAAAGAGATTTGTTTCTGTGAAGGATGATATGAAAAGTATGAAAACCTAGATGTCTTCTCTTTACAAAATGGCGCTGATATATAAGGCAATAAAAATGTTTTTAATGATTTTTTTTAAAGTGCACATAAAGTAACCAGTGAATCTGTGTATTCAGCTATTGATCAGTTTAGTGATGGGCTGAAAAATCAGTGAATTAATGAGTGCCCTCTGCTTTATTCATTATTTCACCATGGTGTATTTTTTCCTTTTTGTTTGTATCTTTGTGAGAGTAACCCAGAGTATAAAGTTATATAATGTTGATGGTTTAGTATTGTTTCCATACAATTTCTGAGGTTATCTTCAGCCTCTTGACATTTTAAGCTTACTCATTTATGAGTACATTTTTAATTTTAGTAATTTTATTAGCTAATTTAAATGAGTATGGAATTTTGGCCTTAAAAATATGCAAAAAAAATGCAACCAAAGAGAATGGACCCTACATACTATAGTCAATATAAAATGTCTAATTAGATATCTTATAAATTTTTCTTCATATGTATACCATAATATACATGAAAAGAAACAACAGTAATAATTGATGACTTCCTGTTAAGAAACTTCAGTTAAGATTAGGATGGCATGGTTTGGTTACAACTTTGTCTTTGGAATTCTGGTTTAGTTTGCCTGATTATGGTGGTGCACTGAAATTCTAAAATTCATTCATTCATTCATCTAGAACATTTATTTAGTGCTGGCACATGGAGATTGTTCAATTAACAGTCATTATAATGTTTTAAATGTTTTTTTTAGAGAGAGAGTGGAGCAGGGAGGGGCAGGGTGGAGTAGGAAGGGGCAGAAGGAGAGGGAGACAGAAAGAATCTCAAGCAGACTCTGCACTGAGTGCAGAGCCTCGTGCTGGGCTGGATCTCATGACCCTGATATCATGACCTGAGCCAAAATCAAGTGTTGGACATTTACCCAAATGAGCTACCCAGGTGCCCCTGTTTTAAATGTTTCATATATATCTACACGTGTCCACACATACATACTGCTAACATGGACTCCTCATAGACTGAGATTTAAATTTTGGTTTTATAATATATGCAGTATGATTTCATTTTTATGTCATGCATTTATTTATTTTTATTTTTATTTATTTGACAGACAGAGATACAGCGAGAGAGGACACATTAGCAGGGGGAGTAGAAGAGGGAGAAGCAGTGAGTGGCTCACGTAAGCATCGGCCTCAGTCCCAGGACCTTGGGATCATGACCTGAGCCTAAGGCAGATGTTTACGTGAGCCACTCAGATGGCCCTCTGTCACGCATTTAATAAATACTTGAGGGTGTTCCGTGAGCTGGGCACTGTACCAGGCTCCAGAAATACATCCATGGATAAAAGGGGTAGGTTCTGAGTCTCCAAGAAGCTTATATTTTTGTGGGAATGATAGAAAGGAAGTAAACAACATAATTAGATATTTTGTAGTGTCATGAAGGAAAAGTGCCCACTCATCATTCTTGGCAGTTAAGTGTGTATGCTTGTGCCGCTATGTGTTTGTGTCTCTGTGTATGTTTGTGTGTGTGTGTGTTTAGGTATGTGACACTATAGACTGAGTAGTCAGGGGAGTCCTCCTTGGAGGGCATGATACAGGCATGAAGAATGAGAAGAAATCAAACCTGCAAAAAAGGCATAGAATGTTATTCCAGAAACCGCCTTCAGAGTTTAATATGACTTTTACTATGATTTTAAATTTGAAAATAACAAGTAGCTCATCTAGTCCACCCGAGTCCCCCAGATCGCAGGCCACTTGCCTGAAGTTGCAGTAGCCAAGCCCAGAACACAGGGATGACTGCCACTCCTTAAAACAGAGTCAATTAAATGCGTGGAGACATAAAAGCAGAAAATGATCATGTAGGATATTAAGGGAATGGAGTGGGAAGCTTAAAAAAACAGGTCTCTTGCATCTTCACATTTTCCATTTCATCTAAACTCAGTGAAGAGTTTAAAATCAAATATAGGTAAGTTGGCTAAAAAACTATAATTCTGAGTCATCAGCAGCATATCTGAAAGGAGCAACACAACCCAGCCTGGCAGCTCCTATTTTTCAGATTAGAAATTAACTGCTATGTTGTCAGGATGAAATGGTATGTTTTATTATTGAAAAGGCAGCTCTATTAGCTTCTTTGGGCCACAAGGGCCCATTTATTTAATTACTTCTTCCAGGACACTAAGTGGAGCCCTAGTGACCAGGCCAAATTATTACACCTTAAAAGGTGAGCAACGCATTCACTTTGATGGATGGTGTGTTTTCTTTCCTTTATTTATTTTTTTGCTAAATATAAAAAGAATTAGAGGAATCCATTTTGTTTCACCAATTCTGAGGACAGTTTTTAGAGCCAGAAGCATTTTTATTCACTTTTATTTTTAATTTTTTAATGTTTATTATTTTTATGATTTATTCATTTATTTTAGAGGGACATTGAGAAGGCGAGAGACAGAGGGAGAGAGGGAATCTGAAGCAGACTCCTTGCTGAGCACGGAGTCTAACACTGGACTCAATCCCATAATGCTGAGACCATGACCTGAGCCGAACTCAAGAGCCACCCATGTGCTCCTATTATTATTTTTAAGTAAGCTCATCACTCGATGCGAGGCTTGAACTTAAAACCCTGAGATCAAGAGTCACGTGCTCTACAGATGGAGCCAGTCAGGTGCCCCCCTTTTTTTAAATTCACTTTTAACAAAATAATATAATAGATACAGAAATCAAAGGTAAGATAAATCTTCTAAACAAGGAACACAAGACTTGTTTTAGATTACTTTAAAAAATTTTCAAAATAGATTTTATTTTATAGAGCAGTTTAAGGTTCACAGCATAATAGAGGGGAAGGTACAGAGATTTTCCATAGACTCTGCCCCTTCCTCCAGCCCCACCCCCACCAACCAACATCTCCTGCCAGAGTCGTGCATTTATTACTGTTGATGAACCTACATTGACATGATTGTCACTCTAGGTCCAGAGTTCACCTTAGGCTCTCCCTTGGTACTGTGTAGAGTATAGGTTTTGGCAAATGTGTAATTGCTATACCCACCGTTAGAATATACCTAATAGTTTCACTGCCCTAAAAGTCCTTTGTGCTCTGCCTATTCATCCCTCCCTCTCCCATAACTTCTGGCCTCTACTGACCTTTGTATTGCCTCCATGATTTTGCCTTTCCTACAATGACATATAGTTAGAATCATATAGTATGCCGCCTTTTCAGATTTGCTTCTTTCCCTTAGCACTATACATTTACGCTAACTCCATGTCTTTTCATGGCTGGATAGGTCATTTCTTTTTAGCACCTGATTGTATTCCATTGTTTGGGTATAAAGTTCCCTTTTTAGAGTTCAAAACTTTTTAAATTTATTTTTTATTTTTTAAAGATTTTATTCATTTATTTGAGAGAGAGACACAATGAGAGAGAGAACACAAGCAGGGGGAGTGGAAGAGGGAGAAGCAGGCTTTCTGCTGAGCAGGGAGCCCAATGTGGGGCCTGATCCCAGGACCCTGGAATCATGGCTTGAGCTGAAGGCAGAGGCTTAACGACTGAGCCAGCCAGGTGCCCCTCAAAGCTTTTTTTAAAAAAAGATTTTGCTTATTTATTTATTTTTAGAGAGCGAGAACACACAAGTGAAGGGGGCTGGGGAGGGGGAGCAGCAGAGGGGAGGAAGTGGGAGAGAGAATCTGAAGCAGACTCCACGCCTAGCACTGAGCCCCATGGGAGCTGTGTCCCAAGACTGGGAGATCATGACCTGAGCTACAACCAAGAATTGAACACTTAATCAACAGCTACTCAGGTGCCCCTAGAGCTCAAAACTTAATAGAGATTTTAAATGAAAAGATTTAAAACCAGAGAAGGAAAAATAAGTTAAAATATCATTTTAAGTTATTTTTTACAATAAGGCATGAAAGAATAGTCATGTTCTTATAATGAACATGAAGGAAGGATACATAAATCTAAGTATTGTTTTGTGGGATGTTTTTCCTTTGTTAACAAAGTTAAGGAAATGCTAAAATCTCAATGGAGTCAACGAGGAAATAACAAGTAAAAGTTAAGACATCTAATAATCTACATATAGATCATGGGTAAATACCATAGTAGAAAAAAATCTTTATCTTGAGGATATTTAATTATAGCAGCAGACAGCTCTTCAAGCAGATTTTTTTTCCCAGATTTTTTATGGGTGTGGTTGATATTTAAGCTTTGCTAGCCTAGCATCAAGCAACTTTTACTGATAGATTATGAATTTAGTCCTTTAATTTTTGATTCTTTTTTTTTAAAAAGATTTTATTTATTTATTTGACAGACAGAGATCACAAGTGGGCAGAGAGGCAGGCAGAGAGAAGAGGAAGCAGGCTCCCCGCTGAGCAGAGAACCCGATGTGGGCCGATCCCAGGACCCTGGGATCATGACCCAAGCAGAAGGCAGAGGCTTTAACCCACTGAGCCACCCAGACACCCCTAATTTTTGATTCTTAATTGAACATGCTATAAACCAGTGACAATTCTAATCCTTTAAAGTTAATGTTCATTGGTACTCACTTTGTTTTGAATTTTTAAAAAAGTCTTTCATAGCCTCTTTCTTAAGAGATATGAAGGTTTTTCAGACCTTGCTTATTTTGAGAACTTTCCTGTAGGGTAAGTTGGAGATATTTATCACAATTCCTACTGGGTCAGTGGAAATACATATACACAGACTGTACGCCAAACAATCAATAAATCAATACAGATATGTGAGAACAGAAATTCTGCGCTTTAACTCTTGGGATATTGTGTTTTGCCTTGTAAACTTTCCCTTGTTGATTTTAGTTATGTAGCAAATTGGTATGATAGTATGTTATTAATCATAATGTATAACAACTTAGGTAACACTATATATTCTATTTCATTTTCTTTCTTTTAGTCCCACTCCCCAATGGTAGAATGGAGGTGTTTTGGTGTAGGGCTTATGATTAAGAGACCTGGTTTTGGAGATACAAACACAGGCTGAAATCATGACTCGGCAATTTACTGAGTGTGATCTCGGGAAGATAACTTAAATCTCTCTGATCCATTAAAGAAAAGAGAGAGAGAGAGAAAAAAAAAGAAGGAAAGAAAGATAAAAAGAGCTAGTTCTACATCTACATCATATGATACCTACATAATAAGAATTTTTTGTGGAGATAAGACCAAATACTAAGGTAGAAAGTTGTTCTCTTGTTTTATAGATCATAGATTCCTCCAACAGTAGGATTTTAAACTTTAAAGTGTTTAAATATGTATTTTCCATTTTTTTTAGTCTTAATTTAATAAACTGTCTTCTCTAGCTTTTTTACTTTTAACTGTAGTTTTTGAGGTTTCATCTTTTGGAAAAAAAACCCCCTTTTGTGTTTCTAATATTATATTCAAGGAATCTAAGTTTTTGCATTGGAAAAAGTGTCTTTGTTTTCTTATTATCTTGGAATAATTAACATTTTAACCTGAGTACTTGTAGAAGCATCCACAATTTAGAACATATATATTATAACTTGTGTAACTTGCCACCTGCTTGGCTCCAGGTAAAAATCAAAATTAAGATTCAAGTAAAATATGCCACAACTTTTATTAATTATTTAAAATATTGGAGTCAAACAGAAAGCTCTGGTCTAAGTGACAAAAATTGTTATGTTAATTTTGATGCCATATTGAGACTTTGTTGTTGTTGTTGGAAATAAAGTACACCTCTGTACCACAAAACATATTGATGTTTTACTTATAATAATATATGGACCTAGAGGCAGGACTTTTTCACACCTTTCACTATCACTGACTACAAACTCAGTGAATATTTCTTGAGTTGGTTTCATATCACTCCTTTGTAAATGAATGACCTTAGGATACCAGTCTATTATACATTGTTCAATGGGTCTAGGAAGACACTTCATTGATGTGTTTCTTTAAAATACATCTTTCTTGTTTTGTGACATAAATTCAGATTTCATTGGTTGGGGAAGAGGAGGACTCTGTTGCGGTGAGACCTCTTTAGGAACATGACAATTGAAACTGTGATGTAAAAATTGAGAAGAAAGTAGTTAGTCCAAGAATGAGGAAAAGAGCATGTCAGGCAGAGAGAATAGCATGTGTTAAGGCCCTGAGGCAGAAAAAGATTGGCATATTCAACGATGACAGCCAAAAATACTGGCCTCTTTGGCCAGGCCAAGTTATAAGCTACTGGTTCATGGTAGGCTATTTGCCTGTCCTCTGAAAAGCCATGTTTTGACTTATATGTGGACCTGATTGGCAGAGGAAGATTTGTGTGCTTGGAAGACAGTTGATATATGCTCTGTTCCATTGCATTTGACTCAGGGATTTCTGCTTTTAAGGGATTTTCTTTTTTTTAAAGATTTTATTTATTTATTTGACAGATATCACAAGTAGGCAGAGAGAGGAGGAAGCAGACTCCCCACTGAGCAGAGAGCCTAATGCAGGGCTCTATCCCAAGACCCTGGGATCATGACCCTAGTCAAAGGCAGAGGCTTTAACCCACTGAGCCACCCAAGTGTCCCTGCTCTTAAGGGATTTTTTTAATAGTAATTTATTTATTTTCAGCATAACAGTATTCATTATTTTTTCACCATACCCAGTGCTCCATGCAATCCGTGCCTTCTATAATATCCACCACCTGGTACCCCAACCCCTCCGATCTTAAGGGATCTTTGATTGGAATCTGACTGGCATATGTGCTGATCACATTATAACAGAATGATTTCATTATCCTAATAAAAACTTCCTGGGTTTCACCAGTGATGCATTTTCTCTTCAGTGGCATGGGAATTTGAGGCACAGAATGAAAAGTTAGAGTACTATGAAGAGGACATTGATCCAACTCTAGGCTTCCTTCCATTTGCATAAAGAATGATAGAAAAAAAAAAATCCCTCTTTGGAATAGCAGTTGAGATTGAGAGGAAACTTGTGTTCAGCTCTTTGTTGTCTTCTAAATATTGCCAACCAACCAGCCACAGCCTTAAACAGAGGCACAGGTGATCTAGGTTTTGAGTGTATCTGGGAAATCAAACACTGAACAATGGAAGTCACATGCCCTTAGGAGGAAGTTAGGCCTCTATTATAGGACATTCATCTCTTTCACAATAAGGAAATGTAACTCCCAGCCCAAACCCAAATACTGTCACAGAAGTTAGTCATATATCAGAAATTGTGAATCCCAGAAAAAAGCTCAAAGATTGCAAAACCCAAATCCCCTCGTTTTATAGATACAGAGTCCCAGAAAGGTAAGTGACTCTATGGATAGACATGGAATGACTTGCTTAACGTCACAGATGAACTAGGTCTAGAATCAAGTGTCTTTCTTTCTTTCTTTCTTTCTTTTTCTTTTTCTTCTTCTTCTTCTTCTTTAAGATTTTATTTATTTGAGAGAGAGAGAGCACGAGCATACAAGTGGGGTGAAGAGAGGCAAAGGGAAAAGCAGGTTGTCAGCTAAACAGGGAGTCCAGACACGGGGCTTGATCCCATGATCTTGAGATCATGACCTGAGCGGAAGGCAGACACTTAACCAATGCGCCACCCAGGTGCCCTTCAAGTACCCTAATTTCTAATCCAGTGTCTTTCCCACTAGGCCTTACTGACTCCCCCACCCCCCATAACCAAATTCTTATATCAACATTAAAAAAGAAAAAATTATTTAATACAGAACAAAATGATTCATAAGATTATATCTAATCTCAGCTACCTTATTAAAAAGTTATCATTTTTGAATACCTGCAATGCAGTTTGTAGCCACTGATGCCAGTGTCCAAATTTTGAAAATACTTGGCCATATCACACTGATTGCCGTTCTCATAAAATAGAGGATTGCATATGTTCTGTGACTGCATCTGTACCTTTCTTAGGCACCATGCCCGGCCCTTCACTCCCTCTTAAGTCTCTGGTCTCATTGATTTTCTCCTTTCAGAAGGAAAGGAATTCTGTCATTGCTTATCCTGTGATGAATTTTGGATTCGTAATTCAGCCTTTTACTGATTTTAGAGATGCTATGAACTCTTAAATAAAACCCGCGTCTGAAAACTCCACATAATTGGGGCGCCTGGATGGCTCAGTGGGTTAAGCCTCTGCCTTTGCCTCGGGTCATGATCTCAGGGTCCTCGGATTGAACCCCACTTCGGGCTCTTTGCTCAGCAGGGAGCCTGCTTCTCTCTCTTTGCCTGCCTCTCTGACTACTTGTGATCTTTCTCTGTCAAATAAATAAATAAAATCTTAAAAACAAAAACAAAAAAACTCCACGTAATCTAATTTCAAGAGAATTGGCTGTGCAGAAGGGTCTTAGCCTTATGGGTCCCCATGTGTAAAGAAAGGGGCTTCATCATATTTTTCATCTGGCTGTTGTTTTTAAAATTTAGGAAATGGACCAGCCATCAGATATGTTTAGCAAACAAATACATTTAAGGTCAAGGAATGAAATTGAAACTAGATGATTTTGTTACATTTAGCAATCCATCTTTAGTCAGATTTCGTCCTATTATGTATACATTACATGTGCAGTTTTAATGAAGGGAAGACATCACTCACGTCCCAGTGGGATTCAGCAGGAAGATCTGCCCATTTGTTCCCACGTACCTGGAGGTTGTATCTCAGGTATGTGCACTAGGCAGTTGAGGGGGTTTGCTTCAAAGTGACTCTGACTCTGAATTTCTTCCTTCTGCTGCTTCTGTCCCAGGCAGGGGTTGTGTGGAAGGAGTAAAACAAACACACCAGTAAACATGCTCGTGAATATGATATTAATTAATATTTTTTGACTTAGCTTGGCAAATCCTGACTTCATATAAATGCAGATCTCTACATATCTCAGTGTCTTCAGCATATTTTATGCAAATAGTTGTTAAGAATAAAAATTCTAATTTCAAATGAAGAAAATTCATGACATGCATCTTGGCTTGTGGTTTAATCACTGTATACCCAGGAAGGTATCGACAGTTGTCCCGTGGAAGCTATTAAAGTTGCTGTCCAAGGTTAAATGAAATTGCAGTTTATCAGAGCAGCATTGAGAAAATAAGGGAATCTGTTCATGGCTCTTGATTAATGCCAAGCGTGATCAACACAAGGGGGTTCATTAAGCTATACATCATGTGGGTAATTTCACATGTCATTGTGCTTGCTGTCTGCTTTGAGTGTGCACGGCCCTGAGTTTCAAAGTTGTATCTCTGATACCACTGAGTTCTACATAGAATCATTCCTCTTCTTTTGCTGTACATTTTTTATTATGCATACTTATTTTTTTTTTAGATGTGCTAAGCATTTTGTTTACATTACTTAATATGTTTAGGGACAAGAGTGTATCTTAGCTTTTTGATGGGTTCCCTTCACACTATATATAATAAAAACCAATTAGGAAACTCTTTTGATTCTTTCTTTTCCCTCAATTATATATGTGCCTTAAAGTTTGATGTGACATGGAAAAAGCTTTTGAAATCATTAATTCAATCCATGCTATTTTTAAATACTCTTATTTATGTAAAATATCACATGTCTCAGAGGTTTATTTTTTGATGATCTTAATTTTGTCTAGATGTGGGGAAGACTTTATCTAAAGCTACAGGTACTGTGATTTTGGCTTCTAGTTTTAATTTTTTTCTTTACTTTACAAAATTAAAGCTGCCAGTGTTATTAATATTGAATGGAATTTGACAGCTTATTAAAGAAAAAAATTTTTGTGAAAGAATGAAAAATTATGATTTATCATTCCACATTATTTATTTGTTATCTAATACATGGAATTCAATATAATCATGCTTTATCACTCTCACTTAAAAGTAGTCTTTCCCAGTCACTGAAGATTTATGAGACGGAATGAACTAGAGGCCAAAATCTCAGCCTTAACATCAGTGGTTTTTGTGAGGAAGGATATAGCATGGGAAATATGATCACATTGAATGGAATCTTAATATTAAACTTCTTTTTTTTAAGATTTTATTTATTTATTTGACAGAGAGATCACAAGTAGGCAGAGAGGCAGGTAGAGAGAGAGAGAGGGAAGCAGGCTCCCTGCAGAGCAGAGAGCCCGATGCGGGACTCGATCCCAGGACCCTGGATCATGACCTGAGCCCAAGGCAGAGGCTTTAACCCACTAAACCACCCAGGCATCCCAATATTAAACTTCTTGAGCAAGAATTTAGAGAGTAGGTTCCATGTAGTGCGTCTTTTAGAATCCTGTGAGTGCATATGCCAATTGGTAAAATGGGCAGAGTCCTAAAACTTCCTAAAATATCCCACTATGACAATTGTATACTGATGACCATGGCTTGAACTTGGTTAATGTCCTATTAAATTGGAATCTTTCAGGGTTTGTTTAAAAATGGATTCCCAAATGATATTGTAATGCTTTTTGACAGTTAAGACCTAAATACACATATGAAAAAAATTTTGCTCTGATGTGCAAAATATTGAGCTTAGTTTGTTGGGGGGTGATAAACTTGTTGGCATTTCCCATTCTTGGGAGGAGATTAGAATAATATTTAAGGGCTAGATAAATCAAGTGCTGTCTTTTAAAGGTGTAACTGAATAATGGAATGTTATTTTCATGTCCATGTTTTCTTTTCTTTTTTTTTTTTTTTTGATGGGCTCTGAATGCAATATCTACAATATCCTCAAAGTGAACTATTTGATTATTTAAATTGTGTGTTTGAAAATGTATTTTAATTAGGCCCAAGATCAAATTAGAATGGTGTCTAGTGAATACCAAGCATTTTCAAAAGCAATACAACATAGAGTGTTTTCCTTCCTGGTCTGTAAAATAGAAAGGATGCATTGTCACTCATCAGCTTTCATTCACAAGTCCCAGTAACTATCAGATGGCTTGCCCCTAAAAAATACTGCTAAGGTCATTCATATAGTCAAGGTCCTCTTGAACACTTAAAAAAAAAAAAAAGTACTGATTGTTTTCTGCTTCCATTAATTGGCAAGGGTTTATTTACAAGACAATAATTAATTATACCTCTGGGAAGCTCAAGAGTCAACATGAATCAAAGCAGTCTTGGTAAGGAACATGGAAGTCTCACATAATTAAGCAGGGCACTGGAGACCAATTGTTTATAGAATGATTTTGCTGGAGCTAATTGACACTAATTATTTAATCTGATTTTCTTCTTCCTAGTTATTCTTCTATAGAGTCACTGCTCTCTGCTAATGATGCGCAGGCAACCCTCAAGGTGCTCTGTGCCTCCGTTCAGTGGAACCAGCCTTCTTTAAAGGAACATGGTATTGCTTAGACAATTTCCTAGCATGCTGCAGAGCGTTACACAAACAAACCACATATGAGATCAGCAGATGATCAACAGAAAAATCCTTATCAGGCAGTCATTTGTATTGATGGCTGTTGTCTTTGCCTCATATTAGAATAGTCCAGTTTTCACTCAGATTTAAGTTAAATTTAAAAATATATATATATGCAATGAACTCACAGTTCCCACACAGTATTTTTATGCATGAGATGAGGTGAAGACTGGAGTATGATTGAAAAGAAAAGCAGAACCTTTATGCAGCTGCCTAAATAAAAAGAAATATTCCAATTTAGCATATAATGAAACTTAGGGTACCAATTACATGCAAACATGCTACTTTCTAGGCAGGACCTATGCTGATGGGTAAATGAAAACTTGGGAGAT
Organism: Mustela nigripes; assembly: GCF_022355385.1. Lineage (NCBI taxonomy): Eukaryota > Metazoa > Chordata > Mammalia > Carnivora > Mustelidae > Mustela > Mustela nigripes. Next base: position 54,050,090 of record NC_081560.1, on the reverse strand, counting down.
AGGCTAGCTAGCTAAGAAGCATGCGATATGAATTGCATTTCCTAGGACCAAGTGTCTGAGGTTTCTGTTTATGGGTGGCTCCCTCCTCCAAATATCCCTGTTCCCTGACAGCATTCATAGTTAAGATAATCAAAGACGGGCATTAATATACTGGTTGTATGTTTTGATTCATTAGCTTCTTAATCTTGCGCCATATTTAGGCTGTTGTATTTTGTGCAAGATGCAGATTCTAACTAACCTTCTGGCTAAGAAATGAGGGGCAAATGGAATCTCTGCCCCCTTTGTAGTACTGTGAAGTATCATAGGTTTATTTCTGGTTCCCTGTTACCCGGATCATCCTCTCTGGGTTCACCCCCCACCCACCTTACTGGTGACATCCTAATCTATACTGTACTGATCTCTTTCCTAAGTCATTCTCCCACTGTATTTTCTTTTTCTGCCATTAAAAGTTACATGTTCTACAATGTATCCCTCAATCTCTCCATCCTCTGTTTTCCAGAGTGACAGGTAGCTAAGGAATCCGTGGTTGATTTTAATATGCTCATTTCCCCCACATCATTGCTTGTTTTGGATTTTATCAATATTTTATTCACTGTTGAGTGCCATAAAGAACTTAGTATGGTGGGAGGATTTAGACATGAAAAGAAATATTTTGGGATATTGTGACAAGTGCAATGGCAGCTTGTAGAATTCAGAGTGTAGGACATGCAAGCCAATCTGAGGATCCGTGAAAGCACCAGAAAGTTGAGGAATAGTCAGTATCCACGCTTGCAGCAAAGAATTCATTCAGCATGATTAAAATTCATCCCTGAGTTAAATACCTAAATAAGCCAAAGGGGCTTCAAAGGCAGTTCTGTCTTAGAAAATACTTTGAGATATAATAATTGCCCTTATTTTATGCCAGGCATGGTTCTAAATGCTTTACATGCTTAACTTGGTAAATCTTCCCAAAAATCAAAGGAGGAAAAAAATTATGTATTTATTCATTTATCTCCATCCTATAGACAAGGAAGCTGAGGCATGAAGGTTATACAACTGGCCTAAGATCAAATAACTGCTGAGTAGTGGAGATGAGGTTCGGAGGAAGTGGTCTCACCCCAAAGCTGAGCTCTTAACCGTGGTATCTGGAGGGGGCTGGCTGATGCTTTTATTCCTCTGTCTTTGGTCATTGTGGTTCTCAACCCTGGCTTCTCCTTACAAACCTCAGAGGGGGATCGTAAGAGAAAACTTCATCTCTGGGGGGCCGGGCCCAGGTCCAGGCACCTTCCACATGTACCCCCTGTGATTCTGATATGCGATCAACCTTGTAAGTCCTTTTCCACGCCCTGAAGTGGGAGCCGTTTTCCATTCCCCTCCTGTCTCTGCACTTTGCCCACAGTTTCTAAAGGTTGTGAAGGCATGCCAACAGTCCTTTGGCAGGAAGCTGTTCTTCAGGTACCCATTCACAGTGCCAAAGTGTCAAACTCAGTAGATCCCAGGTCTCTACATTTGCAAATAGATCAAATTGTGATAATGCTTGGCTCCAACGAGCCCACAGAAGGCTTCCTGAATGCCTCCTCTGCTCCTCTATGGGTGTAATTTTAGCATTTCTCCCGTAGAATTATCTACATTTTAGATTTGACTGTGTGTTTCATTGTTTAGCATACTTTCCATTCCTTGAATTTCCTGTAAATGGTTTTTAAGATCTAGACTCTTGACGAAATATGGACTCTGATTATTTGCAAGCATACTTCATAAATATTTGTAATTTCTATTGCAGCACACCAGGAGGAGCATAATACCTGGTTGTCCTGCTTTTAAGGGTGGTAAGAATGATCAGGGAAGTCAAATGTTCCCACTCTGAAACCTCCATTACAAAGTTTCCCATCAACCTTTTACCTAATGGCTTTTTGCCACTGAAGATTGTTGCAAGATCAGTTATCTCATCAGAGGTTGCAAAACAGTGATATCCTAATTCAGCCATTCTTTTTACATTTATTAATGACATTTATTCTATAGATAGAATTTTTTTTAAAAAAGATTTTGTTTATTGTTTTACAGACAGAGATCATAAGTAGGCGCAAAGAGAGAGAGAGAGAGAGAGAGGAAGAAGCAGGCTCCCTGCTGAGCAGAGAGCCCGATATAGGGCTCCATCCCAGGACCCTGGGATCATGACCTGCACCGAAGGCAGAGGCTTTAACCCACTAAGCCACCCAGGCTCCCCTACAGTTAGAAGTTTTGCTTCTCAACTATTTAATATGGTATCAGTTTGTACAGTAAAGCGCTTGATTTTTTGCCCACCCATTTTCAGAGTAATGAATTCGGTGTCCTGATAATCTTTAAATGAAACTCACTTTGTTGTTAGCATTATAAACTTAAAGCTTTCAATCCATTGTAGTTGTAATTCTTCTGGATACTTACATTGTCCCATGTTTACTTGGAAGAACTGCTTCAACTCGATTGCTCTGTTCATTTGACGGGACTCTAGAAGACATTGATAGCAATCAGATAGCCTTGGCACATTCTGTGTAATTTCTTCACCAGCCCCGGGATCAGCCCTGGCTCCTTTTTAGTGCGAAATGGTATTTATAGGTCCTAATCTGGGCCTTAGGGGTGTTCACTGCTCCTGGCTTGTCTCTGGCTCTGAATCTGTTTATTTGGCAGATATCATATGGTTTTAAGAAAGAGAGAAATAAAGTATGCACATGCACTCATGTTTCCAGTCCCAAAACAAAATCACACATTTTTTAACTTAATACTCTTCATTTCATATTTGTATCTCTTTTCTCTTAACTGAAAATGTGGCTTCCCAATAGTGTTAACATAATCCACGATCATTTATTTGCTTCTCTTTCTCTTTCTTTCCATTTGTATATGAATATGGATGTTTACATGTATGTGAGTATATACATGATATTTTTACCAACAGCTCTTTGTAAGAGACCCTAAAATTGAAAACAGCTTCATATTTCATTGTGGTTCCTTTTGTCTTTTTGATCTATACTGTTAGAACTGTATAGCCAGATTCTTTGTTTTAAAGTCATTTGAAATAATGTGATTATGCCTCCATATTAATAGTATGTTTCTAGTTTTAAAGGATTCTCCTTTTAAAAAATCGTTTTAAATTATGTAAAACAGTACATAGTTCCTGAGTTGAAACCATAAAGCAACTCAGAGAGATCTGACTTTTGTCTTAGTCCTCTTCTTTTACTTTTTTATCCCAGGTATTTTTGTTTTTTTGGGTTATCCCTCCATAGCTTCTTTAGCAAGTACAACCCCCCTCCACACACACACAATAGAGTGTCCCACTCTTCTTACACAGAAGTAACCTGCAATGTGCATTTTCACTATCTCCTGCTTGTTTACCTAATGATACACCCCGGGGCCCATTGGCTCCCCTACAGTTTAGAGGTCGTCATTATCACTTGTCATAGTTGCATGGTGTGGGTAGCTACCTCGGGCTGCTGGGTCTCCTAGTTCCTTTTTTTTTTTTTTTTCAAGTTCTCAGTTTATGAATCCTCTCATGAAGAATCTGCACGGCCATCACCGATAAAGTAACTATAGAATTTTTACCCCTTCTGTTGTCCAATCTCCAGCTCACTTTTTGCCAGCACCAGTGTTGAGTTTTGAAATCCCCCTGAGTTTCTTCATTCTGTTCTTGGATTCCTTTCACTGCTTTCTTGAGGTTTTTTCTTTTCATACAGGCCATGTCTTGTGAGCCTATGTTTGGATTCATTCTTCTTTGCATAATCCAAGGAATCCTAAATCATGCCAAAGCCAATTGTCTTGCCCCAACCAAATGGATTCTGAATTCAAACACAAAGATGACATCTGGTGTGGTCTCCTCATTTTGGCTAGTTTTTCCCAAATTTCTGTTTCAGGTACTGTTGCCTTTCTGGAGTGCAGAACATCAATGACCATTTATTTCCACTGATGTACCTGGTCGTTGTGAACTTCCTGGTCTAGATAGTTACTGTGTTGTTTGTGACAGCAGCTGAGTTTCAAGCAGCCTGGCAAGAGAGGGCTCTCCTAGTCCTTTTCAGTTCGTGACTTCTCATATTCAGTTCTCTCAGCCTCTGAAGAAGTCCAGACTCCTGGCCCACCTCCCCATCTCTTGTCCTTACTGCGGGCAAAGCTTCAGCACTTGGTCTTGCTTGGAATATGCATTCGCTAAATGTTGGGTGGCTAGAGTATGTGCAGCAATGAGGTCTCCTTCATTTTACTCATAGAGAATCCCTAAAGTTAAGACCACCTTTTCTTTCTTGATTTGCCCCTTGTTTTTCAGCCTGAATGACCTTAAAATAATCTTATCTTTTCCTGCTCTAAATCTGCCTCTTTTTGAATCCACTTTCTCTTTGATCTCCCCTTCTCATGGGGCTAATGTACTGGTCCTGCCTCCCCATAGTCCTGGATGGCTACAGATTTCAGGATTTGGAGAGTTTTCTGTCTTACAGGTTCTCTTACTTCTCCAGAGTCACCCCTCTCAGGAACTCATCCATTCTTAGTTACAACATGCAGCTATCTGCAAAAAAATTTATTTTTGTATTTACTTAGATTCTATTTCATTCTAGAGGGGATTCTAAGTGCTTAGCTGTGACTATATTACAGTCATTTAGTGTCTAACCAGAACTTTGGAGAAGGGCTTTAAATTATGGGCATAAAAACTTCTACACTTGATATTAAAATAAGTGCTAAAATATTATGTGTGTTATTACCAAATTAAGAAGTCATGTTCAGGAAAAAAAAAAAATCGTGTTCAAGAATGTAGATAACCATAGCATGCAGCTTCTAAAATTTTACATACCTCTTTACAGGAATGTAATTCCTAAGGTTACTCAGAAGCCCTTGCAGGCTGTGTTTATCTTATCATGGTCACTAATCCATCTGAGTTTGGGAATGTGAATTATCTCAAAAGCTAAACTTTAACTAAATTCTCCAATGGACTTATAAAAGACATTCTTGAGAGTAACTGAAATTTGTTTTTTCTAAAGAAGCTGGGTTTTTTTTTTTTTTTTGTGGTGGATATAGAGACATGAAAGATGAAAATTCATTTGCCTTATTTCCCTGTGCTTAGGGGAATTTAAGGAATCACCAATGTATGAATAATTGCTCAGATTTTCTCCCTCCTAAGTTTTTATTCTGGATATAAATGTAATACAGGCTCAGATTATAAGCTATAGATAATACATGCATGTAGTAAAAAGGAAAGAATGAAATCTTTCTCTTCTTAAACAACTGTGATAAACACTATTCATATTTTGATATATTTCTTTCCAGGATTTTTCTAAGTATAAAATATAAATTTATGTAATTTAAAATGAAGTTGAAATTATATTACATATAGTCTTTTCTATCCTGCGTTTCTTCACTTCTCATTATATTTATTAAGCATGTTTAAGCCAAATCATTAAAAATTCTTTGTAATATAATTTTAATATTTTCATAGTATTCCATCATACAGAAATTACAAAACTGATGCAGTCATTCCTCTGTCATCTCATAATTTTTAAAAATACAAACCATTGTTTATATATTAGGTAATTTCCTCAGGCTGTACTCCAAAAGTGAAGTTACTAAGGACCGATTGGCTCAGTATTGGGCTGTTATCCCTACTCTTAATCAAGACAATCAAGTCCATCAGGAACTATAAGAGGTAGAACTTTTGTCCTCATATCAATCACGGTACATAGAATGCCTGTCAAGAATAGTTGTCATTAGTTAATAAGAGCATCCCTCAGCATGAGTAGATTTGAGTCCTACCAGGTCTCAGGTGTCTTGGCACAGAATAGTGCAAGGACACTGAGGAGAAGACAGGATTGCTGGGTTCTAGTCTCAGCTTTTTCACAATCCACTTGTATGACCTCAGTCCCATAAACACCTCTATGCCTTAGTTTCCTAGTCTACAGAATGAGGGAATTGTACTATATTTACTCAAGTTTCTGCTAGTTCCAAGATTCCCTGATTTTATGTTTGGAAGTTTAAGGTGACCTATCCAGGTCCAAAGGCTACTCTCTAAAGATGTGGCCGGCTGGGTTCCTGTTGTTGGTGTCCCATCAAAGCCATCCTTCATTAGCAAATGAGGAGAGCACAGCTTTACTCATTCTTTGGCTCAGGCCTAGTTATTCTAGTTCATGCAGTTTACTTGAGGAAGTACAGAGCTACCTGACAGTCCTGTTTGAGGCTGCCTCTTATCCTCTAGCAAACTCTTTTTACTTTACATGTCATAGTCTTCAAGAAAACCTCTTCTTCTTCTTTTTTTTTTTTAAGATTTTATTTATTTATTTGACAGACAGAGATCACAAGTAGGCAGAGAGCCAGGCAGAGACAGAGGGGGGAAGCAGGCTCCCTGCTGAGCAGAGAGCCCCATGTGGGACTCGATCCCAAGACCCTGAGATCATGATCTGAGCCAAAGGCAGAGGCTTAACTCATTGAGCCACCCAGGCGACCCTTCAAGAAAACTTCTAAAGGCAATTATCTGGAAGTTTCTGCTCACTAATAACTCAGATCTTTCATCTGCCTATGTAAGGAGATAGATCAGGAGTGTTAGCTCTCCACAAAAGCCCATTACTTGTCATCTATCCTCTGACAAATGATAGAGAAAAGGCAGATTTGCTATAAGAAGTTGAAATGTCCCTTGGAGTACAAGGTAGAGGAATGTAGTATTAATTTGCTCCTGATCTTCAGCTTAAGGTAAAGGAGTAAAGGTTTACAGAGTGGCAATTGTAGTCAATTTACCATGTGGCTATGACATTGGGGAACTGCCAACAACATCTCTTTTAAGAACAAGAGCAGTTCTCACCAAGCCATCCACACTCACCCTCAAATGGAAAGGGATGGGCGCTGACAGAAGGATCTCAGAGCAAAGACTCTTAAACTGCAGTGATTCTCAAATTTTAGCATGCATGAGAACCATGTGTTACAGCACAGATGGCTGGACCTTATCTCCAGTGCTTGATTCATTGGGTCTAGAATGGGGCACAAGAATTTCTATTTCTTACAAATTTCCAGATAGGCTGATAATGCTGGTCCAAGGACCACATTTTGAGAATCAGTGGCCTACGGGATTTGAAGCACACTTCATTGGAATTACACCGGTTCCTTCCATTTGAATGAAATGTGAGTTTGCCATAAGATATTAGGTCGCTTTTATAAGGAGAGGTAAAGGGTAGTAGTTACAGGTAGGGCTGCCAATAGATAGTCTACAGAGGCTAATCCAGGGAGAGTTAAGGTAGTACAATACAGAATATGGAAGTTAGAGTGTAATGGTGGAAGGTGTTCCCAGTGGAATTTGCCTGTCGGAGATGAGTAGCTAAGCCTAGAGAAGAAGCCACTAGGGTAAGAAGCTTAACTGGCAGCAAAATTTGCCTCTTTACAGAATAACAATCTGGAGGTCAGTTATACATTGAACTAGTCAATTATCAGCTCCTATCAGTTTACATCTTTCTTAATCAGTAAGGTTACATCTAGTTTTCTTTGAAAATATGAATAATAGTGGTAGATTACTAATAGGGCAGGCTATTAGGGAATATTGGCTAATAGGAAACATCTCTTTTTCTTATACTTTTTTCCATGTAAGAATTTCTCACATTTAAATGATCTGTATCTTTAAGTACTTGGCACTGACAAAGGGAGTTCGATATACCACAGTTCCCAGGAATATAGACAGGAAGAACTCTGCTTTATAGTTATTGTCTCCTAGAGGCACTCCCTCTTGTCCAAGTTTCAGCCAGAGAATCAATGGGGAGCAAACCAGGATCAATTTTAATTGATTGTTCAGGTTTTTTAATAATTGGCATTCTTCCCTAATGCTTGACAGAATAACAACTAGAGTCTCATGCCCTGTAATTTTAACTCCCATTCTAAATGCATATTACTGTATAGCAACTATTGTACCTACATACAGCACACTGCCCCCATGGTATGTCAGAGGAAATAGGGAAGCAAAATTCACACATGGACACAAACACGTGGGCTCCAGCTGTCATGGTTTTGGTCAAGACATCAATTTCTGAAACCATTGTACAGGGAATAAACTTTTGCAAACATTAAATTGATATGCTTTAATTTACTTCCAAGCTCACATTTGTAAACCTCTCCAAGATTATGTCAAGAGATTGATTGTTCCAAAGCAGGAGAGAACAGGATTAGGAAGTCTTGAAAACCAGGTTTGGATACTAGAAGACGCCGGAAATCTAGACAGTGTGGGTTGCCAACCTAACATCTGTTCACCACTTCTTATCTTGCTGACAGATCCAGACATTGGGGCAGCCATTGTCTTAGCCTCAAGGGATGAAGCTTGAGTGCTTAAGTAAACTATAGTAGTCTAAAATAATTGAAAAGTGCCCAAAAGAGACTGTATAAATCAACATTTATCCAACTTGGTTACAGTGTACATTTAACTGAGGAACTACAAATATACTGAAGCCTGGAATGTACTCCAGTGAGTGAACAGAGTGAGACAGAGCATTAGGATTTATATTTATTATGTATCATATATATTAATATTTGCTAAAGCTCAATAGCAGCTATGGATGAGAATCATTGGTTTAAATTTTTGAAATCACTAAATTTTAAAACAAATTGACCATATTTAATTATTCCCCTTCATAATTTTTTTTTGATATAAGATTATTTAAAGACAAAATAAGGCAACTGTAACTCCCTTGTATTTCTGAGTTATAGAATTAGGAAATGTGGAACCTGCCTAAATATTCATTTTTGAGTCCTATCATAGGTATTTTCCAAATGCTCTAATTCAATTCTTACTACTCTATGGAAAAATATCCCCATTTTACAGATGAGAATATTGATGCTGGGGGGTAGTCAGTGGAGTAAAACCAGATATTTTGGGCTCCAAACTTGATACTCTTTCTACTCTACTGTGCTGTATTTCAAAAGATTTCTCCTGGGGTCTTTCCCTGGCTGGCTCAGTCAGAAGAGTGTGCGACTCTTGATCTCAGGGTTGTGTGTTTGAGTTCCATGATGGGTGTAGAGACTAGTTAAATAAATATTTAAACAACAACAACAAAATCTTTCTCTTTTCAGTTACTTCCCAGTAGCTGGTTCCTATTCTCTGCTTATCCAGTACAAATCCGAGACAGTAACTGGGCATTTCCGACTCTCCACTCCAATGCTCCAGCTCTTAAATTTAAGATTCAGTCCAGTCATGACCCAGCCCTACTGGACTCCATTTTGGGATCAAGACTGTGTCTATCAGTCAAAGTCTGCAGCCCACACCTTTCCATTCCTTGGAGACTTCCAGTGCCTCCAGTCCTGGAGGAACAACAGAGATTGCAGTGAGCTCGATAATGAACTTGTAGAAGCTGCTTTCCACTTGTGCAAACATTTGCTGTGAATCATCAGGAACTAAATTCATCTGCACATTATGTCTCAGTCATTTTTGGGATGTTGTCGATCAAGATTAGCTATCTACACTCAGCCATCTGGATAAAAATTATGTCAATTTTAGTGAAACATTTTTCATAATGAACTGTAACTAATTTTTAAAAAATATTTTGTTTATTTATTTTAGAGCAAGCAAGAGAGGGAGAGCAAGCAGGGAGAGTGGCAGAAGGTGAGGGAGAGAGAGAATTCCAAGAAGACTCTGCTGAGCGTGGAGCCTGATGTGAGGCTCGATCTCATGACCCTGAGATCATGAGCTGAAATCAAGAGTCAGATTCTTAACCAAATGAGCCACCCAGGGGCCCCTGAACTATAACTGTTAATGCATCTTGCAGGAGAACCTAAGATCTGAATTCCTTCCTTCACCACCAGTGACCAAATAGCCCTAAGTCATTTGTCATTATTAGTAGTTTGCTTGGCTGTCAACCAAATATTCTTTACCTGTAATCAATGTATATTTCTTTGGAATAATATTCTCGAGCCAGTATTAACTGACATGATTTATTTTGTTTCTGATATTTCTCTTCTTTACTCATGCTTCAGTCCATTGCATCTAAGCTGTTGAATTCTGTTAAGAAAGGCCATTTTCCAAATGACCAAAGTAGCTGTGAAAAATATCACTGTTAACTTTCTGAATAATATAGCACCTCAATTCATGTTGGTTCATACTCACTGAACATGCTGTTTTTTAACTGTGTAAATATGACAGAGGTATATTGATCTTGTCTCTTAAGTGCTTAATCAAACTCTATTAATACTGTTAGCCATAAACCATCAGAAAGACATGGCTTTGAAATGTTTGTATCTATGAATCAAACTTAAATGAAATAATTTATCATAAGACTATTTTTCTGGGCCTAAGGGGAGTTGATCCTAGCTATTTCATGCTGTGTTATTAACTTGCATGTTGGCTTTGTCTAATTCTATGTAAAGTATGCTGATTTATTAGAATGCTCGCTCTACAGTAAACTGTAATTGGATGCTCTTGAAAGAATGAGTTTCATTGATCTAGTCAATGACCACAGATATTACTGAAGTAAACCTCTTAACAGTGTTGGGGCGTATTTTGGCCATGATCAATGTTTCTGAATCTTCCCTTGTATTTTTTTTGGTTTCATGTTGTTTTGTTTAGCCCTATCTGCATTGATTTAAATCTGCAGCAAATGTTACGGGCTAAATTTATCTTGACACAAAGTTTCATTACTTTTCTGGAGCTGCAAACTTTTCTTTGTTTATTATAGATTAAAAATACTCCCTGACAGCCTTTGAAAATAATCTATTTGTATTTATGTCAATATGCATCAAGAGTTGACAATAAGTAAAGAGAAAAATTAAAGACATGGCCCCTAAATAATTAAATTGAGTTTCTTTCTTTTTTCCCTTCCCCTTTCCTCCCTCCCTCTTTTACTTCTTTCCCTCCCTTTCCTCCACTCTTCCTCCCTTCCCTTCTCTTTTCCTTCCTTCCTTCCAAAAGATTACAAGCATCTACCTTGGTGGTTTCTAAAGAAATTCTGAATTTCCTAAAAATAAAAGGTCAAGTTCAACAGGTTTGAGTCTTTTCTGTATGCCTATGTGTAGAAATGGACAAGTAATGTGCTAAGGGAGGAATGATGAGCTTGATCTTGACACAGCCGGAGCCCCTAAGAACTAGCTTTAATCATGGAGTGTGTGGGCTTTGCAAGTAACTTTCCACCCTATTTCACAGAATTAAGCCTGAAGAAAAAAATTCAGGAACGGGTTCTAAACTACATGTGAGCTGTTATCAGTCTTCTGAATTAGACATCATGGAAAATGTAGAATGTATTTTATAGTTTAGTAACATTTTATTAGAATTATAAGACAAAGAGGGAAAAAGAAAAAAAAAAACACAGGAGATACATGCATGTATAATTTGTGGTGAGAATAGAAGGTGCTTGAGAATGTTGATTTTTTGGTCCCTAATTTTAATGTCTACAATAAAGTGAAATTTTTTCCTGCATGTACAGAAAATAAGGGGCACTATGTTTATTTGGCTCTCTTTCAAAAAGTAGTACAAGTAGGCTATACAAGCACATACTATAAAATTCAGAAGTTAGCAAAGGGATTTTAGGTAAAAAAGTAAATCTGCATTCTATTATCCAGTAGCTAGCTACCTACCTAATCATCTCCCTGCAAGCCACCCATTACCTGTTTTGTGAATATACTTCTAGAGACACATTCCATGCACTTACAACTATGTGTGTGTATATGTATGTTTGACATATGCAAAATGGTAGCACTTTGTATAGTGTTCTCTACCCTGAGTTTTTTTTTTTTTTTTTTAACAATGCTTTTAAAAGTGTTTTCCAGGGGCGCCTGGGTGGCTCAGTGGGTTAAGCCGCTGCCTTCGGCTCAGGTCATGATCTCAGGGTCCTGGGATTGAGTCCCGCATTGGGCTCTCTGCTCAGCAGGGAGCCTGCTTCCCTCTCTCTCTCTCTGCCTGCCTCTCCATCTACTTGTGATTTCTCTCTGTCAAATAAATAAATAAAATCTTAAAAAAAAAAAGTGTTTTCCATATCATTACACACAGTTGTCTTATACTTTTAAAAACCTGAACAAAAATTCCTTCTGTGGATGTACCATAATTTCTTTAAGCAGACCTCCGCTGATGGATATTTAGGTCTTTTCCAGTTCCTCGCTGTACTGAATAACATTGTTAACAAATATCCTTTTACAGAGATTATTTCTTACATATGCAGGTATGTCTAGAGGTTATAGTTGTGAGTGGAATTGTTGGGTCAAAGGGCATGTTTAAGGAAAATTTTGGCAAACGTTGCCAGAGTGATGTTTTAATCTTTACTAGTTGGTACAGCACAGGCTCTGATCAATCAGAATGGATGTCAGCTCTCAGGGAACTGGTCAAGGCTGGATATCAGATGAGAACTCTGTCAAACTGCCCTCCAAAGATGTAATTGATTGGTTTCCTTTAAATCATGTTTCTGAGAACAGATTCCAGCTCTTCCATTATTATTTCCACTTACAGAATTGCTAAATCTAAGTGGTCTTTATATGAACATTATTGCCAGCCAAATGTTACCTGGAGACCACTGGTAGATCGTAGTGGTAAACTGCCACATTCAAACGACATACTAAGTGTAGTAAACTGTTCATAACAAAGACAAATTAAGCATTGCCTGTCAATGTTAATGCCATACAGGGGTCCCTGCCAATGGGACTGAGTAGGTGACTAGAGCAAAGGGCTTATCTGCTTCTCCCATTGGAAGGTAAGCTTCATGGGGGCAGGAAGTTATTTTTATTTCCTATAACATTATCTTCAACACCTAGAAAAATACCTGAAAAAAACCTGTATTTCCCTATTGATTAAATAAATTGAACTGAGAATCAGGGAGATAGAAACTCTCCCCTACAAGGACAGTGAAGGGTTGTGAATATTCACAGAGTGACACTTTTCTGGCCATACATTTTCTGTTTCTTCACATTTGGAAATTGGTCACTTATTTTTTTAAATGTTTTTATGTTTTTATTTTGAGAGAAATAGATAGCAGAGCAAGAGAGAGCACAAGCAGTGGGAAGGGACAAAGCAAAAAGGAGACACAGGCTCCCCGCTGAGCAGGGAGCGCAATGTGGGGCTTGATCCCAGGACCCCGGGATCATGACCGGAGCCCAAGGCAGAGGTTTAACCGACTGATCCACCCAGGTGTCCTGAAATTGGTCATTTATTGACGATACACCCTGAAGTCAAAATTGTTGAAGCAAAGCCTAGATTTCATCCCTTAGGTCTTTTAATTCAGCTCCTTGAGGAAGAGTGTCTATGTTTGAATATTCTTAGGCCATGATTATTGCTAAAATTTGCACATTTTATAATATGGTAATTGTATCTAGCTAGTGGGTGTCTTTTGTTTTGGAGGGCTGGGGTGTAGATACTTCCGAATGTAGAATTTAACACCTGAAGTAGTAATTATGTGTACTTAGAAATTACAGGGTAGACATTGGAAATTGGAATGGAAAAGGCAGGTTATAGAAAATAATATGCAATATATAGATGTATGTGTTCAGTACTGTGGGAACACTTAGCAAAAAATGCTTGTGATACCTTAAAACAAAGTTGCTGAGTTTCTTAATTCTTTCCCGCCTCCCTTCCACTTCCAATTCACGAGAAACAATGAAGTCAAGTCAGGTAACGAGATGATGGTTCTAAAACACTACAGTAGTAATGTGGAATTCAGTGCTGTCTTATAAATTTAGATTATCTGGGAAAAGCATGCTCTAGAAATATTGTTTCACATGTAATACAACGTCTTCACAACAAACCATTATTTGGACTTCTTCAGCCTTTCTCCCACATAACTATAATACTGTATTATAAACACAGGGACTTGAGATGACTAAAGAAACAGCCCAGAATTTCACATGACTGGAAACTAGCTAAATGTGGTAGGGAGTCTATACAGAAACTTTAAAAAAGCGTGAATGGTATGCAGTTTTCTGGGAAGGCTCTCACTGTAAGCTCCACGAGGAGTGGGTTTATTTGGTTCACCATCAAAATCTAGGACTTGGCACACAGTAGGCACTCAGCAAATATTTGTTGAATGAGTAGGAAGAATGCTCTGTGTGTGTGAGCTTAATGAGATACTTAGCAAAAGCGACAAGTGGTCAGGGTTTGTTAGTGTTGAACTTCATAGAGCAGAGTTTGAATGTTGAGTTATTAAATAATGCTCAGCTTATCAAACCTGGATCCCATTAAGCTCCAGGCTAAGGGGTGAATAGTTAATTTCATAGCTGTACTCAGTATTTACATTGCATATCAGTCAAGGTGATATATCCCTCTAAATCCCTTGGAAAGCACCCAAGGCCAGAGGCCAGATATCATTATAAAGTTGGCTTGGAAAACTGCTAATAAAGTGGGTCATGGAATTTTTTCCCCCAGTGGAGAAATAAATAATATAATAATGGGATTGTGTCTTTTCCCCTTTTCTTTTGAAAATGCTTTTACTATTAAGAGCTATTCAATAAAGTATTTAGAGGTATTCTAATAATCAATGTTTCTGTGTTTTATATTTAGTACTTACTAAAGTGGATACTTGCTGAGTTGTGGTATCAGATTAAAGTCTCTATCAATCAAGGGGGAGAAGAGAGGAGTTAATAGAGCTTTGTAAAGATCATTTTATCAGGAAAACTAAAAATTACTAAAGTTTTATGTGAGGGTAGTAAATGGGAAGATTTTCCGTGTAAGAATTGAATGTAGTTAAATAATGAAAAATGTTTAATAGGTAGGGCTTTAATAGATAAGGCTTTAGAATTTTACAAAGAGCTTTAGTTATAATATGCAATTAAGCATATTGGAAAAGCTATTGAAAATAAAGCATAGTTCTACATTGTTAAAGAAATGAGGCCTGGAAGAAATATTCACAATTAACATCGGGTTAATTCATCATCCGTTGATTTACAGTGATATAACAATGTAGTGTGGCACACATCTTTCAAAATCCAATTGCTAATCTATTTCAGGCCGAAATGAATTGGAACACTATTAGAACTTCATCTTGGTGTTCTGACCTAAAATGGAAATGCATGCACCAGTGTTGTCAAGTTTGCATTACTTCTGGGGACTACATCATGTTTCTAGGATTGTGTTTCATCATGAGTGTGCCTCATGGCCTTTTTATTCCTGGAAAAGGTGGAACTCCCCTTGAAGTAAGAGCGAGTTCTATGCATAAGGTAAATGTGAATTTCACTGTGGATGTGGTCGAATAAGGAGGGATGAGGATGAATATAAATTACTATTCCAGCCCTTTTTGTACACCTGTTCTACCCAAAAACATCCTGCTGAAATCCCTGTCTCCCCTCCCCTTCCCTCCTGTCCCCTGCCCCTACCCCTACAATCAAATAAAACTTTTTGGTGAGTCCATTTTCCACTTGTTAGTCAGGAGATGATTTAGCAGGTTTCCAAAGATTTTTGCGGAATGCGTTGAGAAAAGTATTGAATTCCCCACATACAGTTTCCCTTGGGACTGTGTGGTCAAGATGTCGCTCTGTTAACTGGTGGACTCTGATGATTGACTGAAATCTCCTTGGAATACTGCATCCAAAATTGACTTGATCTCCCCAGCCTAAGATGACTGCCTTGTGTGATGCTGAACAGTGAAAAGTAAAGGAAGAAACACTTAACACCTGGCCTGCACATGCCTTCCTAGATATTTTTTTAATGGCATCCAAACATGCTCCTTTAATAAGCTGAAAGAACTAGTTAGGCCCATCATAGCCATTTCTCCTCACAGCTGCTGCACAGATGTAACCTGATTTAAGAAAACCCAATTTAGGGGCGCCTGGGTGGCTCTGTCAGTTGAGTGTCTGACTCCTGGTTTCAGCTCCGGTCATGATGTCAAGGCTGTGAGATGGAGCCTCATGTGGGGCTCGGTGCTCAACATGGAGTCTGCTTGTCCCTTTCCCTCCCCCTCTCCCCACTCGTTCTCCATCTAAAATAAATAAAATCTTAACAAAAAAGAAAACTCAATTTATGGAAATCCAAATTCAACCTGAACTTTACAAAAGAATGATCCCTTGAGAGTCTATAAGTAACTAATAATCTGAAGGACCTTTATCCACTTGCTTAGTTCTGAAGGCTTTTCTATATTTTAAAATGTCCAAGTGTACTCTGAAAGGTGGGTGGGGGTAGGGGGAAGGTGTGTTTCAGTTTGTTTAAGCAGAGTGCTCATGGCCATGAGTGGATGTGTGGATTTTCCACATACTGAGCTGGAGCCAACACTTCTTATAGGATGCCATTGGTAATTCTGGGGGAAATGGCAGTTGTGAGGATTTCAGAATGAGCTAGAAATAAATACCCTGTGTTGGAACTTGGACCAGCAGGAATTCCACAGACTTTCCTACTATGTGAAAAGACAGGTGGTAGGACTTCCTTAGTAGAACAAGGTAGCTCTTAAGAGCCCTGGAAGTTGGAAAGGTGACTTCCCTGAGGGTTTTTGCTAAAGGAAGACCCTGAAGCTTAGGATACGATTTATAATATAATGTATGATTTGTCATTCCTTGTATAAAGCAAAATACACATCACTCTTGAATAGTAATAGACTGAGCTCCTACTCTGTGCCTATGTCAAAACCTTACTGAATTAGTTTCCTCAGGCTGCTATAACCAAATACAGAAGCTTTGACTAACATAGGTAGATATTCCTGTCTCCCTTGTATTAGTAGTTGAACAGATGGTAAACTCCATCTCTTCACCTCTGTAAACTGGTATCAGTAAATTATACTTTGACTGACTACTTTTCTTGCTGTGTCGGGCCCTACGAGGCAGGGAACAGAGCTATAAATGATTATGTTACCTTATTTATTTAATATTTATTTATTTATTTTCTTTTGTAACTGAGATTTTATTGAGATTTTGAGGATCAGTATGTAGATATTTTAATTTATATTCTTTAAAATTTGTGCCGAAAATTTAAAAAGTCCTGTAGTTATGATTCTTCTCTATAAGTTATTCCAGTGACTTTCCAGCTCAAAATTTATAGGCAGATCTTCTTGAAAAGGGTATCAAGTGCCAATATCTTCAAATATTGATTAGCAGTTACATTATAGGTCCCACTAATTCACAATATAATATATATATACATCATGCCTGAAATTTCAGTCTTTCATGGCACAGAAACAAAGTTATTAGGAAAACGGGACCACCATGACCAATGGATGATGGGACAGAAGACACACAGTATAGTTAAGGAGAGCTAAGATCAAGGAGTGGTTTTATTTTGGGAACAACTCTTCTAAAAGGTGAAGGTGACTTGGATCATACTGGTTGCAGGGGTGATTACTCCTTAAGCCTATCATCTGTGTTTATTCAAGCAACTTTCACCACATGACAGAGATCATATTCCTGTCCTCCAGTAGAGCAAACAGTGTAAGAAGTTATTACTTGAAACTATGAAAAGATAATATTATTCTTTTTTTCCACTGGAAAGTTTCATTATCTTAGACCTTTAATCTCTGCAATTGTTTGCTGTCTTTTAAATAGTCTTTGGAAAAGAGAAGCATAGAAGCCTTTATGTTTAATAGCACCTGGTTACCCACACTTTTGTATAGTGTGGGGACTTTGGCTGTGAGGCATAAGAGATACAGTTGTCAAATGAAATGTAATTTTTAGTCCATTATCTTTTTCTATCCTGATCAATAACTACATCAATGGCTGTTTTTTAAGAAGGGAAGTATTTAAAAAATAAAGATAAGGTCATATGTGCCTGAATAAATAAGGTATATCCATGCAGTGGAATACAGAACGATCTGCGCCCTACCTGCAATGGAACAAGCTATTAACATGCATCATGTTATAAATTCTACTGTTGGGATGCCTGGGTGGCTCAGTTGTTAAGCATCTGCCTTTGGCTCAGGTCATGATCCCAGGGTACTGAGATCGAGCCCCACATTGGGTTCCCTGCTCAGCAGGAAGCCTGCTTCTCCCTCTCCCACTCCTCCTGCTTGTGTGTTCCCTCTCTTGCTGTGTCTCTGCCGAATAAATTAAAAAATATATATATTAAAAAAATTTCAACTGTTAGTGGAAAATTTTAATCAGGTTGTCAAATGATATGTAATTTTTAGTATAAAATTTAATATAAAATTTAAAAATGCTACTATAATTTAGGAAAAATCTATTTTATTTTATTTTTTTATTTTTTAAAAGACTTTATTTATTTATTTGACAGAGAGATAGATCACAAGTAGGCAGAGAGCTAGGCAGAGAGAGAGGGGAAGCAGGCTCCCTGCTGGCAGAGAGCCCGATGCGGGGCTCGATCCCAGGACCCTGAGATTATGACCCGAGCCTAAGGCAGAGGTTTAACCCACTGAGCCACCCAGGTGCCTCGGAAAAATATATTTTAAAAATGGGTGGGAGGAATGCTGTATAGTATAGTGATTCCCATAGATGATGAAGGGAATTATATTGAGAAATGGGACAAAGAGTCTTCAATACACTTTTTTTTGCATTTAAGAAATACAATAAAAAGTATCTTAAAATATGGTTGAAGTAATGGTCCTAGAATAAAAAAAAAAAAAAATGGAGGTGTTCAGACTAGACGATGTGTTCATCATTTTTTCTGTTATTTAGACCAACGTTGTCCCATAGAACTTGATTTGATGAGGGAAATGTTCTATCTCTCTGATGTCCAATCAAGTAGCCAGTAGCCACATATGGCTACTAAGCACTTGAGATATGGCTAGTGTGACAAAGAAACAGAATTTTAAATTTTATGTAATTTTAATCTCAATTTTAAGTTAATTTAAATTTTAATGCAACCAATGGCTACCATATTGGAAAGCACAGACCACAAAGAACATTATAAGCCTTAACATTTGACTTCATTTTGAGAAAACCCTGTCTTGTTCTTCATGATGAATGTGGGTGTGCATATTTGAAGAAAAACAATAATCTTTTGCTAATATCAACTATGGCAAAGGGCATCTGAAAGTTATTGGGGTATTAGGGGAGGGTAGGGAAAAAAAAACCTTCCTGACTGTTTACATTTGTCAAGTGGAATGAGTAGAAAGGTCACTAAATGTTTCCATTGGGTGTCTAGAGAAAAGAAAGAATCAAAAGCCCTCCAAGTACTCATGGGGGGTACTTCAGACTGGTAACAGATTTGATAACTGAAGACTTAATTTCCCCAGTGACTCAACTGATACAGGAGGTTTTATCTTTTTCAGAAAATTAAGAGTAAATTGGCTGGCTCAATAGACTTACTGACTCTAGTTAGATAAGTATTTGCTGTGTTTATTAAGTTGTTTATATAGTGCAATAATACAAGTGATTTAATAAAGATAAGACTTCAGATAAATGTCAACACACTTCCTACTCTGCAGCTGGTCCATTTCAAGCAGTTAAAATAAATTAAAAGATAAAATACTGCTCACAAAAAAATTGATCATTGTCCAAGGGAAACATTTAAAATTGAAAGAAATTTTCCACTTTTGGTGTACAAAGGCATATGCATATGTGTAGGAAATTACCCTCTCTGTAATCTAGAGATTCTTGACCTAGAAGGAAAGCTACAGGAAGCTGTGTTTTGTAGGCACTTGCTATAATGAGATAATATTAAAAAGTATCTATAGTATTAATGACCAGTATTACTTATAGTGCAATTAATGGGGATCTTTGAATTTCAATAAATACTATTTTTTTTAAGATTTTATTTATTTATTTGACAAACAGATCACAAGTAAGCAGAGAAGCAGGCAGAGAGAGGAGGAAGCAGGCTCCCTGCTGAGCAGAGCCCCATGATGGGCTCCATCTCAGGACCCTGGGATCATGACCTGAGCAGAAGGCAGAGGCTTAACCCACTGAGCAACCCAGGTGCCCCTTGAATAAATACTATTAATTATGTCATTTATCTATCTTTCCATACATCAAGGCATAGCTAGGGAAAGATTACTAGGCTGTATAATGTAGATGCTGTCACTGGAATTTAAATAATATAAAGCAGATCTGAATTTTACTCAACCTTCTCTGTTTACATGGCTTTGAAAAAAGTATATTGTGCTTTTCTTGTAGATTCTGTGGACAGAACCTGACATTTGAAAAATAGAGTACAAAGGATGATAAAAGAGATGTATCTTTATGGTGGTCAAATCATTTTTTCAGTTGTCTTCCAGGTTAAGGTGGATGAGATTCCTTTCCTCTGTTCTCTCAAATCACCCGGGGCAGGTCTCTACAATTTCAGTATGCCCTTACCAATCTTTGCCATCCAAAGCCTATCTCATATATCTCTTGGCATATAGAACTTGTTCAAAAGAATGTTTAAAACACTGTTCAGTTTAGAAATGGTGACCTAGTAGGCCTATGGTGAGCTGAGTTCTGAGCCAGTGAGTTTTCTTATTAGATGTACAATAGAGAATATTGGATTGAGGCATGAAGCTTAGACAGCAAGTTCTTTCCCCTGGTTTGACCAGGGGGAAATTATTCATTATAGTTCTAGATCCTTCTACTTGAAAACTGTGTGGAATATTTGATATTTATAGTACTGCACAACGTGTTTTTCAAATGCTTGACACATGGGGCACTGTCTGGGATGAGATGTCCTCCTGCCCTATGAACTGGGAAGTTTGCCTTCCTAACAGGTGTGGTAGCTTGTTTAATGACCACAGATTCCTCCAGTCTCTGTACCAGCCACCTTTGAAATATAACTTTGCTGTTCCCTCCATCCAGAAGTGGAGTCTTTTTCTCTACACCTTGAGTCTGGGCTGATCTTGTGATTTGTTTGACCAGCAGAATGTGCCAGAAGTGACATTGTGTGAATTCTTTTCCAATGACTTGGAGTTTTTGCCTTTGGATTCCTGGAATGCTACCCTGAGACCTCCATAAGAAGAGACTTGCTTACTGAAGGCTGGGAAGCCACTGGGTGAACTGAGGCTTCCCAAGTGACAACCAGACCAAATATCAAACTTGGGAGTAAAATCATTGTAGGTTTTAGGGTCTCTCTCATCTTCCAACTGACTTGGCCACATGAGTGAGCCTTGTAAAATCGGCACAGGAACTGTTGTTTTATTAAAGCTCTGCCAAGTCTGCAGTGATTTGTTGCACAGCAAAGGGTAGCTGGCAAAACAGTATCTCAAGAGGGATTGTTGAGATAGCGTATAAAAAGATAAAGAACAGGTGCGCGTTATTATTCTAGACCCTTTTGTGTTGGGGAAGGATCTGAATTCCCTGATATAGAGTGATGTGAGTCACTTAGTAGTCAATGACAGACAGTGTGATCAGTAGAATGTTTAAAATTACAAGATTAATGTCCATACATCATTTCTCACTTGTCCATTTGGTTCATGCAAATATATTTTGTACAACTTATTTTTTTTAGTGGTAGAAATTAAAACTATTTTCTTTGGGAATTATAAGAATGAAGTCACTTGATGAATGGCAAGTAGTAGTGATTGGGATTTCCAGGGATTTTATAAATAGGAATGCCCCTTCTCTGTATCCTGATTTACACGTATATAGTTCACTTGAGTGAACCGCGGGAAAGTAAATGTGCCTGGAATGCTTGAAATACATTCATGTCTACCCACACTTCCTGTAATTTTTCTGTGGGTTTTTTTTTTTTTTTGTGTGTGTGTGTGCTTCTGGTGGTTGTTGCTTCAAATTGCTTTGGGCCACTGAGCATAAAATTAAAGTTTTTTCCCAAGTGAAAAAAATTTAGAAAGATTGAAAAAAAAAAAAAAAGGTGGAGACAAGATGAACAAGAGTAACCAAAATCACTCCTCAGTGCATCTTGCTAGGAGCCTACAGCCTAAAGAAAGGTTAAAAGTTGACTGGTGAACCATAAGCAGTTTTAAAATATGCTCATATTAATCAATATTTCTCCAAATACCTTAACAGTGCACAATTTCAACAAGAGTAAGTATTTTTTCACCAAGTTGTAGGCAACTGAAAATGCTTCTCAATAAAATATTTTCTAATCTCAGCCCAGAGAAATAATAATCTTATAAAAATATAGTGTTTAGAAGGTTGGAAGAAAGAGCAGAAGATTGCAAAACTAAGCACAAGAAGTCTACCAGCTGTTAGAAAGTTCAAAAAGTCAATAAACGAAGCTAAATACTAGTCTTCTAAAGTCATTTTTCAGGTAAGATAAATGGGGTCCTTTTCACCTTAAATTCTCATTTGACAGTATCCCAGCACATGTCTTGGCTATTAATACACTTGGGTAGCCTCAGGGAGACTTTCAAAAAGTGGTTCTTAAGATACTGATATTCTTGTCTCTAGACTCATGAGTCATTTGGACACAAGCATTGAATTTAAGAGGTACTCACTCCTCACCGTTGAGGAGTTGGTGGAAAAAAACACAATTATTATATTGAGGATTCAATAAACATTCTTTCATTTTCAAAGTAGATTCTCACAACGCTAGTCTAAAATCTTTCATGACTAGGTCTTCTGCGAGGAAGAAATAACATGTCTTCTGTTTGTCCCTAGGCCTGTGGTTCTGGTCATCACTGTATACCCCTCTCCAGATGAAAAAGCAGGAAAGTAAAATACAGAGCAGCCACAGGTATGCTGCTTTAGGAAGCAATAAGAAATCCTGTTCACTAGAACATGGATCCTGTTCATCTTTTTTTCTCATTAAGATTTCTGTGGCATTGAGATTGTTTTAAGGGGATTTGTTGTTAGGAGAATTTTAGACTCACTTTTTAAAAGACAGATGTGAGGGGCTATCTGGGAAATTGTTGAGAAGTTCCTTGGTCTTGGTTTAGTTAGGGAAGGTTAGCTGAAACTGAGGCAGGGAGTAGGTTTTCTAGACAACTAGATCTAATTGTATTTCCTCTTCAAGAGGGGCATAGATGTTTGTGTGTGAGTGTGAGTGTGCATGCCTGTGTATTCACACTCACGTGCATGCAAGTGGTGAGCTTTAGAAAACTGGTTCTTCTTTGCTAACCATTACATAATTTGTTAAAATTCTATGCATTGCATGTCTACTCTGTATAAGGCACTCTGCTGAGTGTGGCTGGGGAAGCATTCTTAGCTTCCCCTCATGGATCTTATAATGTACTGGGTTTATACTGTCCGTTCCTGTTGTTACATTAAGTTATTTGTATCCTAAGAATAGTGTTCCTTCTTTGGAGATACATATAGTTTTGAACAGTCACTAGCTATAGAAGTAACTTGGTAACTTGGAAATGCTGTATCTGTGACCAGTTCATAGGCTGTTGGTGCATTGTTTCCTTTGGCACAAAAGAATAAGTTAGTGTATAAACCAATATCTAATGAAAGAACAAAGAGAACAGAATATCCCATTAAACTAATAAATCATTCATGCATGTTACTTACAAATGATTTTTCATTTATGTCCAAGTAGGTAAGAGGGAAGTTATTTTTTAAAATCTTATGAAACAAATAAGAGAAAATCATATTAGGTCTCTAATATTGCCATTAGGAAAAAATTTCTGGCACACAACCATGGCATTTTAATTAGTTTTTTATTTCCTATTGTGATGACTCCTGTTTTCTGTCCATGGATTATGTGCTGGCTGGTTAAGTGACTCAAGAAACAGTTTTGTGGTAGTATAATAGTTTTGTTTAAACTATAATATACATAATGGACCTAGGCCATGTCCAATTTAATGAAATATACTTTATGGGTGAAAGCACCCATGGAATATCCTAAGGTACCTTAGTCAAATTTATGATAGCCAATTCATGGGCAGGCACAGTATTACCCAATTAGCAACCTTGGCTTTATGAATCAATTGCATTATGTATTTTTAGATTTCAGTGTCTCTTGTGGTCAATCATCTTTCAACATTGAGTATTCAAATGCAATTTCAAAATGAAGGAGCCAGAACCATTGAACAGCATAGGTACTTGGCCAGTTGTTTTATTATGCTGGTTATTGAGAAAGTTAATATGCCTCTGTTGATGGCAATCATATATTTCTAACAATGCTATCATGAAATTAAATATTATAGAAGTTAGCTAATTTGTTTGAAATATTATTAGGCAGTAATGGTCAGATATATAAACCAAAGAAAAGGAAAATATTTCAATCCAATTGTTTTATTAATCATCTCCTTGTGGAGCTTCCCAAGAATCTATTATATTTGATGAAGAAAATGATATATTTTATTCAATAGAATAAATGCGAGCCACTCCCACATGTCATTCAGCCCAGCTTAACTGTAAAAATTAAAAAAAAAAAACTAAGATAAAAGTTAATATAGAAAGAGAGGTAACAAAGACCTTTGGACAGAATAGCTCTGTGTCATTTCAGCAACAGCCGTATTATCTAAAACAAGTTTATCTTAGGATCAATTTATCTATTGAATAGTTTAGAACTCAATCCCTTATTGAGTGGCTTTGTAATTGTTTGAGTGTTCTCTCTCTCTCTCTCCATCTCTATGGCCTTCTTAGAATTAAAAACAGAGAAATATAACCTATTGACTTAGGTAATTCTGCTTAACTTTATGACTTGAATAATGGAATTATTTTATACAATTATGGGATCTCATTTTAAAAAATACCTACTATGCTTTGCAACATGTTAGGAGATTTTTAAAGTCCAAAGACCAGTTCTATAAAGTTTAAATTTAAGGGGGTCTATTTAAGGTGGGCTAAAAATTTAGAGAAATTTTCCTAACACAGAACTTTCAAGAATGCTGAATAAAATATTTTAAAAATGTAAATGCATAACTGAACCCAGTGGAACATAAGGGAAATTCTTGGAAGACCAGGAACAAGGAGAAAGTGAGAATGGGTTGTTAAATAAATGTTGAAACCTTAGAACATGGGTTAAATCTGCAGAGGGACAGGAAGCAAAGTCTGTGGCCAGAATAGTGTGGGAGTTTATTTGGAGACTGGTGAAGAAGGGACATCAAAAAGACGACCAAAAGCAACCTAGAACTGCCTCTCACCCCCAGAGGGTGAGAGTGTGCAGATACTTGCTCATATTGACCTTAGCCCTGGGCAAAGAGTTAAAAAAAAAAAAATCTCCTTTGTGGATTGATCCTCAAAGCCAGTTCACCTATGCGTCTGGGTCCAGAGTTCATACTACTATACTATCATAGGGAAAAACAAAAACAACTCAGACTGATAATATAGTTGAAAGAGATCCAGGCTGAGACAGTCCACGTTTCCTAGAAGAGGCAAAAATGAATACATTTGGAGCAACACCATTTAAATGAAGAGGCTGAAGTGATCAGCTTTGAAGATGGAAGACGGGTTCATAAATCAAGGAATGCAGGCAGCCTTTCGCTGGAAAAGATAAGAAAATGAATTCTTCCCCAGAGCCTCCAGGAAGAAGACAGCACTCCTAACACCCTGAGTTTAGCTCCACTCATTTCAGTCTTTGGACTTCCACAACTCTAAGATAATACATTTGTACAGTTTGAAGCCACTAAGATTTTGGTCATTTGTCACTGCATTAATAGGAAACTAATATATGGTGATTCGATAAATTGGCTTCTGGAGAAATGTTTTTTTATTTATTTTTATTTTTTTAAAATATTTTATTTATTTATTTGACAGAGAGAGAGATGACAAGCAGACAGACAGGCAGGCAGAGAGAGTGGGGAGGAAGCAGGCTCCCTGCTGAGCAGAGAGCTCGACACAGGGCTCAATCCCAGGACCCCGGGACCATGACCCGAGCCAAAGGCAGAGGCTTAACCCACTGAGCCACACAGGTGCCCCTGGAGAAATGGTTTTAAATAGGGATCTGATATTAGTCAGAACCACCAGAAAACAAGGAAAGGGATTTGTACTGGGATTGAGAAATTGAAGTATCTTTTTAAAGGTTGAAATATTTGTTAAAAACTTTGCATTTGTAAAGTACTACTGATTCTTCTAACTCATTTGGAGGTCGTTCTTTCCATTTTGTACATACAGAATACCAATTTTAGAACTATGCCAATGTGTCATATGCATTTAGATTGACAAATCTAGGGTTATATAATGTAGCATTGGCTGCCTAATGACAACATGTGCCTTTATTTCCTGAAAATCAAAATGTACTAAATTGTTGACCAGAACTTTGATCTTGGATGCTTCAGTGTTGAAAAGTGTTTTCCAAAGCAAGTATAACAAAGGGTAATTAAGGAAACTGAGCCCCAAAATATGACTTTGTGCCTCATTTTTAAAGTATGTACCAGTGACACAAAATGAGACAAATACAACAATAAATAAAAGTGTTGAGAAATAAGAAATCACATTTTAGTCACTGACCCAAGATACTGTAACTCAGTTAGTTGTGATAAGTGTCTGTCCCCATAATCAGCCACTTTACCTTAAGATATAAGACCAGACATACCAAGATGCCTCTCTGGCAATTTTTATACATTGATGCGAAAACATGTTAAGCTGCCCTTACTATCTGTTTTTCAGGTGGAAATCCTGATACATGAGCCTGACTGCTGGCTACACACATCCTGAATTAAGATTCTCAATGGTAAAGGTTGGTGAAAAAGTAAATCTCTCTTCCAATCAATACAGTTGCACACTATGATTCTACATAAATAGTATTTCCACCTATCAGAAGATCATGTAGTATTATTTCCTAATAGTGTTTTCTAAATATTTTTATTTAGGTAGATCTTGAACGTGGAATATATGAAAATGTCTTTGTTAAGGGGCACCTGGGTGGCTCATCTAGGTGAGCACCCAACTCTTGATTTTGGCTCAGGTCATGATCTCAGGGTTGTGAGATCAAGCCCTGTGTTGGGCTCTGCACTGGATGTGGAGTCTGCTTAAGATTCTCTCTCTCCCTCTCCCTCTACCCTTCCCCCTCCTCTAAAAAAAAGAAAAGAACAAAATGGGTAAAAAGAATTAAAGCTATCTCAAGACTCAAATATTCTATAGAAAATTTGGTTGAAAAAAGGCTAATTTCAAAAATCACTCTTGTGAATCCCAGGAATTTGGGTTTTCCATGTAGAATCTGCTTCTGATTTATCTTTACATCCCCACAAAGTGTCTAATACAATGTCTGATCCCTGATAAGCTTTCCATATTTGCTCCAAATATGAGTCACTATGGCCATAGTTGCTGGTTTTATTTCAGAGTCCTCTGAGATTCCTGAGTAGCTGACTTATGGGAGTTGCCAGGATGTTTCCTCGGGAAGTCCCAGGAAGACAAGAGTAGGAATATAAATTGGAGGACAGAACATCTCTCACTCCTCTGCCTCTTCACACTCACCTGTTCTGTTTTCCACTGGCGGTGGGTTGGGGAGGGATGGTTAATTTGGACCATTTCATGAAGATGGGTGAGATCACTGCAAGAACAGGACTTGTGTGACAAAGTAGCCAATAGGTATGTCTTGAAACATTAATGTAGCTACAGTTTAAGAAATATGGACAATGATTTAATTCACTGCTAGGAACAATACTTAAATGCAAAAGAACGTTTAATGTATATTCATGCTAAAACGTCTTAGCAAGCAGTTATGTGCATACTTAGCATTACAATCTTCTGTACCAAAGTAACTGTCCTTCTCTTAAAAATAGAATCCAGACCACAGAGCCTGACCATTCCTTCTATGAGTATTTTAATATTCAGGTGAGCATAATAGAAATGTGAAAAGTTGAGTTACCTGGGTAGCTTAGTCAGTTAAGCATCTAACTCTTCTTCTTCTTCTTTTTTTTTTTAATGATTTTATTTATTTATTTGAGAGAGAGTGAGAGCATGAGCAGGGGGAGGGGCAGAAGGAGAGGGAGAAGCCGCCTTGCTGAGCAGGGAGCCTGACCCCAGGTTCCTGAGATCATGACCTGAGCTGAAGGCAGACGCTTAACCAACTGAGCCAACTGAACCACCCAGAGGTCCCAACCATCTCACTCTTGATTTCGACTCAGGTCATGATCTTGTGGTTCCTGAGATGGAGCCCACATCAGGCTCCATGTTCAGCGGGGAGTCTGCTGAGATTCTCTTCTCTCCCTCTGCCCCTCCCACCACTCACATGTTCACACGCACTCTCTCTCTCTTTCCAAGAATAAATAAGTCTTTAAAAAATGTGAAAAGTAAGGCAATTTCAGGAAAGAGTGAAAAGTGATAAGGACAAAAGTGCTATTTTTAAGATTAAGAAACTTCCTTACAGGGGCACCTGGCTGGCTCATTTGGTAGAACATGTGACCCCCGATCTTGGAATTGTGAGTTTGAGCCCTTACATTGTGTGTAGAGATTACTTAAAAATAAAAATGGAAAAAAAAATCTTTAAAAAAATTCCTTACAAGGGACTTTTGAAGAGGAAAACTGTAGCTACATCATAAATGACTACATCCTTATCACCCTATCCAATGTGGTCTTTATATCCATCAAACTATAAAATTGAAGGTTAAAAAAAGTTAGTTAGCCAGAAAATTAGTTAAATTAGTGAGTATAATTTTTCTATTATCCAATAACAAAAAATATGTACCCCACCCATCAATATTTATCCCAAATGATTTCCTTGATCAATAAATTTGCAACAATGTAAAATGATCTAGGAGTTAGTTAGACTGTATCTAGCTCTTATGCAATTATTGTATGGCTGTGTGCCTGAGTCAGAAAAGGAATGGGGGGGGGGCGCCTGGGTGGCTCAGTGGGTTAAGCCACTGCCTTCGGCTCAGGTCATGATCTCGGGGTCCTGGAATCGAGTCCCGCATCGGGCTCTCTGCTCGGCAGGGAGCCTGCTTCCTCCTCTCTCTCTCCGCCTGCCTCTCTGCCTGCTTGTGATCTCTGTCTGTCAAATAAATAAATAAAATCTTTAAAAAAAAAAAAGAAAAGAAAAGGAATCAGGGAATTTGTGTATGTAGGTGTTTGTAAGAAGGGGGCGTGGTCTGCTTTCATAGAAAGTGATGTGTGTTGTTTGAGATGTAGCTGTATAGGTTTTCCCAGCTGGCCCTCATGGCCCTGGACTTCAGGCATTTTATACTAAAAGGTTCATTGAAAGTAGAGATGGATGAGTCTTACAGTTTCTGTATTAATTATGATATAGGTGAACATGACTATGAGGTTCCACCTAACCTTCATGTGAGTGGTGAACTCATGAAGATTGAATTAAAAATTGTTTACAGAATTAGGCTCTAAGGACTTGGGAGTCTTTGTCTTAGGACAATACCTCCTTTTTTGTCTTACTGTCATGGTGGGCAGGGAAGAATTTCCTTATGTCCATGTCTAGCAGAAATGCCCCTAAAGTTCATTTTAGAATGATATTTTTTTTGTTGTTATTGGAAGCTCCATCATCAGAGTCACGGTCCAGAATTCTCAAAATCTGAAGATCGTTAGAAACAGCTTTTAAGTCTCCCTGGAGCAGCTTTTTGAAAGTGTTTTTTCACTTTTTCTGCTCAGGCTCCTTTCCCCATTCCTTTACCTAGTCGGCTTTCTCTCTTTGAATGCTTTTGAGTTCTTCACAGATTTTCGACTGTGCTGCCCAAAACAGGATACTTTCCTCCCTCTGACTAATGGGGAGGAGAGAAGAAGAATTATGTTTGAGCCTTGCCGACTCTACTGCTATTGATTTGTGCTGGTATCATATTGACTTTTATCACAATAGCCCTGAATTGCTGATTCACATTCAGCTTGTGGCTGTCCCCTAGCTCTCTTTCTGCTTTATTTGTTCATACTTGTTTTTCCCTGTTATGTATGTTGTTAGTCCCTGGTAATTTTTCCAAGGTATTTTACTCTGTGCTTGCCCCTAAATAGTTTTAGCTGTTCCTCATAATCTAATCAAGTATTATTTTCTTTTTATAGAAAAATATGTGTATGTTTTATAAAGCACTATTATCTCTTTGGGTTGTCAGCAGACTGATCTAAACACATAAATGATTTTGCATAGCTTTTTATCAAAATCACATAATGTCCAATCACATGTACGTGTAAAATGTCACCATTCATAGCATGTCGTATATATGTAGTACTTGTTGAGTAGACGCTGGATAACTATTTATCGATAGTTAATGACCACAGACTGTTGCACACAGAAACCAATCCCAGAGGTTGGAGGAAACACTGATTTAAGGAAAAAAAAAAAAAAAAGCATGCATTGGCCTGTCTTTTTTTCCTGTTTACATTTAAACAATAAGGATGAAAAACTACAAGCCAGAGAGCTTCTGTTGTTCTCAGTGAATAACAGAGATGGTGTTTTGGTAGCATGCTCACAAGGTTTGTGGAAATTAACTTCACACCAGGAACTCCGTATTGAAATAGATTGTTTAAGAATAATTCTTCTCTTTGAGAAGGGTGAGGGATTAATCTGCAGAAATGTTCATGCTAGAGCTGTGCATGTGTTGAAATTTGTCAGGGGGAAGATAAATGGGCCCTCCTTGAAAAGTAAATCATACCATGGCTAATCCCTTGGGAAAGCTGGAGAATTGTTATGGTAGCAAAAGCAACCTCAGAAAAGGAGGCACCGTCACTGTTTACTTAGGAAGGAGAAAGATGGGAGAAGACATGATTGGAAAATGAGATGGAAGCATACTTGACTTTCAAAATGTGTTTATTCAAATATATACACAGGATGTAATTATATCTCTGTATGGATACTTTGGGGAATCATTTGTGTGCTTTAAAATAAGAGTCGTACTTAGGGCTGATATTAAAAATATTTAATAACAGTGTGTCCAGGCACTGACCAGTCAGAACAGATGTGAGCAGAAGTACCTGGAGCCAGGTCTTAGAGACCTTGCCCAGAGGCTGATGTTAACCCTTTCGTTGCCAATTCAAGACAAAGTGGGAGGAGGTGGGAAAGTCACTTGGAGGCTCAGAGCAGTGTGTATTTTCTAACTTGTCTAGAAGATATTATTTTAGCAAATACTGTGACTGTTCTAGGTATACTGGCCAACTTTCAGCTCTCATTCTAATAGAAAATTATCCAGTAGTCAGACTGAAAAAGACATATTTCCTCAGAGAGTGATAGTTACATATGTTAAATGGAAAGTCATGAAATGTCCATGAAATTTGACTATCAAATGAACAACAAATACTTTTTTTAGTGTAAATATGTCCCAGGAAATATTTGGGATGTACTTATGCTAATCTATTATTTGTTGTTCATCTGATACTAAGATTTAATTGGAAACCCTGTAATCTATGTGGTGACCCTAAATAGAATATAGTTAGCAGGAAATGTATGAGTATCCTATGGAAGATATTAAATGAAAGAGAGGAGAAAGTATGCTATAGTGGCCTGGCACTGTGGGATCATTGAGCATACTTGACAGGGAGCTGCTTTAGAATTCCAGAGATATGGCACGAAATGTTAGCTACAGAGCTATAGAGCTGTAGGATACAAAAGTTGCACATAATAAAATACTTTTGAAAGTATATTAATTTGAGATAAAGTGGTCCTTGAATTTAAGAAGTTGCGTTTCCCAACTAGGAAAAGCTAATTCAGTCATCATCAAATAGATCCTTCAAGTGCCTGTCTACATGGGACACTGTGCCGAGTGTTCTCAGAAAACAAATTATGGTGGACTGCCTTCATCAGCCTGTAATGTAGACATCCATACTCAAATGGAATCATAAAGGAAGTCCCTTGAAGAAATGTAGATCAAGAATCCATAATCTTCCTCATTCTCCTGAAATGGGGAGGAGAAAAAGCAGTCTGATTTATAGGAGAGAGTTTTAGAATTGGTTCTAAAATATAGTTTTATTACATAAAAGCCTTGTTATATACAGCTATATTGTAGGTTCAGAAATATATGCCACCGAGCAGGATTTCTCAGCCTTGGCACTACTGCCATGAGTGCAGGGTAATTCTTTCCCGTGAGGAATTTCCTGTGCATGGTCAGGTCTTATTGGCATCCCTGGCTTCTTCCCACTAAATGCCAGTTACATGCGCTTTCCCAGTTGTGTCAATCAAAACTGTTTCCAGACTTTGCCAAATATTCCTTGTGGGACAAAATTGCCCTGTGTTGAGGACTACCATTCTAGAGAACCGTAGGAGGGAGATCCTGAGCAATGTGGGTGGGTGGGTAGAGGAAGGTCTCCCTAAATTCACAAATGTGTCCATGAAAGTGTTAGTTTTAAACATCTGCTATGTACACAAAAGCCCTCATATTCAGTCACCACAAAAAGTACTAAAAATACTAATACCTAGCCCCAGCTGAGAGACTCTAGTTTATTTGGTCTGGGGGAAGGCCTGGACAGCCCGACATTTTAAAAAATGCTTCAGGGGTTGCCTGGGTAGCACAGTTGTTTGGGTATCTGACTCTTGGTTTCAGCTCAGGTTGTGAATGCAAGGATGTGAGATCAAGCTTTGTGTCAGGCTCCCCACTCACCACAGAGTCTGCTTAAGGTTCTCTCTCTCTCTCCCTCTGCCCTTCTCTCCCCTGCTTTCTCATCTCCCCTCCCCCACCCCCCACATAAATAAATCTTTTTTAAAAATGCCTCAGGTGGTTCTGTGTTGAGAATTACCCTGTGGAGTAGTGGTCTTCAAACCTTCAGGAGCATCAGAGTTACAGGAAAGCCTGCAAACACGGATTGTTAGGCCTCTATACTGGCCTCAGAATTCGCCTTTCTCATAGGTTCTCAGAGGCTGCTGATGTTGCTGGTGTTTGGGTCACACTTGAGAACTCTAGTTTAGAGATATGCTCCCGGACTCTCTTCACCGTTTCATTCCCACCGCTCAAGGGAAGGAAGCAGAGCTAACCAGAACGTGCGGGATTGGTGAGCGATAGTGGAGAAGAAGGCCCATGTGTTTCCATCCCTGTTGAGGCCTTTTTAGAATTCTTTTCCTCTGTAAGATGGGTACAGTCAGCTGTTCTCTGTCGTACAGCAAAGCCATCCTCTCCTGTACCAGTACTGGGATTGAGCTTAGCTAAATTCTAGACTATGTTCTAAGAATCCAACAGTGCTCACATATCTAAGCATTGTTCTCTAGAGCTTCATCAGGCATGAAGCTGACTCTTTGTTCTTGACCTGCCAGACTCCCTCATTTATTTCTTCATTAGTTCTGACCTTGGATGGGAAAGGGGAATAATTCATTAGGCCCCCTCTCCTTACTGAGCATACCCTAATTAAGTTACCTGGACTTCCGTCTTGTTCTTCAGCATTGGAGGGGCAAGGTGGGACAGAGGGTACATGTATAACCTCTTTGTGGTGTACTCACACAATTCCTGACAAAACAGATAATTGTGGGAAGCATAATAAAAGTACATAAAATGTTAGGAAGCACAAATCTTAGACTTTGGGGGTTGTGGCAAGGTTAAGTTTGTACACGTACATTCACATAGGAAATAAAAACAAAAAAGTTCTGAGAACTTCCTGGAATGGCCAGTCAGTATCAAGGCTGAGCTTACTGTACGCCTCCCTTCTTGACTCTCCTCTCCACTGAGCCAGTTCTGCAAACATCACTTGGTTATGGCAGTTGGAGTTCTGGGTCCTACCTGCGTCTCTAACTCTCTGTCTTGTTAGTCTGTCTTACGTTTTGTTTCCCCACCATTGCTTGCCAGGTAATGTTATAATTCCAATTAATCAGGTTAAAAGGTGGCCTGGAAGAGTGTCACGAGAACCCACTGAAATTCATTCACAGGGCACTGCAGTGGTCTTTAAGGGGATTGCCTTGCCTGCTAAAGTGCTATACATATTAGAGCTACGCATAAATATTCATATATTCATTGATGATGGATTGCATGAATAGAATAATGGACAAAGGTGGTTAGGAGAGCCAGTCTATTAGAAAAATTTAAAATACAACCCTACTGTCCTACAAGTAGAACTTGAAAATTGCTATGCGAAGGGTATTTCTTATCCTCCGCCTTGTCATTCTATGCAAATTCTAGAAGACCCAAGGGAAATGCTAGTCCTGCCTCTCCACGAGGGAAACTAATTCAGTGTAAGTTCTCTTCCCCCATGAGATATCCTGAAAAGCAAAACGTAAGTCACAAACAGCATATTTTTAAAAAATAGTAGAGCTGAGCATTTATGTGGTTTGAGCAATGCACATAATCACTTATGATTATGTGCATAGAAGAATCGTGGTCAGTAATAATAATTTGTCTGAGCCCAAGATTGTTATTTATATGAGTGTTTCCTTCTTTTGGAATTTAATTATATTAAATTCCACCTAGGTCTAATTTCAAAATTCCTCTGGACTTCTGAATAGTCAGATAAACTCATCTTGGTATGAAAAGGAAATTTATGAAGTGATTCAGCCCAAATTCTACCTCCAGGCAAGATCTCCCCAGGTTTCAAGAAAAGTAGCTATTCAGCCTGTTCTCCAAGTTCTACCAGAACAGGGTCCCTCATCCACCCTTGTTATCTGGTTGCAGTCTTAATCACCCTTACTGACAGGTCTCTTTCTTCTGGCTAGCCTGTGACATGTATACTCATGTATACCACATGCCACATGGTGCATAGCTGCTCACTACACATACCCTTTCCCCTTCTCTGCCTGACAGGCAAGTCCACCTGTTGTTTGTTTCCTATCAGTAGGTAGATATCGTTTCTACCATTTTTCACAGGTGGCTGTATTAGTCCGAATTCTCCAGAGAAGCAGAGCAATTAGAGGGAGATAAGGGAAAGAGAGAAAGACTGACTATAAGGAATCATGTTGTGTGATTATGGAGGCTGAAAAGTGCCAAGTCGGGAAGTTGGAGATCCAGGAGAGCTGATGGTGTGATTAATTCTAGTCCACGTCTGAGTTCGAAGACAGAAGACTAATGTCCTAACTCAAAGATAGTCAAGCAAGAGAAAGAATTCTTTCTTACTCACTCTTTTATTCTATTCAGTCCTCCAAAGAGTTGGATGAAGCCCACTTTCACTGGCGAGGGCAATCTGCTCTACTTAGACAATGATTCAAGTATTAACTTCATCCAGAAACACCATCAGAGATACATAGAAAGATAACATTTAACCAAATATCTGGTTCTACCAAGTCCTACCAGACTTAACCATCACAGTGACACATTCCAACAATTCAACTAGTGTGCTCTTTTTCTCTGAATCTCAAATATTTCCATGATCCTCCTCTTCTTTTTTTCTCTCTCTTTTTTAAAGTAAGCTCTAGGCCCAACACAGGGCTCAAACACACAAGTGGCACGTTCTACCTACTGAGCCTGGCAGGTGCCCCTCTGTAGTGGAGAGAGGAACACTGACCACAGCATGTAGTGACAGCTGGACCCACCCCAGAGGCAAGGAGGTCTCTTTTTGAACCTTAAGGGGACAGATCCCTCCTAATACAACTTGCCACCAAAGTGTAAGGCCACCAAAGTGTTCTCTCTGCCATGAACATAGAGGGAAACATTTTGTTCTTTGCTCCTGCTAGCCAGAGAAGCAGCCACTAGTCTGTTTTCAAGCCTCTGCAAGCCTGAGGATTTCCCTTTTATTCTCATGGCCTCCAAAGACCTGTATGTTTCAGATCTGGACCTATGATCCAATTTGGACCCTATTGCAAATAACAGTAATGATCCTGCAGCTGCCCTTTGGTGAATACCTCTTGAGTGCCAGCAGTTTTGCATCATTATCTCACTCAGGGCCCCCACCATCTTGCATTATTACTTTCAGAAATGAGAAAAGGATTAACTTCTATATGTGACAAGTGAAAGTTCTCTAAAATCACACCCAGTCCCAGCCCCAAGGCCTGTGCTTTTTTCATTGCCTACACAAACCCCAGACTGGGGCAAGCAGAAAGACACCCATCGGGTGGCCTAGTTTAGGCCAGTCCTCTGAAAAGATTCTGGATTATACGGACTATGATGATGGATCGTATTTAATCCTGGGAACTGCTCCAGCCTCCAGCCCAGAATTGTAATTGGGAGAGTCAGTTTCCAGGGATGGAAATGTCTAATTGATGTTGGCATGCTCCAACATCTGACAAAGTGCCCTGTACAAATAGGCAATCAAAAGATATTGATTGATTCATTGATGGGGAGGCATGCTGCCCTGATTTAACAATACTAGCTCCTCTGATTCTGCTTGTGGATCAAGTTAGATGAAACATGAGATGTCTTAACATTTCATTTTGGGGAGGACTTGGCAAGATATTCCGGGTACTTACATTCCAGTCCTGGCACTATCAACCTCAGTCTGGCTACATAACTCTCAAAATCTTGATTTCCTCCTTTTCAAAAGTGAAGATGGACCTGGATATGCCCCTTTCTCTGGAAACACTATCTAGTTAGATGATACAGTGAGGTTCTAACAGTTGATATTAGCTCCCAAGTTACATGGTGACTATGGGGAAGAAGAGAGAAGAGAAGTTAGTGTCTCCAGCCTGCCACCTTTGGCAGGGACTTAAGTCGTCCAAAAAATTGGGTCAGGATGTTCACAGGCCATTGACATGCTGGCAGCTGAAGATTTAAAGAAGAAGTTGTGAGGCCTGAGCTGGGGGCAAAAATGACAGCAGATCAGTTCAAGTTACTGTGCCAATGGTCTAGGCAAGAGGGGCAGTGTTTCTGGAGATAATAATAATTAAAAAAATATATTATTTTCTCCTATCTAGAATTATTGTAAGGATAAAATGAGATAATAAATGGTAGGTACTTAGCACAATGCTTGGCTCACAATAAGCTTCTGATAATGATGAGTAGCTATGATGATTTAGTGCTGTGAGATGGTCACCACTGGTGCCTCTACCAGAACCAGAAGTCATCCTGAGCAAGGAACCAGGACAATGATTCTTCCCCTGGTTCTTCAGCACTTTTGCGCGTTGACCCCTTTGAGAACTGGTACCAAACTGAGGAAGGGGAAGGCATCCTGTGGGGTCTGAGTTTAGGATCTCAACATTGGAATTATTCATTCCTTCCTTTACCCATTCTTAATGCAATCAGTAAACATCTCTAATACACCAACTTTGTGCTACTTACTATACTTGGGAATTAAAAATGAAGATATAGTTGACCCTTGAATAGCATGGTTGTTTGAATATCGACCCCCATGTAGTCTAACTTTTGACCCCCCAAAACTTTACTACTAATAGCCTACTGTTGACCAGAAAGACTTTCTGATAACATAAACATACATATTTTGTATGTGATATGTATTATATACTGTATTATTATAATAAAGTAAGCTAAAGAAAAAAATATTAAGAGAAATCATAAGGAAGAGAAAATACATGTACAGTGGTTAAAAAAAAAATCACTGTATAAGTGGACCTCTTCAGTTTAAACCCGCAGTGTTCAAGGGTCAGTTGCATTAACTCTGTCATCAAATTTTTATTTCTGATGCTTCCATCATCTGGCACAATGGGTTATTAGTGAGTTACTTCTCAAATGGAACACTTGATTCTAGGTGTTACAAGTTGAGTTGTGTATCTCCAAAAAGATGTGCTAATGTTCTAACCTCCAGGACCTCAAAACACGACTTTATTTGCAAATAGAGTCTTTGCAGACTTAACCAGATTACAATGAGGTCATTATGGTGGGTTCTAATCCAACATGGCTTGTGTCATTATGAAAAGAAGAAAATTGAACAGAGATACACCCACACAGGGAGGGTGCTGTGTAAAGAGATGACTTTAGACATGCATCTAACAAGCCAGGGATGCCAAAGATCACCAGCAAACCCCCAGAAGACAGGAGGCGGCGAGGGAGGATGCTCCTACAGGGTTGGAAAGAGCACAGCCCTGTCGACACCTTGAGTTCAGACTTCTAATCTCAAGAACTGCAAGGCAATAAATCTCTGTTATTTTAACCCACCCAGTTTGTGGTGCTTTGTATGGCAGCCCTAGGACACTAATACACTAGGCTAGGAGATAGATATGACTAAGGAAAATACAACGATATGTGTGCCTGGATAAAAATATACATGAAGAAATAGAGAGGTGCTCATTAAGTCATGTTGGAAGGCTTTAGTGACTGAAGAGAGAAAAGGACTTAAAAGTGAGATAAAATCTAAGTTTGGGCTTCTGATGGCCTTTGTGTCAAACCTATCCGGGTGAATACTGATTGATTGCTTCATCTCTGATTTAGAGTACCCCAAATACTCTGGCCAGGAATAGTGTTGGTGACACATACACTGAAAATCAGAAGTGACACCTGGATCATTTAAAAATATTTAAAGCATAAATATATTTCTAGTTGTTTTACATGCATTTGATATTTTCAGTTATTGGATATTCTTTCCTTATCAAGACCTGAAGTTGGTCTCCGTTTGTCTGGAATATTTAAAATCCG
This sequence comes from Mustela nigripes, assembly GCF_022355385.1. Lineage (NCBI taxonomy): Eukaryota > Metazoa > Chordata > Mammalia > Carnivora > Mustelidae > Mustela > Mustela nigripes. The sequence continues at coordinate 54,012,165 of NC_081560.1, read as the reverse complement.
TATTTCCTGCTATCTGCATATTGGGTTGCAAAAAGGAGACCCACATGAAGTTCTTGGACTAATCTTTCAGATGGTCAATATGTGTTTGTATGTTCAAACCATTTTTTCCTTATTGACTCCCTCAAACTTGGGCCCAGGATGGGCGTCTTTTACCCTCTACCTCCCATTTACTCTGTGCCCACTCAGAAATCAATCTGGAAAGGTCAAGAGTGGCTTTCTCTGCAGGCTTTGGAAGCCTCATTTCTGAGTTGTTACAGACAGGACAAGACCATCTTCTAAACAAATTTCTTACCTACCTTAAGCCCTCACATCTTGCTTTTCTGTAAGATTAGTTTCAGTATCCATGTCCACATACACACGGCCCCACAAACTGATCTAGCACAAAAAGTCAGGGACTTTTTGCAATTTGGTATGGTTCAACTGAACAATTGGAACAGAGGATTCACAAAAAACGAGTATTCTAAGAAAAATGATTTTATGTACAGGAAGTTACACATTGTGACAACTGTCTTTTGCCTTGCGGATTAACTGGTTTCGAATTGATTTGATTACCTATGACATATGAGGAGCATTTTACACAACATTGCAAAAATAAAAGGTTGCTTTGGGGTAAAAATATTTGTCTCAGCATAATTTTTTTTTTTTGATAGAAAGGATGGACTTTATTTTTAAACACATTTTGCCATTTTCTCATGTTCTTCTTTGAGTCTGCAGAAGAAAGTTACACAAATTCAGGTTATTTTTATTGACTCTTAGGTTATGGTGGAACTAGATGAATAGAGTTTAAAGTCAAGTGTTGCTAGGTATATCCAGGCCACTTGGCACCTCAACAGGTAAGCACTTTTTCTCAAAGAGAAGTGTGCTGTATTGATCTTATTCTGCTCCAGTGTTTGGTATTCATATGAAATTTTAAGCATCTCTTTAGAATTCCTAGCTTTTTGAGGGCCAATTTCTACTCAAAGTTTTTATAGCTGATCTCTCATGACAACTACCATTCCAAGCATTTGAACATCCATATTAACACTCATGTTTCTCTACCATGATTTTTTTTTTCATTTTACTTGTCCAAGCTTATCTAGATTGTACATTTCTTAAGGTCAGTGAAAGAGAGAGGGAGATTTCCTTTGTCTCACTGGGTTTTGTCCACAGGGCATGCTCAGCTTACATTGTTGTGGTGAAAATAAAGCCCAGAAATAACCCTATAGCTCTCTCTGCCAAAGAGGATGGATCTTTCCTTCTCTCTCTTCTTGCCCCATGCTGACACAAAGATTCTAGATGTCCATTCTCATGAAATCTATGAAGTGCTTAATTTCTGTCTCACCCTCTTTTCTCTCCCAAAGAACATGTTTTTGTTTTTGTCTTGTTCTGTCTTGTTCTGCCATTGACTCATCACTGAAGCCAAGAAGTGCTTGACTCTTTGTGAAGTCATCGCCAGCCCACCACACCAAGCCCTCTCATTGCTTTAGCATGTGGGCAGGGCACTAAAGAGCAGAAGGAAGGAGAGGAGTACCAGGGGAGCAAGTTGGAGGGACCTTCTGCCTAGTATCCTGCATGTTCAAATATTATCTCGCAGTGAAATCCACCATGGGACAGAACAGAGTTCTAGTTTAGATATGCCACCGCCAACTCATTGGTGACCCTGAGTTGATTGCTTGCAGTCTTGGAGCTTTAGCTTCCTAATCTGTAAAATAGAAATGATAATCTACCCTGCTTACCTTGTGGGTGTATTCACACAAATGCACGGTGGAATGATTTTGGGGCCAGTGTGGCGATCATGAACCAATCTTTAAGATGGTCAGTTTATTTGTGTATGTTCAGACTATTTTTCCTTATTGACTCCCTCAAACTTTGGCCCAGGAGGGGGGCTTCCTTGACCCCCTCACTGATGTTTCTGGGGCTAGGATGGGCCCAGTTCCTCCTGGGAGAGGAAGGGCCATGAACGATTTAAAAGGCATCTGTTCTAAGAGGGAACACAGGTTCATCAAGTCTGCCCTTCATGAAATGATTTGGTAGAATATATTGAAATTAAATAAATAACGTATTATGAAGTTTTACCAAATTTAGGAAATAGCTCCTGGGGGTCATCTGTAGAGCATTTTCCTGAAGAGGTCTATTCTGTAGAACTTCATTTGAGGAAGGAGCCTATATGCAGCAGCTGTTCAGTTGAACCATACAAAATTGCAATATTTGGCCATTTTTAATCCACAAAGATTGGGTCAAAATGACAATTTTGCATGGTTCAACCTAATTCATCTTAAACCACCACATTCTGCTGTGGATTGTGGCATCATACGCTGGTCCTAGGGCTCTGTAACCACGATGAGATGAAAGTCTGCCAAAGAGAATTTCTAGCTGTCACCAAAGAACGGTTTCCTCCTATTTTGCAAGTCTTCCACATGTCTTTCTTTAATTGAAAAACAAAGACACAAAGTGTAGCTGCTATGGGTCTGGCAGAAATCTGTTGATGCTGAATCGGTAAATATCAAGATGCCTCTTAACACTGATGGGCAAAAGCTGCAAAAGTAAAATATGTAAACAAAAAGAACTCAATGGCTAGTCGGATGCATACTCCAAAGAGTATTAATTTGCATAATAAATAGTTCAATACTCAGGAGATTATAAAATAGCAATTACTGCTGAGTTGCTCTATTAGGGCTTGCTAACAAAAAAGACACTGAAAATACAATGGTTTGCTTTTTACAAAGAAGTTCTCCTAAAATCTTTATTTTGAAACAAGATTTTATTTATTTTTTAGAGAGGTTTTAAATATTTGGCATACTTCTTTGGTAGAGAAGCAGAAATATCCTAGTCAAAAAAAAAATAGTGAAAAATAATCGATGGTTAAAAAAAGGATAATGAGCCATTAATATTTTTGTATCTGTTAAAATAAAAAGTACCTGCTGGGGAGTATGTTTCCCTGGGTGAGAAGAGTAGGGGAGACCAGTGGGGAAGCCGAGATTCAGACCGTTCAGTAGTAGGCGGTACACTCAGGCAGGGGGTAGAAACAGAAGTCATTACGTTTGAAAAAACCACAGCCTACTTATGCTAATAGAAAGGTAGGCTCTTTCTAAAATACCATCTGTGTTTTTTAAAATGACTCAAATGTTCCAGGTATTGTGTATCCAAGTGCAGTTTCCATTTGCTTGACATACTGTAAGCATTTAGTACTGGAAAAGAAATAGAGCTTTTTAAGTTAGTGTATTTTTGCAATAAATGTCACCACTTAAATGCCCTTACATAGAACTTCTTAGTTTTTCAGTAAAATTGGGTTTGGGGCTTTATACCTTAAACCCGTTTCATTAAATGTGCATGTACACGTATAAACATATTTTGAAAATTCTTTGTTTCCTGCTATGAAGAGGATGTAGTGACATTAAGGTTCTGTGTACATTCATTTATTGGGGAAGATCCCTATTTACCAAAGCTCTTGGTATTGGGGTAGCTTGATTTGTTAGGCCAGTGGTTGTCCCAGGAAGGTTGCAGGCTGGAAGGATGAGAAATGAGACCAGGAAAATGAATGTTCACAGAGAACCTTTTAGGTGCTAGGAATTGTCCTGAGCAGTAGAAAGCTCAGTGTCATGCAGTGTTGAGATTACATTATACCCCATCATTATAGTGTCCCCCAGTATCCCCAGAGTTTAAAAACTCCTAGAGTGCTATGCAAAGGGACAATTTATTTGTGTGTGCAAGAAGCTTCCTCTAAGACTCTATAATTATTCTCACACCTCATAAGGGGATGAATTTCTAATAAAATGTTATTTTTGTGTTTAATATTTATCAAATATTTTAAAAATATATCTATTGTTTTGTTAAATTGTGTACTATCAATACTAAAAGAAAAAAAAAAACCTCTACCTGGAAGAAGGTTTTTTAATACTTACTACCACCTGATAACAGGATATTTTTAAGTTAAAAAATTTAGCTTATATGCCTTTTTTGCTGTTACAGAGAAGTATGATAACATAATCAATAGAGTGCCTTCAAATATTAAACACTTATTATAGTAAAATAAAATTGTATGAGAAAAGAGGGATGGAAACAATTTTAATGAGACGAAGGAATCATATAAAATTTGCAACTACCTGAGAAGACTTGGTTGAATCTCTTTTTCGGTGGATGATGGTGGGTGTAAAATCACTATGACATTTATGTCCCATTGAATTCATTGAAAAGAGGGATGTACAGTTGTATTTTAAAGTGTCAATATTACTTCCTTTACAACTATTTTCACTTGTGATTAATTTAAGATGTCAATTTGAAATGTATGAGGGGCACATAGTTTTTCAAACTTATGGGCTTTTCCTCCTGCCTCCTTGTAGGTGGAGCCTCAGACAGGATGGCCCTTGAAGACTGACACTTAAGAGAAGTTTTGAATTCAGATTATTTTCTTCTGACTATTAAAAAAAAAAAAAGAAAACAAATCCAACTTCAACTTCTGGCACATTGCAAGGTAAATTAAAAATATACATGATTTCATTACCCATCATCCCCACCACTTCCTGTACTTATTCTTTATTTGCTTATTGCCTTCCCCGTAGCACCTGAAGTTGAAGTGTCCAGCACAGAGATGGCATTTTCAGTCTTTACTAACTGTATCTGAAAATTTGAATCAAATATTTTTCCCTTTGTGGCCTGAGAAGCATTTTCTGGGATAACTTACCTGCTCAGAAGCTCAGCTCATTTTATTAAATATTTCTTTGAAATATTTCTGAGTGGCATTCCAGTCGTGTGCCTTGTGCAAACGGAGTATGTCATGTTCTTCTACCACCATCCATTCTGGCTTCCTCTTAATGATGAGACACCTCCTTTTCTTTCTTTCTTTTTTTTTTTTTTTTCATTTTATTTTATTTCTTTTCAGTGTTCCAAAATTCATTGTTTATGCACCACACCCAGTGCTCCATGCAGTACATGCCCTCCATAATACCCAATACCAGACTCACCCAACCTCAGACCGCCCTCCCCTCTAAAACCCTCAGTTTGTTTCTCAGTGTCCACAGTCTCTCATGGTTTGTCTCCCTCTCTGATTTCCCCCATCTCACTTCTTTTCTCCATCTCCCAATGTCCTCCGTGTTATTCCTTATGCTCCACAAGTAAGCGAAACCATATGATACTTGACTCTCTCTGCTTGACTTATTTCACTCAGCATATTCTCCTCCAGTCCTGTCCATGTTGATGTAAAAGTTGGGTATTCATCCTTTCTCATGGAGGCATAATACTCCAATGTATATATGGACCATATCTTCTTCATCCATTCATCCATTGAAGAGCATCTTGGTTCTTTCCAAGTTTGGCAACTGTAGCCATTGCTGCTATGAACACTGGGGTACAAGTGGCCCTTCTTTTCACTACATCTGTATCTTTGGGGTAAATACACCAAAAGAGTCATAGGATAGCTCTATTTTTAATTTCTTAAGAAATCTCCACACTGTTTCCCAAAGTGGCTGCACCAACTTGCATTCCCACCAACAGTGTAAGAGGGTTCCCCTTTCTCCACATTCTCTCCAACACTTGTTGTTTACTGTCTTGTTAATTTTGGCCTTTCTAACTGGTATCTAGGTGGTATTTCAATGTGGTTTTGATTTGAATCTCCCTGATGGCTAATCATGATGAACATTTTTTCATGTGCCTGTTAGCCATTTGTATGTCTTCTTTGGAGAAGTGTCTGTTCATGTCTTCTGCCCATTTCTTGATGTGATATTCTGTTTTGTGCATGTTGAGTTTGAGGAGTTCTTTATAGATCTTGGAATCAGCCCTTTGGTTGTAGTGTCATTTGTGAATATCTTCTCCTATTTCATAGGTTGATCTTTGTTGACTCTTTCCTTTGCTGTGCAGATTCCTTACTAGGTTGGGCTTTTCCTTCATTGTCACACGTGGGGAGAAAAATCTGGAGACATGACTGCTTTTGTTATGGCTTCTTTGTCTTCCAGGTATCTTAAAATCTCAGGCACTGTCAGTAGAATCATCTTTAAGTGATTACATTGACTCTGTATTAGCAGATAACTCACCTTTAGCCTTTGTGTCCTTTCGAAGTTCCAAGTTTAGAAGTTTTGATACTTCCAAATCTTCATTCTATGTCTCATTTGCTAATATTTCAGGTTTTGTTATTTTAAATTACTGTACTTACTAAACTGATAAAAATTAAATATAAATTGCAAAGTCATCAAATCCATAAATGTTGTTGCCACATCTGGTCTAACCTGTTCAGAATTACAATTCTTGCTTTATGGCTGAAAAGGAAATCAAGGATGCCTGGAATCATCAGATAATCAAACATCATTATTATCCAGTGAAATAAATTTCATGGATTCTGTTAGTGAGTTGAGCACACCCCACGTCTCATTCAGAAACTCCTGGATTATGAATAGGAGGATGGTCTGGTATAATAATGCCAAAGGACATGAATTAGGAAAGGGCCATCAGATATCAAGGATAAGTTTTCATTTGGCTCTGTTGACAAGCTACTGTTTCCCTGCTTTACCCCACAAAATACTGTGAATAGGCACAGCAATAGACTGAGGCAGGGTTAAGAGTAGTGCTGATGAGCTGGTGGTCTGTATGAGATGCTCACATATTGAAATAATTTTGGACCAGCTGGTAAACCACCACTGGCCCAGCTCTAAGTGCTCCTACCCCATGTCTGTTCCTGAGCTGGCTCTGCTTCTCTCTGGAGCCCTAGTCCCAACCAGGATCTGGGAATTGACTAGTGAGACCCTCACCCAGCAGTTGGCCCTACTTCTAGCACCTTGATCAATTTGTGCTCTGATCTATCAGTACATAGACCATCTAGTTGCTAAATATTTAAAATATTATCCCTGGTTAAAAGTATCATTTTAGACTCTGGAACTTCATTTTTGGCCCTCTGCCGTTTCCTTTCTTCACAGAAGTGTTGGCCCAATTTCTCACAGTTTGAGAAGAGGAATAAACCCAGGGTTGATAGCATATATTTGATTTATGCACATTTTAGTGCATTTGCTACTTGTTCCTTGGTTCTGTGTTTTATGATGGTGGTGTCACTGTTTTCCTACACCATAATTTCCTGGTGCACTTCACTGCTCCTTCAACGCACAAGAAACTGTAAGGGTCAGTGATCTTCGGCGCCACCACTTCCATTTCCTCATTACAAAAATTGACCTTCTTTCTGTTGTTTGAAAGGGCTCAGGCCACTGTCATTCAGATTTCAGGACTGTTGAACAGTAATAACAGTATAAGGGGAACAGGCAACTGCCGCAGCAGCTGGGCATTGTACTCTCTTCCTGGAATCCATTTTGGATTTCTTAGTCTAGCCAGCAGGTGCTGTTTGCTGCCTTTCTCCAGCATTATATTTTACAGTAATTCCCTACTTGTCATTAAATCATTTAGTTGTATTTAAGCATTGTGCTCTACTCTGTGACTATTTGCCAAGGTTCTTTTGCTTTTTGGCAATTTCATGTTCATCACTCAACTCAGTATGTACAACTAGCATCACAGAAAAATAAACTAGTTAGTAATTCCTGTGAAACTGCCTTCTCATTGTCTTGACTTTGGTGACTGTGTGTGGGAGGGGGACTAACATGAAACATGTTCAGACAAAAAGAAAGGCATGAAAAAAAAAAAAGAAAGAAAGCATGAGCAAAAATTAAACCCGATCTCTTGTCTTTTCATATAGGGTGCTTGGTCTAGTCCTTTTTTCATTGCATATCTACTGTAATCTTACCCATACCATGTTCTGTGTGTCTAGTTGCTCTCTGAAGAGGAATTTTATAAATCACCAAGTGGGATATTGGAATTCAAAATGATCATTATTAACCTAACAAGAGCTTCTGTTAGGTAAACATTTATCTTAATAGTGCAAATGAGTTTTATGATAAATTCCAGCATTGTCACTTAGATGTATTGTTCGGCTCAGTCAGAAGAAGGCAACTCACTCTTGTGTTGTGAAAGGAAGCTGCATCATTTCTCCCATTTAGGCAAATGGCAAATGGAAATCATAAGCATATGATTTAATGCTGTTCTTTTAAAATATGAATTCGTTAGATTTTAGAATCATGGAATCGGGAGCTATGATGTTCTTTGTTTCCATTTTTTTTTTTTTACAAAACAGTGAGTATCTGCTGAATGTCATGGAGTATACAGAAGGTAACACAGCAGCAGATTTACTCTCTGCTCTTAAAGGATTTATGGAAGATGTTTATGTTTTGAAATCTCTTTTTCTTAATGTGCTCATTTCAAAATTTATTTTGACTGGAACACAGTAGTTTTGAGATTTAATAAAATCAGAAATAATAAGTCTCCATCATAGAATGCTGTACATTTAATAGCCAGTTGATGGTTTCTTCTAGCTGGACAGCAAGCTGTGATACTAAGTGAAATATAATTCAACCAAAAATAAGTGTGGCAAGAATTCCTTCTTATAACTTTCTGAATCCTTAGCCGAAGGCTTAGAAAAAAATGATTTTCTACAATCCATTGCAACCTGTATTTGTAGGTAACTAATTTCATTTCAGGTTCTCTTCATAAAAAATCTTATGGTTCTATGATGAAACAGGACTGAAACTTTTGATCTATGATGTCATTAAAAATAAATGAGGTTTTAAAAGACAATCAGGTTTCTAAACATGTTGTATTAATATATATTCCTTTTTTTATCTAAAAATATTTAATAATGAGTAACAGAGTTTATTTTAATGGTACTCAGTATAATGACTTGGCAATGATTATTCAAATATTACCTCTAGCCAAGAAACCTCTTTTATATATGCATTTTATACAGCTTGTGTGAAAGTGCATGAGCGCTCAGCTTAGGCAATTCTGAGCACCATTAGCATCTCTTATTTGAAATGGGGCTTTAGAATACAAAAATATAATAATTTCCCTGAATAAAAAAAAAGAATTAATTATGCAACCTGAGGAGAGAAATAAGGAGCAAGCAGGTGTAACACCGGCTCAGGAGGAGACAGGCACGTGTGCAAATGTAACCCAAGCCTCTCTGTTATTAAGGAAGAAAAAAGAAGTCATACATTTCCTGTTTCTAGGAGAGCAGTTCCATTTATTGGGAAAAAGAAATCCAGTACATCTCTGCGTCCATATTTTGTGCTTGGCCTACCCTGAGCCCCAGATGACTTGTAGGAGGGAAATGTGGAATTGGCTCAACAATGGGGATATTATGGTTCCTCAAGATGGAGGAATTAACTATGTTAAACTAAAGGCACTTTAAAAATGGAAATACAGATTAATTTTTTTTTCCTGGCATGCATGCCCATGAAATTGAAAGTGATAGGAAGAAATACCTTGGGTTATATTATCAATTCTCTCAACCAAGTGACTTTTGCCTAGAGCTAGAAAGAAACGGTGAGAAATATCTTCACAGTTTTCTACTTCCACTGGATGGAAAGAGCACCCACCCCTACCAGCCATGGAGGACAGAAAGTTGTCTTACTTTTGTCCATTGTGAAAAAGAGCAATCCTCACCCCCGCACTTCTTTTAGGACTGCTATTACCTTCCTTACCCAAAGAGGACGTTGTGTAGGGAAAGAATTTAGTCAGTTTGCTTTATTACCCCACAGACATACTCAAATACCTGGTTCTTCATTTTTGCTAGTTCTGACCAAGAGGATGTATTCATTGCCATAAAACAGCGATGCTCAAGTCTTTGTTGATGTGTAAATTAAAGAGGACAAGAGACCTTATGCCACCCTGTCCTTTACCACTATAAAAATTTTTCTCAAGGATGGAAAAGAATAGTACTGCCTCTGATGGTTCATGACAACAAATAAACTGATCCATATTTTTTGTCAATAATTAATGGAAAATTAGTAGTATAATGACTATCACAGAAGACCATGTAGAGTCAAAGCATACTTTGAACCGTCACTGTTCCAAAATAAGTATTTCTCATTTGTAGATCCAACCCCTGGGCCACTGGCATGCTGCATGATTTCGTAGGAAAGCAGTGCCACTTTAAATAGACTCCCCTGCAAAACAAACAGAAAATCAGAAATGCTACCTTCAGACGGAGTCATCCGAGCATGAATACAATTGTAGTAAACACTGATAATCAGAATATCCAGAGAAGGGAAAATGAGCAGATGAAAGGAACATTCATGAGAGATTTTTGGGGGGTGCATGTGAATCATGTCATCTTAATCACCCCAACAAACCCAATGACTTTTCAGGCAAGAGACTGAATGTTCAAGCTATTCAGAATGTTACCCTAGGAAGTGGCAGTTGAATCCATTTCCTTTGAATAGAATTGCTTCCCCCAGTCATGCTTGTCTAGTACCTCTGGGAAAAGGGACACTGGAAATTAGCAGAAAATGCAAGATTGCCGTATCAGATATTTAGAAAATGACCCCAAAATGAAAAATTAAAACAACTTTCTCCCTTTTCCACCTTTAAAAAAAGGCGAGAATCCTCACAGAGATATAATCCTCATAGTTTACCCTCATAAAGATGATGAACCCGCTTTTCAATAACTCGCACAATCGTGAATTTGCTTCCTTCAAATTCCTTCTGTTTTCATTATGTGAAAACAGACAGATGTTTCTAGCCAGTCTAATGGTGTGCTGGGGTTAGAAATAGATACCATCGGTTCTTGCCTTTCAGTGCTCGTGGTCACTCTGATGAGGGTAACAAGCACAGAGGAGAGGAATTCCGTCGTAAGGACTGTGAGATAGATCAGAATCAGAGCCACGTGCTTTGGGTGAATACAGAAAGCACAGCGATGGCGGGGGGGGGTGGGGAGGAGGGAGGATTGGGGGGTATGTCTTGTGCTTATTTCTCAATGACCTGGTAGGTGTCCCACCTCGGCATGGCCTCACTGAGTAACTTGGGCACTGTCAACTGTTCACACATCTCATTTTATTTATGTTTTTTAAAGATTTAATTTATTTATTTGACAGAGAGAGACACCGAGAGAGGGAACACAAGCAGGGGAAGTAGGAGAGGGAGAAGCAGGCTTCCCACCCAACAGGGAGCCCAATGCGGGGCTGGATCCCAGGGTCCTGGGATCATAACCTGAGCTGAAGGCAGACGCTTAATGACTGAGCCACCCAGGTGCCCCTGTATACCTCATTTTAATTTCAACTTTATTCTTCCTCTCTCATTCATTAGTCACAGGAATATTGCACAAACTGAGGAGCTGTCTGTAAGTGCTCTGAGCCTCTTGGAAGGAACAAATAAAAAAGTGGCATCTTAGACAGACCCCCTACTTTGGGGGCACCTGGGTGGCTCAGTCAGTTAAATCTCTGCCTTCTGTCAGGTACTGATCCTAGGGTCTTGGGATTCAGCCCTGTGTTGTCCAGCTCCCTGCTCAGCCAGGAGTCTGCTTCTCCTTCTCCCCTGCTTGTGTGTGCTCTCTCTCTCTCTTCCTCCCTCCCCAATAAATAAATAAATAAATAAATAAATAAATAAATATTTTTAAAAAGAACACTACTTTGGGAAGGTGTGAGAAAGAAGGAGGGATGCTCTGCAATTATAATTGTGAGGTCCTAGGAAGTGCACGCTTTCCTTTTACATTTGAATAAGGAAAACTGTCTCATATAAGAGAATCCAGCAAAGTATATTTGTGGTTTGGATTCAGATTTTCATGAGAAAATGCAAATGAGAAATCCATTGTATGAAGAGGTCAAAAACAAGCCATTATTTTTCCCCTGGTAAACCAGAGTTTAGAATAGATCCCTTTTCACTCTTTTGTCCTGAGGAAACTTCGAGTTGAACCAGACCTGAAACGCCACTGTTCTGAAATAGAAATTTCTCATTAATAGATTCAACCCTTACTGCATAGACTTGCTCTCATAGGCCACTGGGAAACTGTCCAGTTGATATGTGGAGAAGTCTGAGCTGTTGAGCATATTAATGACGTTGCTTTCTACTCTGAGATTTGAGAGCAGAAATATGGGCATCAGACGAAGGATCAGCTTGCCTACTGATAAAACTGGGTTGGGAGAACATCGCTTGCCCCCAAAGGCAAAAGGGGCTTCTTCATACTCTCCTTTGTTACTACCCAAACAGGCCTGCTAACAAATCAGTAAACAAATAAAAACACCGAGGAGTAGATGGCTTTGGTTCACAAAATTCAAATTTCCATACTGTCAGAGTATATATTATCCTCATGTTTCTACCGTGTGCTCATTTCCACCCCCCACCCCAAAGGAGAGGCTGCTGACTTGATTGGAAACATTGGAAAGAGGCTACCTTGCACGTAGGTGGCCTACACTCCCTCTGGCAATTTTGCTCAGAACCTGCCTGACAGCGGGTTGCGCCCATTCACCTCTTTTGCTTGTTATGCCCATGGGGGCAGGTACGTCCCCCCCACGTTCTCTAGTCTTGCTTTCTCGTGGATAAAGCTGGTGCTTTCAGCTCTGACTGCCTTGTCTGTCTTCCAAATGGTTCACAACTTGAAGAAACTAAAGGAATGAGTAACTGGCCCTTCCTTCAAAAATTCCAGCAGCCTCCAGTGAGACACCAAGGCCACTTTCCACTGGGCAGGGAGTGGCCTGATATGTGAGGAGTGGGAAAATTTCCCAGTTAGCCTCACATCGACTCTTAGGCTCTAAGACGGATCAACACCAGTCTTTCCCCTCCATGTTGTTTCCCTCTTGGAAATGCTCTCCACGGATGTCCCAAGAGAATTGTAGTGAAGGCCCAGCACCTCAGCCCGATCTATGGCTTTCAACCCCATAAGAAGGCCAGATCGGTTTTGGTAGGGTCCCAGTTCCACGTGCCTCCCCAAATTGCCTTCACCATACCTTTCACTTCCCTAGCCTCCAACTTTCCTCCCTCCAAATTCTGTTATTCGCCTGTGTCTTCTGAATGGGGTAACCTGATACACTGTAAGAAATCTAGAAAAAAAAAATCTCGGTCAGGAAGCTGTGACAGGACATACCGTAAGTACAGTTGGCAGCCCGTGCCCAGCTCCCAACTTGCCACAAGGAACACATGGACTCTTTGTGCCTGACACTTTACACAATATGCTCCCTGGCTTTAAGAAAACATTATTTCATGTTCTCGCTCTAATCAGTCTTGTCTGCCAGCCTCGAGAATGGAGAGGTTCATTGTTATATGCAGCTGTCATTTGTCCCATCTCCCAGCTCTCTCTGCCTTCAATATCTTTGTGGTATTTAGTGAAAGTAATTTTCAGTTGGAAATCTTCTGCCCTTTCAGTAAGTGCAAGTATAGCACTTCATCAATGGCCAAAGAATTCTGAGCTATCTGGGATGTATCAGGACAGTTGATAAAACCTCACGGAGCAACCTATGATAGTACATCCCATCATAAATTAAAAAAAAAAAAAAAGGCAGAAAGGGCCTTTGTCAGTGTTTATCTGAAGCGCTTTTATTCTTTGCCCTTGATTTCCTCTTCAGAAAATTGATGCGCCCTTAAATTGAAGCAAGAGGCTTGACAGGTGATGGTTAGTGTGATAACTGCTCAGATTTCATCAGCCAGTGTTTTTCTGGTGGTGCAATTGTCGGAACTTTCAGCTAGATTACCTGTCATCCACTACATCAGATAAAAGAGGCAGAGTTGAAAGATGCAGTTTTGCCACTGTACCTTATAGGAAATGAAAAGTGCAGGTGTGGTAACAGTAGCGGGGAAGAAGTACAATTATTTTCTAATCAGGCTATTTCTTCGAGAAAGTTGGTGCCCAAATTGGCAACCGTGGGGCCAAGCCATGGCTAAATTTGCATTGTTAAATGTATGAGGAAGGAAATGAAAGGAATCGTCAGTCACGCTGTAGGTAGTGCTACAGGCTTGCCCTTCCTGATCCGTTTTTATTTGTTCCACAAATTGAAACAGTCGCGGTTTATTTTTAGATACAAGAAAAATGTTCCTATTTTGGATACATCTCAATATGCTGATGGTTAAGCCTGTATTTTGATCTGCTGTTAAGCTGTTTGAAACCGTGAAGGGAGCCATTATTGCACAGAAAGTTTTACAGAAAAACTTTTCAGTTAAAAAGAGGGACAAAAGGATGTTTCAGAGGTGTGCTATTTAGTCAGAATAATTTTGTGGCAGAATTTTTTCCCCCCAGATTTTCAAAGCAATAGAAGGTAGTCAATCAAAATAGGATAGATCTGGATGATTATGTGGTTTTATTTGTGAGATTATATTGTGCACTATTTCCTAAACATCAGATTATACAGAATTAATGAATTCTGTCCCTTTTAGGCTGTTACTTCTTCAGAGGAAAAACAGGTATTTCAATACAGTTGTCCCATGAAAAATGGAAATTTGTTTTCCCTGAAAAGTGAAAGATGTACCTTGCTTCTTGATAGGATGAAAGAGAGCTCAACACTGTGATCTTACCACATTAGATAAGGCCCCTTACATCCCCACTAGAAAATACTTATTTTCAGAGTTTCCTGCAATTATCTATGATCGTTTATCTTCCAGAGTGAAATTTAGCATCCAAATCTGGCTCTCATACAAGGAATAATTGTTTGCTATTGGGACAAAGTAATGATTGTCCATAGCACAGTCACATACACAGTTAGACCTTCCCATTTCAGTTTAATTACACATATTCATCAGAGTAAATCTTACCAGAAACTGTTCAGCCCCATATGAAGACTCCTATTCTGGGGAGTTTAATATATTTGTTAGCTATCCATTTACTAAGAGCAGTTGGTACTTAGTTACCATGTCATTTCTAAAATTTCTCTTCTCATTTTTTTTTTCATTTAGAGGTAGTTTTCTGTGCAAGAAATGAGACTAAATTAGGGAGGCCACAAAACGCAAAGGCCAAGCGTTTGGGTATTCAGAGAAGTCTAAGAGCTTATGGGCCCAACTGGAAACACTGTTTCCTCCAAGGAGAGTAGCTGGGGAGAGGAGAGAGGCAGATTATTAACTTTTTCTTATACATCTCCGTATTGTTGGGCTTGAATTACCTTTGTAACTAGAAAGTAATGATGATATAGAAAGGTTCAAGAAATAGAATCTTAGAAATTGATAGCTTGAATAATTTATTATATCTATTGAAATATCATTGGCACACAATATGACATTAGTTTCAGGGGTACAACATAGTGATTTGACAACTCTCTTCCTTAGGTTCTGCTCACCTCAAGTGTAGCTTCCAGCTGTTACTATACAACGCTATTCCAGTACCATTGACTGTATTCTCTATACAGTACCTTTTATGCCTGTGACTTACTCATTCCATTACTGGAAGCCCACATCTCCCATTCC
This sequence comes from Mustela nigripes, assembly GCF_022355385.1. Lineage (NCBI taxonomy): Eukaryota > Metazoa > Chordata > Mammalia > Carnivora > Mustelidae > Mustela > Mustela nigripes. The sequence goes on along the minus strand of NC_081560.1, from coordinate 53,997,000 downwards.
CCATCATCTCTTTTGTTCATCTCCCCCATACCCCTTCCCTTCTGGTAACCACCAGGTTGTTCTCTGTAATTATGGGCCTGTTTCTGCTTTTTGTTTTATTTTTTTAATTCCACTTATAAGTGAACTCATATGGGATTTATCCTTCTCTGTTTGACTTACTTCACTTGGCATTATACCCTCTGGGTCCACTGATGTTGTCACAAATGACAAGACCTCGTTCTTTTTTAATGATTGAGTAATATTCCATTGTAGATATACACATTTTCTTAATCCATTCATCTATCAGTGGGTGCTTGGTTTGCTTTTGTATCATAGCTATTGTAAATAATGCTGAAGTAAACAGGGGTGCATATATCTTTTTGAACTTGTGTTTTCATTTTCTTTGGATAAGTACCCAGTAATAGAATTACTGGATCATTTGGTATTTCCATTTTTAATTTTTTGAGGAACCTCTGTACTGTTTTCCACAGTAGCTGTACCAATTTACATTCCTAGCAGTGGGCCTCTGGTAGGATTTAGCTTTAAATCCTGGCTCCTCTGCTCTCTAGCTGTATAATTTATGACTAGTAATCTTTTTTTCCCATTGAACCTTAGTTTCCTCATTTGCAAAATGACATTGATAATAATACTCAAATTATAGAATTATTACAAAGGTTGATATATAATCCATATAAAGTGCTCTGCATATGGAAAGTATCCAATAGACATCAACTCTTTGGAACAGGGAGTCTTGACTATCGCTAATTACATATGAAAAGTGTTCCTTGAGTGAAAAATGTGAACTTCTCTGACTCTACTTTATTCTTTTTTCCCCCCTTTATAAAAGGGGTAGATTAGAAAGGATTGTATCTGAGGCCCCTTTACTTCTAACATTTTATTATTCCATTTAAAATGTAGTTGGAAGAGTGCATGAATGTCAATTGCATGCAATAAAACTCAAGTTGGGATGTCAGTCTACCATGTATGTCCTTATTACAGCCATTTGATTGAGTCTATGCCTGGAAAAACATTCCTTCAGACAATCACAGTCTAGATGTGACCTAACAGTTGGTTCAGAGCTAGGAGATATCATTAGATGATCCTTCCCATAAAAAAAGTCTCTATTTCAACCAGAAAGAACAGCTTGCTATCTCTTCCTTGGCCAAGATCTCTACCTTCATGTCTTTAAAACACAAAGACACTTACAATTTAAGAAAACTAAAAGGTGGGGAGCCTGGGTGGCTCAGTCAGTTAAGCATCCAACTCTTGATTTCAGCTCTGGTCATCATCTCAGGGTCCTGGGATTGAGCCCCTGTCAGACTCCATGTTCGGCAGGGAGTCTGCTTAAGAATTTTTTCTCTCCCTCTCCCTCAGTCCTTTGCTCTGCTTGCACGCACATATTCTCTCTGTCTCTCTCTAAAATGAATACATATATCTTAAAAAAAGAACAATGAAACAAACCTAAGAGACACTCTCCACTCTGAAATCTTGCCTGACCTCTCCAGCCAGTAAGAAAATCTTCTTCCACCAAATTCAAAGTTTCTCATCCTGACTATAGACTTGTGAGGTCATGTGGGTCAACCTCTCATTATAGGTCATGCAGTTTTATTGACAGGGAATTCACTTTATTTTGAAGTATATTCCATGTGTATATTTTGAGCTAGAGCATAAGTTGTGATTGATTAGCATAAATAATTAGGAAGCTTTTCCTCCCATTGAAGTCAAGCTTCCTATAACTTCCACACTCTTGTCCTGGCTTGTTTTCTTCAAAGCTGTGCATAACCCTCCACTCCTTTTGTGAGATGGCTTGCTGAACCTTTCAAATTTGCCTCATATCTTCTTCATCCGTACTGTTTTCTAGGCTCATTATCCACTATTGCACTATCCATCAAAAGTAAGTAAGCAGTACATAGTCCTTCAACAATCCTCAAAAGTCATGGCTGCAGACCTGTCATCATTTGGACTTTCTTCCCACACATCTTGATGTGCTTTTAAAATATATTATTGACAGGCAGAGCTCCACTGCAGAAATGCTCTGACAAGTATCAAATATAGTGGGGCAATGATCTCTCTCTCGCTGAGCACTATGTATCTGTCTAGGGCTACATGTGTTGTTTATTTTATTTAGCCAGCATTCTCCAAATTGTCACTCATAGAAATCTTTTTGTTTTAAAAAAAAAAGAAGTTAGTTTGGCCTAACTGGGTTTTAGTGAACCCATTTTCTTTGTTGTTAATCATTACTTTCTTTTTTATGTGTGGACAACCATCTGTTTAATGATTTCTTTTAAAATATTTTATTGCTGAAGTAATTAGACATCCACAGGCAAAAAACAAAACAAAACAAAACAAAACAAAACTTGATCTAATTTCACAACTTATTACAAAAGTTGATTCAACTTTTGTTGAATCATAGACTTAAATGTAAAATGCAAAGCTATAAAACTTTCAGGAAACAATGACAACAAAAACCTAGGAAAAAAAATCTTTGGGACCTGGGACTGGGGAAGGGAATCTTAGACTTGATACTTCCAAAAGCATGATGCAAAAAAGAAAAAAATTCATAAACTGGATTACAGACTTTCGCCCCGTGGAAGTCCCTGTGATAAGGATGAAAAGACGAGCCACAGACTGAGAAACTATTTGCAAAGCATATAGCTAACAAAGGGTTTGTATCTAAAATATATCAAGAACTCTAAAAACTCATAAGGAAAAAATGAATGAAGACAATTAGAAAATGAACATAAGACATGAAATGATATTCATTTCACTGGAAAAGATTTATGGATGGAAAATAAGCACATGGAAAATGTTCAAAACCACTAGCCATTTGGAAATGCAAATTAAAACCTCAGTGAGATGTCACTGCATCTATCAAATGCTAAAATAAAAAATAATGATAACCTTAAAAGCTGGTGCGGATGTGAAGAAACTGGGTCAGTCACACATTTCTGTTGGGAATGTACAATGGTACAGCTACTCTAGAAAAAGTATGGCAGTTTCTTAAAAAACTAAACAAGTACTTATCCTATGAACTGGCAATTATACTCTTGGGAATTTCCCCCAGAGAAATGAAAATATATTTATACTGAAACTTATACATGAATATTCACAGTAGTTTTATTTGTAATAGGATCTAGAATAAACTCAAATATCCTTCAGTGAATGAATGGTTAAACATTCTGTGGTATGTCCGTACTGTGAAATACTACTCAGCAATGAAAATTAATTATTGGTACAGTTTCTTTTTGAAATGTGATATGGCCATGTCACAGAGTTTGGACCAATGGGAAAACAACATATATATTCTTAAAAGGCAGAAGTATGCCTTTTAACCTTCCTGCTGGCTGGATTGTTAATGGGATAGCTGGAGCCCAAGCTAACATCTTGGACCATGTAGTTTAAACCATGTATAGAGGATAACAGAGCTATATGATAGAGGAAGCCTAGGAACCTAATGATGACAGAACTACCACACCAACCCTGAATCTCTTTTATTTGAGTGTGTTATAACCAATATGGGTAAGTCATCTTTATTTTGGGTTTTCTGTCTCTTGCTCATCAATCCAAACATAGCAGATGCAAGATGCACATGCAGGGAATGGAAGGAAAGAAGAGCATTATGACTGGAAGGTAGTAGCAAGGAGAGAGTAGAAGATGAAGTCAGGGAGGTGACTGAGCCATATAAAGGGTAGAGTTCTATTTAGAGTATGATGGAAAGCCATTTTGGGGAGACATGTTTTGAGTAGGAGAGGGCATGATCTGATTTACATCTTAAACATCTGCTTTGCTGCCATGTGCCAAGTGTGAAGCATGGAGTCTAGTTATAAGGCTGTTGACACAGCCCAGGCAAGAGAGACTGAGGGAAGTCCACAGATTTGGGATATCTTTTAGAGAGTTAATCAGACTTGCTGTAGGTTTAGATAAGAGGAGCAAAAGGAGTAAAGGTAACTCCTATATTTCGGCAAGTGAATAGATGGTGATGGGGATCTATTTGGCCTTTAGGCAGAGATGTCAAATCGGTAGTTGGATATCCGAGAGAGAGATAAGATAGAGATTAGGAGCCATTGAAACATAGCTGGACCAACTCATGGTGGGGCCATGCATAGTGAGAAAAAAGGACTCCCAGAGTACAGCCTTGAGGCACAGGAGCAAAATGGAGAGTCTCAAGAGCTAGATGTAGCCTTATAAGAGGGAGTGATCAGAGAACCTTCCCTGAGAAAAGCCTATGGTGAGATATGCAGGGTGAGTAAGGGGAAGTCAGGCCATTGGGCATAGGGTAATAATGAAAACCCCAGGCACAGAGAGTAACATGTGCAAGCACATGAAACCATTCAAGGAACTGACTGCAAGATGTTCATTCGTGATGGAGCAAAGCTTAAGGTGAAGAATATATAGGGGGAAAGGAAGCGAGGGTGGGTGGCTGTTGAAGACAGAGATGGAGAGATGAACAAGATTCAGATTTTGGTGGGAATAAGTAGAAATTTGAGTGTCATCCTAAAGGTATGGGGAACCATTAAAGTGTGGGGGTTTTGGGGGAGGGGTTGAGATTTTATTTTTAAGTAATCTCTATACCCAACTCACAACCCCAAGATCGAGTCACACACTCTATTGACTGAGCCAGCCAGACTCCTTGGGAACCATTAAAATGTTTCAGCAAGGGTGTGACTTAATCCAAAGAAGCTAAGTAAGATAGTGGTAAAGAGTGTGGTCTCTGGAGCCAGACTACTTGGGTTTAAATTTCAGATCCACTGCTTTATAATTGTAGGACTTGGAGACACTTAATGCCTTTGTTTTTTCACTTGTAAAATGGTAGTAATAATACTAGAGCCTATTGTATAGGGTTCCTGGGGGTTTAAATGGATGTAAAGTGCTTAGAGCATGACCAATAAAGTTAACTATCTTTATTAAATTTGAATAACTAAGGGGAGAAGTGAGGCCAAATTGCAATAATCAGATGGAAACACTAGTGGATTACAGGGGAATGGTGGAATGGGTCCTTGTAAAGGTGAATGGTTCAAAGAAATACTGAGATACTAGTATTGGTAGCCCTTTGTGGTTTACTGGTTAAGTTTGGGTGAGAAAGAAGTCAAGAGTGACATCCAGATTATGATTAGGATAACTGGCAAGAAGATTATGTTCTTCTCTTAGAAAGGAAACTGGAACAGTGGGTTTAGAGGAGTAGAGGATGAATTCAGCAGGGACATGTTGAATGTAAAAGGCATGTAAATCATCAAAGGGAAAGGTCCAGAGGTACCTGAAATTCAGGAGACAGCTCTGGACTAGAGTTTCACTTAGATATCATTTGAAAATAGACATCATTTTACGGATTAAAATTGAATTCGGGGCAGGGGCGCCTGGGTGGCTCAGTGGGTTAAGCCGCTGCCTTCGGCTCAGGTCGTGATCTCAGGGTCCTGGGATGGAGCCCCGCATCGGGCTCTCTGCTCAGCAGGGAGCCTGCTTCCCTCTCTCTCTCTCTCTCTGCCTGCCTCTCTGTCTACTTGTGATCTCTGTCTGTCAAATAAACAAAAATTACAAAAAAAAATTGAATTCGGGGCAGTAGGTAAGACTATCAGGTATGAACATGAGAAGAAAAGAGGATCATAGCCCATACCCACTAGATTTCAGGACACACTGTTTGGCGGGAGATGAGGGGGTGGGTGGCAGTTTGTAAAACACAAGATAAGTCTACTGTTGCTTCTTGCAAAGTCGTTTTTACTTGATGGAACTTAAGATGCTTTTCCATCATTCAGTGAGTATTTACTAGATATCTAATCTGTGTCAGGAATCCCCTTCCTTCATGAACTTATATTCTAGTAGGGATAGACAAAGTAATTTGGCACACTGTGTAGTATATTAAAGGCTGCTATGTACCACGAAGAAAAATAAAGCAAGGAAAGTAGATGGAGGATGCCAGATCAGAGCTCAAGGGCAGCTTACAGTTTTAAATGAGGGCAGGAAAGTTGCTGTCTTTGGCTTGAAGGGGCTAAAGGGGTTGTAGAGCTACCTATGGAAAGAATATTCCAGTCAGAAGAAGCATATGCAAAGCCTCTACAATAGGATTGTATCTAGAGTGTTGGAGGAATAACCAAGAGGACAATGTTGTGGGGAGAGGAGTATTTAGGGTAAGAATAGTAAGAGAGGTCAGAGAAGTGACAAGGAGTCAGATTATGTGGGGCCACACTGACCTTTGTAATGTTGATTGATACTCTCTGAAAGTTGGATGCCATTGACTAGAGGCAGGGGCTGAGGGTTTGTCCAAATAGACATGATCTGACATACCTTTAAACAAGATGACTCAAGCTGCCATGGGTAGACTAGAAATATTGGGAGTCGAGTTTGAGAGAAAGAGAGATCTTGAATGGTTACACTTTAAATCGTGGCATACTCATCTTTGGTCCATGTAATACCACGTCCTTGCTTTATTTATTTGTACTCCTATTTCCTTTCTCATTCCCCTCTTTCCAGTAGGCACCTCTAAGGTAAAATCCCTCAATATCTTCCTCCCTCCCTCCTCTTTCTCCTTCTTTCCTTCTTCAGACATGTATGCTTACTAAGAGGCAGAAGTTGATGTTCAGTAACTGAGCTCCAAAGATGAACAACAAGCCAAGTGTTGTTTGGGTGACAGGCAAATGATAACACCAAGATTAAAATGCCCAATATGCTTCCATTTGGGAGTTTGTACGAGGTGCTGCGGGAACATAGCTAATGGAACCCTTAATTGCTGTAGAGAATAGAGTAATGGTGAGGGGTGGTTCACAGTGGAAATGATGTATTATTGATATAAAAAATTTCCTCATGGTCTTTTATTTATGACACTGTTATGCTGTTGATTTCATTGGACATTAAATTGTCTACATGCCATTCCTTGAACTTGAAATTGTTCTTTAAAAAATACTATATGTTTAAAAACTTAACACAATCATGTGATAAAAGTTCAAACAGTACAGAAGAAACTCAGTGAAAAATCTTTCTCCTTTCCATACTAATATCACAGCTTTTCTTCCCAGAGGCAAACTCTTCTCATCACTTCTTGTTTACATACATATGTACACAATATTCTCTCTCCCCAGCCTGGTAATTACGGTGGTATTTTCTGCTCCTCATTTCTTTGGAACTGTGGTAGCTTATCTGGGTCTTAGCAGACAAAGCAAAGTTTGCTAGACAGAGAAGGGCAAGGCTGGCATTCCATGCAGGGTGAACAGCCTGTGCAAAGCCATAAATGTAAGCGGGATCCTCCATTGTTGAAGACCTTGGAAAGGAAGAGTGAGTCGTTATGAATGGCTAAAGCACCAATGATTGCAGAAAAAGCAGGAAAGCTCTCTCTAGTTAAATCCAAAGTGAATGTATAGACCAATAAAACAAAGTTGTATGTATAAGGATCTTATCATTTGCTAAGAGCAGAATCTCAAATTGGTGAGAGAAATGATGTAAAGCTGGGGCAATGGTAAGGCCATCTAAGAAAGTTAAGTTTAGTTCTTTTTTTATTTTTTTTAATCCAACTCCAGGAACATCTCTAAAGGTTTCAAAGACTTAAAAAATGAAGCTATAATAGTGGAAAGGATGACATGAGAGAATCCTTTTATGACTTTGGAGTGAGAAAGGCCTTTGTAACTATGACTAAAGTCTAAAGACTGGAACAAAAATATAGATAAATTTATGGAAAAATAAATTTTAAACTTCTGAATGGAAACAAAACAAAAAGACTAAGCAAATCTAGAGAAAAATAAGAAAACAGGGAAATGATTGCATGTGATCCAAATAGCTAATTACCTTAATATGAAGAAAAGATTCCTAGAAGTGGTAAAAACCCAATAAAAAAGTAAGCAAAGGATTTGAACAGCATTTTACTTTATTTTTTAAATTTATTTTTAAAGATTTTATTTATTTATTTATTTGACAGACAGAGATCACAAGTAGGCAGAGAGGCAGGCAGAGAGAGAGGGAGAAGCAGGCTCCACGCTGAGCAGATAGCCCGATGGGGGGCTCAATCCCAGGACCCTGGGATCATGACGTGAGCTGAAGGCAGAGACTTTAACCCACTGAGCTACCCAGGAGCCCCTTGAACTGCATTTTATAGAAAAGGAATGGCTCTTAAAATGAAAAAATGCACAGCCTCCCTCAGTATAAAAGAAAAGCAAAGTGAAAACCCACCAAGTTACCATAATTTACCAGCGTGTGTAATCAAAATTCCAGATTTTCCAAAATGCAGAAATTTATTAACTTTTTGTTTTCAAGACTGTGGGGAAACAGGCCATTTCATACATTGCTTATAGCAGTGTAAACTGAGGTAGCATGTATGGGAGAAAGTTTGGCATTGTCTTTCAAAGTAACAAATGCATATGTCCTTTGATTTAGCAATCCCGCTTCTAGAGTTTTTGTTTCCTACAGATATTCATGTACACATGCAAAGTCACATATGTTCAATTTGTGTACTGGAGCATTGTTTTTCATAGCAAAAGACTCTGTGAACCCAGATATCTACCAATAGGGAACTGGTTAAGATAACCATGGTCTATCTATGCAATAAATGCAAAAACTGAGCAATCTCTTTGTCAATATAGACATAGTTCTAAGTAATATGAAGAAAAAAGATCAATGTGCTGAACAGTATGTAAATATGCTATCTTTTGTTTTAGGAGAGAGAAGATGAATGTACATTCATCTTGCATAAAACATTACTTATATAAATAATTATACATAGAACTATTAGAAATTTGTACTGTTTGGAAGATTATAGGACCTCTGAATGGGAACAATGGTAGAAGCAAATGCTTATACTGTGTATGTCTTAACATTTTTTGATTTTTAAATTATGAAGATATATTAGCCATCCAGGAATTTTTTTTTAATTTTTTATTTTTTTTAAACATATATTTTTATCCCCAAGGGTACAGGTCTGTGAATCGCCAGGTTTACACACTTCACAACACTCACCAAAGCACATACCCTCCCCAATGTCCATAATCCCACCCCCTTTTCCCAACCCCCCTCCCCCCAGCAACCCTCAGTTTGTTTTGTGAGATTAAGAGTCACTTATGGTTTGTCTCCCTCCCAATCCCGTCTTGTTTCATTTATTCTTCTCCTACCCACTTAAGCCCCCATGTTGCATCACCACTTCCTCATATCAGGGAGATCATATGATAGTTGTCTTTCTCCGCTTGACTTATTTCGCTAAGCATGATACGCTCTAGTTCCATCCATGTTGTCGCAAAGGAACAGAGACAATATACAGTAACAGTCACCTTACAGGCATCCAGGAATTTTTTAAAGGGTTTGCTTCTACCTCATTCAGCTTTGCGGGTAACAGTTTAATTGTTATCTATTATTCATTTTATCATTGGGGTTTTGCATTTACTTGTTTCTGTTATTTTTTTTAAAGATTTTATTTATTTATTTGACAGACAGAGATCACAAGTAGGCAGAGAGGCAGGCAGAGAGAGAGGGGGAAGCAGGCTCCCCGCCACGCAGAAAGCGCAACTCGGGGCTCGAGCCCAGGACCCTGGGATCATGACCTGAGATGAAGGCAGAGGCCTTAACCCACTGAGCCACCCAGGCACCCCTCTGTTATTTTTAACCAATGTTTGTTTTTGTTTTTGTTTTTAACCAGTGGTTTACTTTGTAAGCTTTAGTCCTAGAATAAAATCACTAAGAAAGACTCTACACATAGCATTTTCCATGCATTGCAATCCAAAGGGGATTGGAAATTACAGGAGGAGTGATGTATTTGATGGGCTCTGCACTATGGCCAACGTTTTTTGGTAACCTGACAGTTGCTGGAGTGGAGGGAAAGTTCCAGGACAAGAAAATGTTTGAGTTCCTATTCAGGATCAACTAAATGGTTGATCTAAACTAATTGGTTGATCCAACTAAATGGTCGGATCTAAAATGGTGTTAAGTATTCCTAGAAGACATATAGGGAAATAACATTGAAAGTACATTGGAAAAAAAAAAAAAAAAAGGAAAGAGAAAGAGAAACTTGAAGGAAGTCAGTTGGTAGAATGACATGCCAAAATCAGCACCCATGTGTAAAATCAGCACCTATATGAAGATAGACAGGATCCAGGAAAGTCCAAAGAGAGTACTCTCTCAGAGGCTAATGGAGAAAAAAGGGAAGAAACTCATAATCAGGGAAATACATATAACAGGAGACTGTTAACACTGATTTCTCTAGCGGTTATGACTGAGAAATATTCCAAAGATCCCTAAGAGGTAGAGCTGAAGCCTTAGAGCTGCAATATTGGGGTGTCCTTGTTTTATAGGAAAGGAAGACAGTAACTTACACCATGAAGAGATTCATCTAGGATCACAGAAAACATGTTTGAGATTTCCGGTTTAGCATTTTGTTACATTTTGTTTTGATCTTTACTTGCTTATTTATTTTCATTTAGTATCTTCTTCTAATTCTCCATTTTATATCATTCAGAGTCTCTCATTTTAACGCGAGTAATTATTGGTGACTATTTCCACAAAACAGGAGGAAGGTAAGGAAGGGGGGGTGGGGAGAGAGATTAATCTTGTAAATGAAAGTACAGTGATAACAGCAAGCAATGGGCATGCCTGTGAAATAAGCACACACACAAAATATCATGTGTGCTGAAAGTGGGCCCAGGAAAGCTTGTTCTGAGAAGCGACGGTCAAAAGTTGCGTGACCGTAGCTCTACGCCCTTCTCATTGCAAGGTTTTTCTGTAAGACCGTGGCAAGACATTTTTAAAAAGTCATCATCTCTTATTGTCTATAAACCATAAAGGAAAGACTTTTTCCCTCAGGGTCTTTATTTTTGTTTCCTTTGTATTTTATTTTGATTTCAACATAGGCAGCATAGACTCCGTACAGTGTCAGGGAGTCTCAGGGTCTTTAGGTCTTTAATATGTATATTTTACTACAGGGGTCTTACCAAAAAAGAAAAAACAAAAGCAAATACCCTCTTCCATAATATTCCTCAATGTATTTTCTTTTTAAGGCAGAGTTCTTACCCCAAATGACTGTTTAATCAGTTTATTCTTCATACATGTTTTTCTCTATGGTTGGTTACGAAGTGTTTGATATTTTACTCCAGAAATAGGAGAACACTACACAAGTATAAATTCTTTCTTCCTGTCAGTTAGTACAAAAATAAGTTCTCATGGCGCCTGGGTGGCTCAGTCAATTGCGTGTCAGACTCTTGGTTTTGGCTCAGGTTGTGATCTCTAGGTCGTGGGATCAATCTTCTCATCTGGCTCTGTGCTCTGAGCTGTCTGCTTCTCAGTCTCCCTTTGCTCCTCCCAGCACTTGCACGCTCTCTGTCTCTGTCTGTCTCTCTAAGGTAAGTGAATAAAATATTTTTAAAAAAATATGTTCTCTCGGGGCACCTGGGTGGCTCAGTGGGTTAAAGCCTCTGCCTTCAGCTCAGGTCATGATCCCAGGGTCCCGGGATCGAGCCCCACATCGGGCTCTCTGCTTAGCGGGGAGCCTGCTTCCTCCTCTCTCTCTCTGCCTGCCTCTCTGCCTACTTGTGATCTCTGTCTGTCAAATAAATCAATAAATAAATAATATTTTTTTAAAAAAAATATATGTTCTCTATTCCAGGAACTGGGACCCACACCACACAAAGGTTTACATGAAAGGTATTCCCAACCTTCATGTGCGACTTAACAATAAAACTGATTTCCTAATGACACTGACCAATTCCAAATAGTTGCCATGTAGACCATTCTGTTTATTTTGGGCTTAAGTCTCAAAAAAAAAAAAAAAAAACCAAGCAAACCAAAACCAAAAGATGCATCACCATGAAAGTACAGGAATTCTCACTTGTCATTCAAGAAAATACTTAATATTTTATAGTTTTATTCTAGACTAAATAACTTCCAAATATCCCCCAAGAATCCAGGGTGGTTAGGAGTGATCACTTGTAGAGTTTTTAAGGCAGAATTTACTCCCTTTTCTTTGAAGAAGATCATGCTCTAAGATAATTATAAAGAAACATCCCTCCTCCCTTTTTGGAAATGCAGAAAATCAGCTAAATACACTAGTAGTGAAAGCTTGCATTTTATACTCCTATTCTGATTTAAAATTTAGTACTAAGTTTGCACCATGTACATTTTTTTTTTCTTACAGGCTTAGGAGGACACTTCATTCCTATACCTTCAGACTGATCCTCTCTAAACCCTCTCCCTGTGGGACACTGTGATAAGGGTGGTGGTCTTTCATTATCTCTGACGACATTATAAAATTACCCTTTAGTTTTTATCAACAGAAAAACACATGCTACTAGAACCTCTTCCCAGCTGATCTCTTAGGGCCCATCCCATATGCTTCCTAAGTTTAAGAGGAGCTTCTTAACTCTCGAAATGAAGTGATGCTGTGGCTACTGCACATATTTATGTACTTACTGAGCCTGAGAAATCTTTCATACTTTCAGGGATTGTAATACAATTTAAAACATGAGACAGTTCATTTAAAAAGCTTTTTGGTAAGTAGCTGGTCAGTATTTACCCATGCTCTCCTCTGCCCACAACCTTCACCCACCTTCCTAATGCTTTCAGCCTCCGCTCCTGAGCACTATGCTTATGACAAGTGTCCAAGAGTTGATGACAGTGTCTGTGGGGAGAGCTTCTGTTCTACAATATCTGAGTCAAAGAACAATGCCAGAGAAGGAGTGATACAAGGTAGACCAAGATTTCCAAAGTTCTAATTACCTTCATACCATTAATTCAAGAAAACTTAGGATGGCATTTACCATTTAGTATGAGCCTACTATAAGCCAATTATAAGCCAACCATCTAATCTCAGAATAACCCGATAAAGTTGGTACTCTTTCTCCATTTTATGTATGAGGGAAATAGGGTTCACAGAGACTAGGTAAATTCTCCAAAACAACAACAACAGCAAAACACACAGAAAACTCAACTAGTAAATATCAGAGTTAGGGTTTGAGATTCTATTTACCAGAGTAAGAGTACAACTCCTACTCTTTCTGTTATTACCATAGCTGTGATCTAAAGCATAAGGCTTCTTTGTAAAAGGATCTTTATGGTCCTTGGTTCTAGTTCGAGTTATGGACATTTCTTTCAAGAGTACTTTCAGGGCACCTGGGTGGCTCAGTGGGTTAAGCCGCTGCCTTCGGCTCAGGTCATGATCTCAGGGTCCTGGGATCGAGTCCCGCATCGGGCTCTCTGCTCAGCGCGGAGCCTGCTTCCCTCTCTCTCTCTCTGCCTGCCTCTCTGTCTACTTGTGATTTCTCTCTGTCAAATAAATAAATAAAATCTTTTAAAAAAAAAAAAGTACTTTCAGAAAATACTTTCAGGTCAGTGTACTTCATCTCACCCTATTAAAATCATATTAAGAATATGGGGCACCTAGATGGCTCAGTGGGTTGAATATCCAACTCTTGGTTTTGGCTCAGTTCATGATCTCAAGGTCGTGGGATTGAGCTGTACGTTGGGCATGGAGTCTGCTTGAGAGTCTTTCCTTTCTCCTCTCCCTTTGTCCCTCGCCCAACTCACACACCCTCTCTCTAAAATAAATAAATAAATGAATGAATAAATAAATAAATAAAATCTTTTAGAGATTAATAAAATAATATTAGGCATAGAAGATTGAATAAAAGTTGTAGTATTACATTAGCTGCAATATCATGCTTCTCAATGACTATGTGTAAATGGCAGTTCGCCCAACCATCCCCCTATCCAACCACCCCCCCAACCAACCATCTACCTATCCATCCACCCATCCTTGTACTCATCCATCCACTTAGCTAATTGAGAACTATAATGGATCAGTTGCTACTGTAGACTCTGGTCAGAGCTTTCTCTCGCTCTCAAAGATTGTATTCTAGATTAGCACTGTCTAATATAACTTTTTCTGTGAGTTGCAGATGTTCTCTATCTATACTATTGAGGCCAACTGAGGAACGGAATTTTCAGTTTTATTTAAGTTTAATTAATTTAAGTAACCATATGGCTGCTGGTTACTGATTGGATCCCACAGTTCTGGAGGGTTTGAGGATGTGGGGCAACATAAAATAAACAAGCAAATTAATTTTTTTTTTATTTTGATGAGTGCTATGGAAAAATAAGCGGGGTGATATGGTAGAGTTTGGATGAGTGGCAACATTAATTAGGATCATCAGGGAAGTTTTCATTGAACAGGTTCCAGTTAAACTGACTCCTGAGTGAAGATAAGGAGTCAGACATGCCAAGAGGAAGGGAAAGGACACAGTGAGATCACAGTGAGCAAGGAGCAAGTGGCAGGCAATGATGTTGGTAGATCCTAGATAATGCAGAGTTTGGTAGGTTGTGGTAAAGCATATGGATTTCATTCTAAGTGAAATCTAAATCTATAGGTAGTCTTGTAAGAATTTATCCTATAAAATACTTATGTGCAAAAGTTAGAGTATTTAAATATAAAGTATTAAATACTTTAAAGATGAACTGGGTAATAATCTGGAGCTTTATCATTTTTACTTTTTATTTATTTTTTAAAGAAATTTATTTATTTAACCAAGAGAGGGCACATGATCTGGGGGGAGGGGCAGAAGGAGAGGGAAAAGCAGACCCCTCACTGAGCAGGGAGCCAGACATGGGGTTTGATCCCAGGACCCCGAGATCATGACCTGAGCTGAAGGCAGAGGCTTAACCCACTGAGCCACCCAGGAGCCCCAGAGCTTTATTATTTTTAGAAGCTCTATCTATAATTTGGTTCAAAACTGCCCCATGTGAAAGAACTGCTGTTGGTTCTGAAACTGGCATAAAGATGAAAGGATTCAAGTCCTCAAGATACTGGAGTTGAAGATGGCAAACAACCTACTTACACAGAATATCCAAAGGGAGAATGACAAAATCAAGGCATTTCATTTTTCACGTTGTGTAGTTAACTTTTAGTATCTCTCAGGGCTAATTTGATTTGGAATGCAGATATGAAAACTCTGTTTTCTAGGTGTGGCCTCATTTGTCATCCTCTGGAAATGTAACTCTTTAAATATCTGGTCTGTAGCCAGTTTCCAGCAGATAAGTCATCACATCAGAAAAACATATCCTAAAAATAGGAGACTCAAGTCCTAGCAGAGAATCTTAGACTCCTTTATCAGTCCTGAAAACAGTTCTTTATTTGAGACTGGGTTTTAAAGATCCCATCCTTGACTTAGCCAGAAGATCTGAGCTACGGGTGCTATTAATTCAATATCATACCTTTCAGGAGTCACAGATCTACTGGGGCCAGTGCATGAAAATGAGGGTCAGTAGTAACCTAGTCACCATAGAAACTATACTACCTTTCATTGCTCTCTTGATAGGTAAAGCATAATTGAGGATACTGTTAATGTTATTGGTTGAAAATAATGCACACAACTTATGAATCATAATATGGTGGGGGAACCTGCTAAAAATGTTACAAAAGTGAGCCAACTGCTAAATTATGCATATAATACAAAGAGATTACTAAAGCCCTACAGCTTGTCTTTATTCTAGAATTTGAAGTCACCAGCATATATTTAATGTCTACTTCAAATACGGATTCCTAATACAATCCATAAATGATGTGACGTTTTCAATATTCTTAGGGTATGAAAGATTTTTCTGCTTTACCATTTAAAAAAATACAAACAACGAGTTACAAAACCAAACTGTCCAAAGAAAAAAGTTTCCCGTTTACATTTAGGAGTCCTTTCCTAGAATAACAGTGCAGGAGGCGGAGAGGGGGAGAGAGAGAGAGAAATCCCTTTTCATTCTTAACCAAATTAGTTCGTGCTTATGAAGATGTCAAACCTTCACTTTACCCAATAAAACATTTTTGGTGTAGTAATGATGTTCCCCTGGTGTATTTCCATAAAACTAAAACGATTCAAAAAATCCAGCTTTGTAAACCAATGTGGACCTATGATTGTTTTAAACCTTTAAACCAAAAGCAAGGCACAGGCATGGTTTTGTCTTAAAATTTTAAAACACACTGAAAGAATACATTGATGTTCTTTGTCTCAAATACATTTTGGAACCCAGCAGACCACATTCAACCTAGTTAAATTATCTGAATGGATTTTGGGGGAAGAGAAAGGAGTCTGTTCATTTTAATATACCTTCAGAAATATTTTACTTCTGATGATGACAGCAGCTCTTGCTGACAACTATTAATACATTATAAACACCCCATCAGAGTTATATAAAAACATGTCAGTTTTAAAGAGAACATCTTTGACAGCAAATTTTCTGATTGTGAAACAGCTGTGCCTTCAGTACAATGCATTAAGTAGTTTATTCCTTTTAGATAGTTAAATTGTGCATGAAATGTTGCTGGCGCAAGGGCTCCAAATCTGGCCTGATTAGCGAACATCTGTTACATTGGAAAAATTCATGTCTACCCTAATTAGCTGTCAGGCTGATGTACATCAGGCCTGATGGTGAGGGATCCTGTGCTGTTTAAGTCAGACCAGGTTCCTCTCCTCTCCCGTCACCTGCCCTTTCAAATCCCTTCCTCTCGTGTGTTGCTGTAATTAGAGATGGTTGGACATACAATGGAGCAGGCCACGGTCAGTTATAGTCCCATCTGTGCAATATATTTATTCCCACCAAACTTGGGAACGGAGAGATGAAGTAGTTCAACAGCAGCGAGGCTGTTAGACCTGTTAGCTCTGTGACATTTGATCGTCCTGGCCCCGAGATCTTCATCGGAAAGGCTCTTTGAATCCATCTGGGGTGACTGAAGGGCAATGTACAGCTTCTGAAGAACTGATCTCCGTCTTGTTTGTTTGAAGTCGGGGTATCTCCCAGCTGATCTGGGAACATGGCAGTGTCCTGTCCAAGTATGGTGGTACCATAGGACTGGGCATTAAAGAGGAATCAAAGAAAAAGGAACTGAATGTTCTGAAAGTGGAATTTTCATAACTGAATAACATCCTATGGCTATAGTTGGCTAGAGGAGGCACTTGAAATCAGAAGGCCTGATTTTATCGGGTTTATTAGTTCAGTGTACACAAGGTTTTCCAATGTCAATAAAAACTTCCCTTGACCTGTGGATGGGCACAAATCGTAACTTCCTGTTCAAACTGGCAGTAAACTGGAAAGTGCAGTTTGTTCCTGAGCTGGTGAAATCTTCATTTGCTCTGTAACAACCTTTTATATAAGAGCTGGCTTGCCTGGGGCCAAGTTCGGATTCAACCTGAAAGATTAAGAATATGTAAGATTTCAACATCATGTTTTATTAGAGTATCATTTGACCTAGGAAGAATGAAAAAATCAGCCTTTTTCTGACTTGGTATCATCCTTTCAAGATAATTCAAGTACAGGATTATTATTCCCAGGCTTACGTGAAGTATAATTACAATGTACACGGAAATTCTGTAATTGAGGACATGCTTTATGAAAGGCTTGATGTGTAAGTTATAAGTGGGAAAACTCATTTACCCGGAGCATTCAGGATTTTTCAGGTGAACTCAAACAGGAACACACATAGAATGCTGAATGCTCTTGTTACAGCACTTTAGCCAAACTGGACTAGGATTGTCGGGCATAAATGAGGTCCCTCTCTCCTCCCCCCTGCTCCCCCCCCCCCCCCCCCCCCTCCCACCCACCCCCCCCGAGCGCCCCCCCCCCCCCCCCCCCCTCCCCCCTCCCCTCCTTCCTTCCCTCCTCCCCCCTCCTCCCTCGCCTCCTTCGCTCCCTTCTCTCCTTTCCTTCCTTCCTTCCTCTGCTCTTTCTCTTCCTTGGAATACTTTCCCTAACTCTCCAAAGCTTACCTAGTCAAGAATTTAAGTATGATCTCAAGTACCAACTGTTTTATAACAGTGTCAATCTAGTTTAAAGGAAAGGGCAAGGTTTTATGGAATAACTACATCCTATACTATGGCTTTACTTGCATCATCTCAACAGCTGGCCTTTTGCATTTCTTTTATGGTTCTTGCCATTTCTTTATCTTTTATTTAAATATTTATAGGCCATAAACTACCTCTCATCTCCTTGGAGACAGGGGCAATGAGTTATTTCTGTGTCCCATAAACTGTGGTTCATACTAGGTCTCAGTAAATGTTTCTTGAGTGCATACTAGCTGGATTAGATGACCGGTATTCAGAAATAGTGGTAGGTCTCTACGTGGAACTGTCCACTGGAACTAACAAGCTCCGTGAATGATGACAGCCCCCACAGGCCAAGTGGGAACTCAGAGTGGCTAGATTCAGAGACTGAAGGTGTCTTGTGGGTATGGGGTAGTGTCGGAATCCTCTACCAGTAGTATTCCACTGAAGTTAAGAATGGCCAGGGACGCCTGGGGAGCTCACTCAGGTGACATCTGACTCTTGGTTTTGGCTCAGGTCATGATCTCAGGGTGGTGAGATGGAGCCCTGCATTGGGCTCTACGCTCAGCAGGGAGTCTGCTTGAAGAGTCTCTCCCTCTGCCCTTCCCCCACCTCTAAAATAACTAACTAACTAACTAAATAAATTTTGGGGGGTGGTGGGGGGTGAAGGAATGGCCAGACTACTCTGGCCAGACTACTCTGAACAGAGATAACCAGAGTTCCCAAAGTATTCAGAATCCTCTGACTGCCCTAAAGCGGTAATACCTGGAAGGTACTGTGGGTCCTGCTTGTCTAGGCCTGGCCCAGCTCTTGCGAACTGGGATTCCGCGGCAGCCTTGCTTGGAGGCTCTGAGTGCTCGGGAACACAATGTCTCACTTCCTCCTCTCCCTCCAAGGGGCTTCGCAATGACATTCCACAAAGTCCTCCGCATGGATTCCTTGGTTTATCAAGAACCAAGAAGATAAGAAGTGCTATAGGAACACAAACTTTCTGCTTAATATTGTGGATTTTAGAGAAACTAAACTATTCACGTTTTTCAAACGTAGGCCAAGATTTTGGAATTTTGTTCCTTCTATCTTGTAAACTACTCTGTAGCAATTCACTAAAAGATAAAAGAATTAAAGTGTGATTTCACTCTGCCTTGAAAAATACCTCTTGAAGCCCTTTTCTCTCTTTGAAAAAGAAATAGTGCAATGTCGCTCAAATTTTATTGCACATTTAAACATTTTTAATATAGGTTGTCTCATTTGAATGTAGTAGCTATTTCCATATTTGTCTAATGATACACCGTCTGCATTTGAAATACATGGGGGGGGAAAAACACATTAAAACA
This sequence comes from Mustela nigripes, assembly GCF_022355385.1. Lineage (NCBI taxonomy): Eukaryota > Metazoa > Chordata > Mammalia > Carnivora > Mustelidae > Mustela > Mustela nigripes. The sequence continues at coordinate 53,977,928 of NC_081560.1, read as the reverse complement.
GAAGCTCTTAAATGCTTACCAGGTTGGATTCCCAACCAGCAGCCGTAGCATTCACAAGAAAAACAGAAACCACAAACATAACAGCAGAAGAGCTTTGTTTAAATATCTAGTATGTCCCCCTCTCATCCTGTATTCTGACTGTTCACAGACTCTGTAAGATTTATTTTTTTCCCCGTTTTACGGTTGACAAAATTTGGACTCAGAGAGATTATGTGATTTGCTTAAGGCTGCACAGCTAATAAATACCAGTGCCAAAATTCAATCCATAGCTGACCTTAAAATGACTGTATAGCTATCATTCAAGGGAATCTTTTTTCACAGTTTAAGTACTTTTTAAAATTTAGAAATAGTTTCATTTCATTGTCTTCTAAAATACTTTGAGGACTAAAAATGTTTATTTGGATAAATGGCATTCTTCCCCGGAAGGGGCTATGGTTTTTATGTATTTTGCTTGCTTGGTCCTACTGACTACTTTTATAAGAATTTATGTGATTTATTGGGTTAGTCTAACCAGTGTATATATTTAGTTCAACCCAAACTAGTAAAGATTCTGAACCTCCTCTTTGGCAAATCCCATCTTTTAGATCCAAGTCTCTGACGACAGGATTACACTAAATTCGGATCCTTCTCTGAGATGGACCATGGAGACTAGAATAGTGATTTGGAAATAGCTTTGATAATTCTGACACAATCTGCTTTATGCTCATAGAGCTGCTGTGTGTGATTTTTGACTAACTTGATAAATAAAATCCAAATGCTTTTTCTGCAGTTAATAAAGAGTGATACAACAAAAATATTTACTGTGCACTATGCCAGCAACTAAATTAACCAGTAATAATTGTTTTCGTGGCACCAATCAACAGCTGAGAAAAAAAAACCCACAGGTCATTATATTTATCAAAATTAGCTATAGTTTCTCCTCACCCTCCTGTATACCCCTCTCTTGACCATACTGCATCACACACACACACACACACACAGGGAAAAAAGCTAATTCTTCTCAATGTCTGTTTCTCTGGAAGCAATCTTACAAACTTTAGAGTATTTTGTGTTGGTGAGATAGCAAACATCTTACTGCTATTCCCAGCCTGTAATTTACTGCTGAGGCTACTGATGCCACCCTTCCATAGAATCATCCCTGTCACATTGCGGGTGGCAACAGAAGGTCACTCTCTTCCTGTAGTGACTTATTCTCCGGGAATCTGTCAGAGAATAGGCATCAGATGCAGGCATGGCTTCAGGAAATGGCTGCAAACAGGCCACCTGAAACCAGGGAAGAAACCATTCCGTACTTGTGCTGGCTTCCCCTCACGGAAATGTAAACCCTTCTGAGAGGATTGCACAGCTCCTCCCTCAACTTTCAGCCACACAACGAACAGCTTCCTGAAGAGCTAGCATTGCACCCCCGTCGTCTGGACGATGCCCTCAGTGTCTGCGGCTGGCCTTCGTTGGTAGCAAGGGTGACAGAGACCCTGTCAGCAGAGTACCACTTGCTGACGTCCGTTAAGATGATCATGGCAAGAGGCAGCTGATGAAACCTTTCCCCAGAGTTGACACTGTTGCTTAGTACAGAGTATTAGGGAGGAAGGTGTCTGGGGGGAAGTAACTCTTGACAGAATGAGACGATTCATTAGTGATGACAAGAGGAGTCATCTAGGGAGATATGTGTCACCACATTATATTAGATCCCATAGTTTTGGACAAACCTGGCTTCTACAGGCCAACTCTGAATTCCCTTGTAAGAAATGACTTCTTATAGATTACGAAAAAGTGAAAGACGAGCCCTGTTGTGCGGTGAGAGTGAACAGGGGACAGGGTGCCTGTGATTACAAGGGGCCTTTCCATTTAGCGCGTAATAAAATCGTTCACTCTTCTTGGAGTGTGTGTCACATAAATGCAGGTGGGATACTGTCCTTTCTCTTCTGGCATGGAAATCATGGTGTCCAAGCTCAAGCAAGGCTGAGAAGTTCATGAGGGGGAAGTCCAACTTTGTTCGTAAGCCGAAAACATCAGCCAATTCCCTCAAAAATGGAAGGTGGGCCCTCTGTAGACACAGACCTAAAATGACTCCCCCAGTCAGCCAATATAGAGATGAAAATTAAACTTAGATTTTCTGACACTCCACTCTTGTTCTCTCCCTGCTGGATCCTCCCAGTTCACTGAGAAATCATTAGGTTTACACTATAAGCCAATTCCCCTCAAAGCCTGACAAATTTATAGCTTCTCAAACCATGGATGCCAAAGAAGAAGTTATCAATTATTTTCAAGGTGTCTAACTTTTAGCTGGGAATACATTGATACAGATATGTGATGGCATCTGTAATTCCAGGCAGTCCCCCCGGGAATATCCACAGACGCTTTTTTGGAGCCCTCTGTAAGATAATAAAACAGGCTCTGGTCAGACACACTGTACCTCACACAGTATAACAGCTTTCGACATAAATCTGGAACATGATTTACATTTGAAAGCACCAGATCAATATTTGAGGAGGGATTATTTTTTATCAACTTGGCTCTAATTCTCTGAAATATAAAGTTATTTTTTAAATATCAAGACCAACTACATCCACCCAGGCCCAAGATGACTTTGTCGAAAAAGTTGAAAAAAAAAATTAAACGTAAATTTTGTGTTGACATAATCCAGGTTAAGTCTCAAAAAGAAAAATACTTACTTTTGTAAAATGAGAGGCTATTTTATCACTCAGAGAATGTCACATCAATTGTAAAGCCATCAGCCCCAAGGTTTGGTGGTGATTGCTTCATATTTACTGTTAGTCCGGCAATGGGGATGGTACTTTCACAGTCTTTGGACAGACTAGTGAGTGTGACATTTAAAGTGTTGATTTTTGCAGCACTTATGTTAATTGTTGTAATTTTCCTGATGAACCACCATTCTGGTTTCCTGATGCAGCCAAGATAGTTTTACATTTTCTATGCAGGGCCTCTTTGCCATTTGGTCTGTGTAGTGTCAGCTTCGAGTGCTACTGAAAGCAGACAAAATTGCAAGCAAATTGCATCAGATTGCCAACATTGTGAAAAGGTAAATTGCTTGCAAATCTATTTAAACCACTGCCCTATTTTCATCAGCTTCAGTACTTGGTATTCATGATTGCTTAATTGGCGACCTTTCCTATTGTGTAGTGCTTTATGGTGTAATGGAAAGCGATCTTTACCAAACCAATTACCCTTTTTTTCTCAGCACTACATTATTGCTGTGATTGCAACTGCCAGTCCTTTGTAAATGAACTTTCTGATTTCAATGATGTTTTTAAAATGTAAGATAGAAAAAAGTGGCATTCATATTGTGCGATGTTCTATTTTGAAGCCTCTTTGTAGCCACTATTGTCTGGGAAAATGGACTGAAGGGTTACACAGTACCTACAAATATCCATGTAACTATTATTAATATTATTATAATGTCCTCCTTTGTACTGCGGCTCAATTAGGAAAGGATAGGAGAAATATTTTGTCACCCTGTCAAGTGCACAGGAAGTGCATTTGAGGCTTCTTTTTTGACACATACATTATCTCTAGTAATAAGACAAGATTCTTTTTAAGGAGTGGTGATGAAGATACAAAATCAATTAAAATGAAACTTGCGTTGCTGGTTTTATGGTCACTCACCATTTAAAAAGGAGCTTTCAATGACTCAAATATTAAGACTGGCAATGAAAGCTTAATTTTATAAGAAAAGTTGTGAGCGCTGAGAAATAGTGAATTTTTAAGATCTCAGGTTCTGCACGCAGATGCCAAAACACAGCAAAACATGACCATTCTGCACGTCCAAAGCTTAACGTATGTACAATACAGACTTCTAGCCTGGCTTGCAACAGAACTAAAGGTAGCCTCTTTTTAAAATTCCCTTAAGAACCAGTCTATAAAATTAGCGCCCACATGGATTCTCATAAAGATAGGGCATGGAACTGTCGTGAATCCTGTTTATGTATTTTTATGTGATTTAGAAAATTATATCATTACTCATAAGTGTACATGCAGAAAGGGAGCTCCAAGTAATTTAGTCGTTCCCTAATACAGTAAGTGGAAATGGATGCATCATTCTACCCCCTACAGTTAGAAACTCTTTTGTGTGAGGGACATTGTGCAAAGATTTCTTCTACTCTCTTTTCTCATTTAATTAGGAAAAAAATGGAGTTCAGACAAGGCTTGCCAATGATGATCAGGTGATTGTTGATTTTAGTACCTTTGATGTAATGTAATGATTTATTTACAGCACAGCATCTTAGTCTTTGAAAGCAAAGAAATGTGTTTATTATCTGCTGCTTCTGCAAGTGTTCATAACAACCAATTTCACTGTGATATTGAGGTCTAATACAGTTATTATTTTCTGTCAGCAATGTATATTCTTCTGGAACAATTAGACCCCTGATTCGATTTCCTAACTTTAAATGTAGTCACATACTTACAGATGACAGAATGACATTTTCTTGGGTGTTTAATTGGCTTTTTAAACCATAAACTTAAAAAATGAGTGTCCCGTTAACTGGGAGCAGGACTAAGAAAAATTCTCATATTGTGGAGGGACTTTGTTAAATAACTACTGTGGAAGACTTTTAAGACAATTTTTCCCTTTGTTGGATGGTGGGCAGTGGAGGATTATGAGAGGGGAATAACTCATGGGCTAGCACAGACTGCAGTTATTACTGGGAATGTTACAGTCAGGGGTTGGTCATGAACATCACTCTCATCGTTCATCTTTCTAGAGCAGGACCGACTCCCGGGATGGTGAGGTAGATGGTAATTACGACAGCAACGACGGCCCAGGTTTATGAAGTGCCAGGCATTATGCTAATTGCTTTAACTGGCTCATCTCTTTGATTCCTCCTAACAGTCCTCTGGAGAAGGTATGATTATTATTCCCATTTTATAGATGAGGCAACTGAGGCTAAGGAGACGTAGAAGCCGACGCAAGGGCATACAGCGAATAAGTGATGCCTCTGGGATATGAACCTGGGCCCTTCAGCTCCAGAGCCTGGGACCTGCCCCCCTGAAGAGCTTCATTTCCCAGTTTCTGCTTTTTCTTCTTCGAGCTATGGAGGCAAAGCTGGTTGGCTGACACATACTCTGCATTTTCCAGAATATTTTAAGTAGTTATGGAGGAAATAGATGGAGTGTGCCTAGCAGTCCCTGTATCTTTCACTCTTTCATCTCTTTATATATGACTAGGATCTGGCGCTGGTGCTCACGTTTTATATGCAAAACTCTAAGAAACTCAGATGTTCAAGTTCTACTTCTTGCGGAAGGAAGAATTCTTATGAATGCCAATGCTTAAAGGTTCCCGCAGCTATCTGTCCTCCTTTTTCTTCCTTCCTTCCTTCCTTCAGAAAGCCTCTTGAATGCTGTTGAGTGTAGTAAATATCTATCCAGTCCGTCTCATCCCTCTGTGAAATGAAACACTCCAGGGTTTGTTGTTGGAGTTTGTTTGTTGATGGTGGGAACCACCTCCTTCTAGTCCAAAGCTCTTTCACAGTAATTGCAGTAAGAATAATGAATAGACTCCTTTCTTGTAATGAGCAGGGTGGGGGAAGGGGGGTGGGGGTGGCGGGGGTGGGACATGGCTGGAATAAGGTTGGGGGATTAGGAGTTGTTGGTTTTACTTCAAGTGATCTGCAGATAAATTGCAGCACCAATGGAATGTCCTTGGAGATTGCATGTGAGACATTTGCCACACTGATTTAAGCAAAACCTGGGTGTTTTCCTACTCAATATCCTAATCCTCACTCTGCCATGGGCAACCAGTGCACATTTTTCCATCTTCTCTATTTTTTTTTTAAGATTTTATTTATTTATCAGAGAGAGAGAGAGGGAGAGAGAGAGAGAGCACAGGCAGAGAGAATGGCAGGCAGAGGCAGAGGGAGAAGCAGGTTCCCTGCCGAGCAAGGAGCTCGATGTGGGACTCGATTCCAGTGTCCTGGGATCATGACCTGAGCCGAAGGCAGCTGCTTAACCAACTGAGCCACCCAGGCATCTCTTCTCTATTTTTTTAAATGACTATTCACCATGTGTTCTATCCCTGAGGGTTCATAGATAAGGCCCAGTAACCAAAATATGGGGAAAACTAGGAAAAAAGCAAGAGGCTGGAGAGCATCTTAGATTCCCATTTATATAGACTCATATACCAATTTCTGGATTTACCACAAAGACAGACAGATACCAGGTTTGAGGTGTGGTACAGTGGGACTATCAGCTTAGAAGAGGATAATTTCTCTGAGAATTTCTGGCATCTTTATTTAATAAGTATCCGAATAGGTTCAATATGTTTCTTTCATTGACCAACAAAAAAGAGTGTATTTAAAGTTTTCATGATGCCCACAGTTTTAGACCCCTAGCTCTTATAATGTGTCCTTTGGGCTGCAGGACCTGCTACGATTCCTAGTGTTCCTTTGGGGCATGAATGGCGAGGGTTGTTCCTCCTCTCTCATCACAGACTCCTGATAACTAACAGCATCCATTAGAAATAAGAAATAAACTAGACTGATCATACAGGTACCAACTGACCTCTCAGAGACACTAAGTTGTTGTGGGTTTTTTTGATGTTGTTGTTTTTAGTAGCCTGTATGATGCAGTGCACTTTCACCATAGATAATACTGCTAAAGAAGCAGAAATTCTCTGAGGTCACTTGGCCTTCATGCCTTCTCTCTAAGAAGATAAACTGTGAAACACTGCCACAAAAAATAGCTCATATCTCTTATGTCCAATGAATGAATAATTTTTTTTCACTGTGGTTCACCCTCAGAATGGTTGTGTAATTTAAGGACCGATGCAAATAGTTTGTCGTAGAGAAGATTTAATAAAATTGGTGGAACAAGGTTGACAGTTCTGAGATAAACAGTTAGTTCATTGGCTCTCTTTGTTTTAGGGCAAATGCAACTGTTTGGTATGCTGGTAATAATAATAATAAACAGGGTTTAACATTTATGTAGGGTTTATCATGAGTCAGGCACTGCACTAAGTATTTGGTGGTATTAATCCGTTTGATAGTCCCAGTAACTGTATGAGGTAGGTACTGTTGTCACCTCACTTAATAAACAAGGAATCTGAGGTTCAGAGAGATTAAGCAAAATTTCTGAAATCAGATGGTTTGTCAGTGGTAGACGTGGGGTTCTAACTTCGGTAGTCTGCAAGTCATTACTGTCTTCCCAGCGAACGAGGAAGGGGACGAGGAAGAAGAGGGAGGGACAGAGGGAGGGAGAGAAGGGAAGAAAAGAAGGAAAGGGAAAGCCCAAGTGCCCGATCATGCACAAAAGGATTTAGAATTCTCCACAGGCTTCTATCTTTCTTTTTAAAATATTATTTATTTATTTATTTAAAAGTAGTCTTTACACCCGATGTGTGGGGCTTGAACTCATGACTCAGATCAAGAGTCACAAGGTTTTCCAAATGAGCCAGCCAGGTACCCCAGAATTCTCCAGAGGTTTCTGTGAGATTACTTCTTACACAAGTATGTCCCTGCCTGGGAATCAGTATAGTTCTTGTCTTCACACACAAAACTTGTTTTTCCGTTGGCTCTTGATCAGTGAAGGATTCCTTACATTTCACCTTCTGGGTGGCAAACTTCGTCACTGACATAATGGTATAGTCGATGGCCCTGGTATCTCCATATAAGCAGATTTCCACCCAACAAGAGGCTATTGATGGAGACCTGTACATAGAAATACTGCCTTTCTCTCTCTTGAGGTGTATTTCTCAAGGGCTTATCTTCAGTTAGCTGAGCAGCAGAGAAAGAAAGAAATGGCAAGACTCAGGAGGGAGAAGGGTGTTCAAATCCAGGGAGATGGACCCTAAAACAAATTTAACCTACTACTTCTGTCGAAGTCTTGAATGATACAGTCTCCCATTCTATTTAACACATTCAAGAGGATCATGAAGGAGAGAAATATTTGAGATGCCTGCCATTTATGTTTAGTTATTTGGGAGGCTGTTCCAAAACCCAAAATGCATAATTACTTTTCTTATACCAAAAAATGTCTGTGAACCAGAATGATGAATTCTCAGCAAGGAGAATCTCCAAATCCTGGAGGCCTGGGTGGGTGAATCCATTCAGTCATTCAGTAAACAACTGCCAAGGACTTTTTGTGAGTCTGACACTGTGGGGACTCATAGTGAGAGCCACAGCTCCTCTCTAAGAGCCTCATAGTCTCGTGGCAGGCATTGGGGTCAACTACGATAGAGACTTCTTTTAGAATGGAGCATTAAAATAATTTTCTTTTAATTAAATATGGTAATGTGAGAATGATCTATGCTTATTTTTAAAAAGATTTATTCATTTATTTTAGAGAGAGAGAAAGGGTGTGAGGGGGTGGGCAGAGGGAGAGGGAAAGCGTCCTCGAGGAGAATCCCAGGTGAGCGCAGGGCCCCTGCAGGGCTCCATCCCAGGACCACAAGATCATGACCTGAGCCAAGACCAGGAGTTGGATGCTCAATGAACTGAGCCACTCAGTCATCCTTAGAACAATCTATGTTTAAATGACAGTGGGAAAACAGCAAAAAAGTGTAGACCCAAGAACATAATTTTATATTACCTAGAAGAGTCCATTATAAAAAGTGTGTCAATAAATTTAATACATTAAATTTCATAACACCAATACTTTTTTCTACTTGCTTTAATAGATGTAAGGGAAATTTCATAAATAATGATTTTTTTAAAGAATATAGTTCATTTGACTTTGGTCCCTATCCTGCATTTTGATATTCAGTGAATGTTTATCCTAAATTTCAACTGGCCTGTGTTTTAAAATATTTGCAATTTAGAATAATATTCCTAAAATAAAAGATTGAGACCTCTTACTCAGGATATCCTTCTAAGATAAAGATCTGATTGCTTTCATCATGTTAGGATGAAATGACCTTATTTTGGTTTGTTTGTTAGTGTGAGATAGACTTGTCATAGCCGTCTTTCTAAGTAATATCACATTTAGTCTTTTTTAAAAATTTATGTATTTATTTTTTATTTTCAGCATAACAGTATTCATCATTTAGTCTTGATGAAATGTCAGGTTTTCACGGATTTGCTGGGACCTTTTACAAAACATCTATTTTAGGGATATCTTAGCAACTTGGAGTGTTTTAATGAGCAACTCTTTGCTTGAACAGAGCATTTTTGAAATGCACTTGGTAGCCAGGTGAGCTGAACACTGCTGTCCCTGGAATCCCGAACATGGCATAACTCATGAGACTGGCCACCATGAGACTGAGCATGAAATTTCACATCAAAGACCTCCATGTCTGAGGAGGAGAAATGCAAGGGGGTGGTGTGGCCAGGACAAATTGAGAATGCACAAAGTAGGCTGAGTTCTTCCCAGTGTGCTAGGAGACTAGCTGCATTTTCTGTAGGTAAAGACCTTTTACAGTCTCAGCTCACCCTGGAAATAACCAGCTCCAAGGGTCTGAGCTGTGGTAATAGAGGAGGTATTCTTGAAATACCAGCAACAAAAACCCAGGGTACCTTGTGAGAGGCAGACTAAACCTCGAGGCAGGGCCCGCGTCACGGGCATACTGCCTGCATGGTCAAACTGGGTCCTTATAGGGCCAGTGCCTATAAGGACTCCATGCTCGGCTTAATGTCCTGCAGTCCCTATTCTGAAAGTCTTAATAATTTTTGAACAGGAGGCTCCCTGTTTTCATTATGTAGCTGATTCTAACAAGAGCTTCATTGGAAATTAAGGACATCTCCTTCTGAGAAGGCCATTAATAACATCTAGGATGGAGAAAGGTCTGGAAATTATCATAGGGAGACCTACTGAAGAAATAAGGAATGGTTAATTGGCAAAATAATAATAATAATAATATCATGAAGGGATAATGTTTTATGGCTGTCTTGGTCTAGCAGAACTAGAAACAGTTGCCTGAGGAAGGAATGAGAGCTCTGTTACTGGAGTCTTCATCTTAACAGTAATGGGAAAGGGGCTTCTAGGTGTTAGTGGTATTTGAACCTTTTGACCATGACCCACAGCAAAAAAAATACATTTTATTTATTTTATCCATGACCTTATATATAAAAATATATACATACACACATATATGTATTTATCTGCGTATATGTGCATATATGTGTATATATCTTTTACACATTTATACACTGGCTTTGTGAAATAACTCTTAGTCTTATCCCACACAGTGTGCATTCTGATATTTTCTGTTCTATTCTCTTCCATTTTAAAGGATACATATGCTAGTTGCTGCCTGCTAAATCAACTTCTTGACCAACTAATGATCATAGTCCACAGTTGGAAAAACACTGTTACTTAGCATAGGGGGCTTGCATTAGATAACTCTTAACATTTTTCTAGCTCTAAGATTATAATTTTCAAAAGCTAAAAATTGCAAGTTACTCCACAGGCAGTTGCCTAAGCAACTGGAGAGCAAAGTACAGAAAACCTTACACTAATTCTTTGGACGCCTGGGTTCAAACCCTTGGTGTGTTACTATTTCAACACCTTCAATAAGCCTATTTATTACTCACTTTCTCAATAGCCCTATCTGAAAGATAAAAGGTTGTTGTTGTTGTTTTTTTTTAATCTGGAGAGTTTCTTCTTTTTCCTAACAAATAGCAAAGTACAGTCATCTCCCAAATAAAATCTTTGTGGTATGTAAAAACAATTAAAAGTGGAATTGTGACGTTGGAATCTGAGGTGGATAGTCAGGGTTCCCATAGACCCTGCTCAACACCCTACACTCTTCCCACATTTCTTACCCAAGGTGCTGTAGGACCGCAGTGAACAGAGCTTGAAAACCACCTAGCTCACTAACAGAACCTTAAACTTTGATCTGGGGACTACTGGTGAGCAATGGGGATCAGAAATGAAACCAAAGACTCCATGCATGTCTCAGTTTTACTCCCAGTTCAGTGTTTTTCTGTTTTCATAATCAGAAGGAGGTTATGTCTGTCCAGCTCCCTGTTTTATCTTCAACATCTAGCATAGTGCCTAGTACACAAGAGGTTCTTGATATATTTTTGTTGAATGGATGAGTCACTTTAAAAACTTATCGAAGTAAAAAGTGTGTTGGGGTGCCTGGGTGGCTCAGTGGGTTAAGCCTCTGCCTTCAGCTCACGTCATGCTCTCAGGGTCCTGGGATCGAGCCCCGTATCGGGGTCTCTGCTCGGCGGGGAGCCTGCTTCCCCCTCTCTCCCTGCCTACCTCTCTGCCTACTTGTGATCTCTCGCTGTCAAATAAATAAATAAAGGCTTTTTAAAAAACTAGAAAAGTATGTATGTGGAGAGATTTATGAAAATTCTTAAATTATTAATCAATGCAGGTTTGAAGACTCTGGGTTCATGCCTCATCAGGTTGATTTTAGTATACATATTTTTATAGTGAAACTGGACACTGCCCTCTCCATTTTATAGATAAGAATACCGGGACCCTATGAAATTCAGTGTCTCCTTGAAAGTGAGCTAGCTTTTGTGGGCAAGAATTATGATCTATAGCTATCGAATTTCTAATCTGGTTATTGGTGAGCTCCAGAATGAACCTCCATGAAGACAACCTAGTGTTCAATAATTGGGTACCTCTGAGTTCATGACTTTGTAGAGCCCTTTAAAACATTGGTATTTTGTTGAGTGATGTGATTGATAAAAGGAAACTTGCACTGTGCCAATCACTTGCCTCCATGGGCTTACCCATTTCATTCCTGAATATGACAGTCTCACTGTTAGTAGCAATTTGTTTCATAATATTGTGGTATGATTGAAAGCAGACACGAAAGAAATAAGGTCATATGGATTTTTTTTTTCCCCTTAATGGAATTACTACTCAGAAAAAAATGGTGCTTTGGTTGGGTAAGTCTTTATCATACCAAGTGAGCTCTTCAAAATGTTATGTTCCATTTGTATCACTAACTATATTTTTAAGATGACAAGAGATGAATGAAATATAAAGCTTATGGTTACACAGGGTACTCATCTTCATGCACAACTTCAACATTAATGTAACCTTTAAAATGTAACCTTTAGAAAGTGCGGTAGTTATCAGCGGCATGACCCATATCAAAATGGAACTGCCTGTCAAGCCTTGCTCATTCGATGCATGAAAGTTCTGTATTTTCTTTCATAGGCATACGTTGCAGTACCTTTACGTTGGCCCGCAGAGCATGCCAATGTGAAATTTCCATAATTGTAAATTCTGAGCCAACAGTGTAACTGTTGGCATCTATCTGTTTAGAATACCCAAGACTACTTTGAGACAGTTTATTCCTTAAAATAAAAATCAGAACATCCTCTCAACTAGCATGCACATCTTCAAACCAAGTTTATTCTCCTTTACTACAACTTAGAATCACTCAGAATGTACCCAGAACCTATTTACGGTTGGGGAGTGTATTTTATCTGACTTACTGCATATACTATAAAAAGCGAGTTGACTACTGTTGACATGATAAACAATGTTTTCTATTACAGACCCCCAAATAAAAATTGCTCAGGAAACCAAAACACAGGATAGCAGCAAAATTCTCTCAATGAGGTGGACTGGACAAAAAGCCTTTGCACTATTAGATTAAATGACTTAACTTCGAACAAAAATAAAATTGCCTATCTCCAGCCATTTTTGGACTCCAACAATGTCAATTTTATACAGTTTAGTCTACATTTCTAAGCACCTGTTGCTTCCTCTGCCATTATGATTTCCCAAAGTTGGGACTGCCATGCATTGGAAGAAAACGGGGAGTCAAAAAGGTCTCAATCGATTTTACTCTGCCTTCATAGGAAGGAAAAATACTCAAAAAGATACTTAGGGGCTCAGTTTATCATTGCTTTGATAGAGGATAGAGAGAGGATAGAGTCCCCTAAAAAATTGCTGACATTTTCTTTTATTAAATATTTTCACTTTGTAGAATAGTGCACTTGAGAAATAGTGAAGATAATGTGCAAAACTTAATCGATGATGTCAATAGTTTATAATATCAAAGACTTCAATATAACCTACAAGACCAATAATAGGAGTTTAGTTAAATAAAGTGTAGCCCTTCCGTGATAAAAATAAATGAACATGTTTGTCAAATAAGAAAGATGTTAGTGAAAAAGTATTTACTTTTCAAAAAAGGATGCAAAACAGCTTTACATTATTATCTCATTGAAAACATTAACATAGATCTATTTAAACATACATAAACATAATGCATAAAAAGACCAGAATTGCATGCACTATTGTCAGTGATCGTTTCTGGGTGTAATTTTTTAAGATTATGGATGATTTGGATCCTTATTTCTCTTTTTCTGCATTTTCTACAATGAATATGTATTGATTGCGTGATAGGAGAAAAGTAGTAAAATAAAGTAAGTTAGAGTTTATCATTTCACTCATTTTTTTAAGAACATCCAACTCATAAAAATTAAGGCACTTCCCAAGTATTTGCATCTTGGGCAAACATTAGCGTAGAGAAAATAAAATGGAACAATAGCCATATGGGAGGTTCACTTGAAGTTCCAGAAGAGTCTGAATCACCAGAAGAACAAATGGCAAAAGGGGCAGAGAGATAGAAAGCAAACCTCTGGGAAGAGACTTGCGGCAAATTAGTGAATTTAAACAATTTTCTACATCCCTTGTGCTTTTTAAATTTGGGGTTGTTTACGTTCTACTAGTGAGTATCAATTAGGTTGCTAAAGAAGGCAAACAAACTTAATTGGTAAACAGGAAACATTTTACATGAGAGAAAATCAAGTAGGATTAGTTGAAATTAACATAGGAAATATTTCAGAAACATTATTTTTTTGTTATCTCTTGCCACAGAAAGGATGCTTTATATAGTCAACAAAGAGACTAAAATAATAGAACTTCATTCTGAAGAGACAAGATAAAACAATGATTTCATAAGGCAAATGAACATAATAGGACAAATGAATGGAAATTGAGTTTTTTGGGAAGTGTAATGACCATATGGAAATATCTCTTAGGACAAGGGTAAGATCAGGCTCCAGTGGCTGATTCAAATTGAGAACACATGTAGTTATCAGTATATATTGGTGGTTGAATTTTCAAAAAGAATGAATTGATGAATATAACTTCATCTCATCACCTTCTGGACCAGACCCTTACAATTCATATGTAGTAGCACTGAGTTAAACCAGGTATGGTTACTTGGTACACAGCCAAACATTATTGAATTTTGTGACTGGGGGCAAGTTATGTTTAATTAAGTACGTCAGTCTCTCTGTTGCATAGTTCTTTCTCCTTTGGAACTTCACAACATTTAACTCAGAAGTTAAAAAATTGAACTTGCATTGATAGAATATATAAATATATAAGATAAAACCCAAAAGTCATAAAGTTAGAATGAAGAAGAAACTATCCAACATCCATTACTTCAGAGTACTCACCGCAAACCACGTGGTTTTCATGAGGACAGGGTTCATTGAGTCTAACAAAGGAAATGCTCCTTAATATTTCTTACGAGGCTAGATGAGGAAAAAAGAGTGACTTTTTCATCATGTGGCTGGGAAAATGAACACATCTGTGTATTCCTTTCACACAGATGAAAAGGTGAGAGGGAAAATAAGTGCTTGACTTCCTTTGGCTTCCTTGTCTGCTATCACTAGCTCAGGAGGATATAGTTCACTTGGTGTCCGCAACAGCCTAAAGGGTGGGTGAGTTGGCTGTGATCTCAAGCTGCAGAAATCAGTTCTCATCCTCAAGGTGTGTCCATGTCAGAGCACGTGTCAGAATTTCATTCTTTTTTTAAGGCTGAATAGCATTCCCTTTTACTCATATACCACATTGTGCGTTTGCAGTCATCCATTCATCGGTGGACCCTGGGACCGCTTCCATGTTTCAGCAACTGTAAATAGTGCTGCTGTGAGCACAGATATATAAATACCTGTTTGAGTCCCTGCTTTCAATTCTGTAGAGTAAATGCCTGGAAGTGAAATTGTTGTATTATATGGTAGTTCTATTTTGAATTTCTGAGGAACCACCATACTGTTTTCCACAGCAGCTGCACCATTCACATTCCACCAAAAGGGCACAAGTGGTCCAGTTTCTCTGCATCCCTGCCAACACTTGCTATTTGCTGGGTTTTGTAGAAGCATTTTCTTTATACGATTTCATTTGTTTATTAGAGAGAGAGAGAGAGAGCACAAGTGGCAGGAAGGGGAAAGGGAGAGGGAAAAGCAGGCTTCCCTCTCACCAGGGACATGGGGACTCAATCCCAGGGCCCTGAGATCATGCCCTGAGCAGGAGACAGATGCTTAACTGGCTGAGCCATCCAGGCAACCCAGGAAGTATTTTTTTTTTTTTAAGATTTTGTTTATTTTGTTTGACAGGGCACAAGCAGGGGAAGCAGCAGGCTGAAGGAGAGGGAGATCAGGCATAGGGAGACGGAGAAGCAGGCTCTGCATTGAACAGGGAACCCAATGCAAGGCTCCGTCCCAGGACCCTGGGATTGTGACCTGAGCTGAAGGCAGACGCTCAACAGACTGAGCCACCTAGGTGCCCCTAGAAGTAATTTTTCTAAGATTTTATTTTTTTAAGTAATCTCTAAGCCCAGCATGGGGGTCAAACTCATAGCCCCTGGGATCAAGAATCATACCATCCAGCGACTGACCCATCCAGATGCCCCTTGTGGTATTTGGTAGTAGCCATCCTAATATGTATGAAATAGAATCTCATTCTGCTAAATGAAAACAAGCCAGGCTCATACAGACCAAACCAAATACTGTGGGACTCCACTTCGATGAGGCACTTAGAGTTGTCAAAATTATGGAGACAGCAGGTAGAATGGTACTTGCCAGAAGCTGAGAAGAGGGGGAGACGGGTAGTCATTGTTTAGTGGGTAGAGAGTTTCAGTTTTACAGATGAAAAAGAGTTTAGTGGATGGGTGGTGGTAATGGTCGTGCAACAACGTGAATACACCTAATAGTGCTGAACTGCGTACTTAAGAATGGTTAGATGCTCATTATGTTTTTTACCACAATTAGAAATGAATGAATGAAGGTAAGAAAACCACCAAGGAAAAATATATACCGAGGAGAGCATAAATATGCTCCTATGTAAGAAGAAACTGGTTCAAGGCTCATGAGTTGCAAGCCTGACAGTTATGTCATCACATAAGTACTGGTTACCTAGCCATGCTTTAATGGTAACATAAATTAACATTTGATTTTTTGGAACTGAGCACTTGTAGAAGGAAGACTGGGTCTCCACGCCTCACAAAATCTAAAAGTCATTGATACTCATGTTGCTTGCCTTCCATTTTGTCAACATTAATTTTATTATAAATGATATAATTGAATTAGTTATATACTTGACTTGTGTTCAAGTATACTACTGGAGATCTTTTACTTTGATAAAAAGTAAAAAAACTAAAAATTCGTAATAGAATCACTTGCAGTTTTGGAAACCAGAAGCACTCATTCAGTAAATGTTTATTGAATCCATAGAATGTGTTAAATGTAGGCAATTACTATGTCTTAGTTTCATTTTAAAATCAAACTTCAAAATGTGAAATCCACTAGTTTAGCTGGTTTTCAAAATAAGACAATTTAGAAAGCAAGTCTCTTGATTTCAACTTAACTTTCCTCATAGGTGTCGCATGACTCACATCTGCTTATTTCCAGTTTGCAAGTTCATAAATCACTTTTCTCAGTCACAGATATATGATAGAACTTGAAGTTTTCAAATTATCTAAGTTCTTACCTGGGAACTAAATCTGAATTCACTTACGTCCAGGGAGAATAATTTGTAATATTCTAGAGAACAAGAGAAATGAATAACTCTGCTACAAGCAAAGAAAGTGATTCCGCCTCCAAGCTTTGCTTTCACAGACCCTTGTCGAAACTAGGTAACTGCTATTGCCTTTTTTGTGGGGGTGGTGGGAGCTAAAGAAGGGGCTGGAAATAGGAGTATGTCATGTGTTCATGCAGAGTTGGAAACGTGGCATTAGACAGGGTGCAGAGAAGGGAGAGGATAAAGGTCTGGTACACTTTGCAGAATTCCCAGTCAGATTAACAATGTCAAATAACACACCTGGGGAGGCCATAGTTCTAAATCCAGAGAAGAAAATCATAACTTAGAAGGACAAAGTGTTGGTAGGGCTACTTCTTAACACTATCGTGTACGGAAACCTTTTAGCATTTCTACTACAGGGTCCTTGGTACTTCATCTTACTTGTCATCAATTAAGACAAAGTCCTATGTTTAAACGCCATGTTCATACGTTCATACTGACATGGCGAAACCAGCTCTCTTTTTTGCCTTTCAGAAGTGATCCGCTGTGACTCTGTCAGTGTCTTGTCTTCTAGAATATGTCCTCTCTGGAGAGTCTCCAGTTTTCTATGGCAGCGGCTTTGCTGGGTTTCCTCTGGCTCGGATGTGGGGGGAGTCAAATAACAGCATTGTGTCTGCCCTGACGGCTTTTAATTACCCCTTTCATTTCCTTTGGGTTTCACCTGCCATGACTCAGCGACCTCACTTGTGAGACCATGTTATTTTCTAACACCTCTGATATGTATTAAAATGGATCTGAATCATCCTGGAGAGCAATATTTACATCCAGATATTTAGATGTACCTGGAAGGATACTAGCTAGGTACCAGAATATTCACCTTAAGAAAGAACAGGATTTGGAACAGTTTGAGAGACCTCCCTGAAACCACTGGTCAACATATTTGACCATATTATAATATTTAGATCTAGATCATTTTTCCATTACGTTAGTTTTGAAATCCCTTCTCAGATTTGACAAAAGAGATCTGGCAATTGAGATGCTATTCTAAGCATTAATGCATTCACTAATTGGATCTTCAAACAGTCTTAAAAGGTAGGTGCTGCTATTGTCATTTTATATTGGATGACACTCTGGAATAGCAAAGTAAATAACTTATCCCAAGTCAAACCATGAATAAGAGGCAGAGCCCAGCATTGAATCATCATGGTTCCAGAGTCTAGGCTCTCAGCCACTGCACAGCCTCACCGCTCTCAGGGATCATGGATCTCTTCTCTTTGTCTAGAACAAGCACAGAAAAATCACTCACAGGGAGAAAATGGGTATTTGTAAAATTCTGAGCAGGAGAAACTAGTGAGCCCACATAGAGAAAGAGCTCTGGGGCGGGGAGACATATAAATGTAGGAACCCTCCTGGAGATGAGAGCTTATCCCAAGTCATCCCTTGACTGAACTATCACACCTGTGTCCTCATCGCCTCTGCAGTGAGTTGCCTACTGGACCCTTCCGGCTCTGACACTTCTGCATTCTGGGAAACAGTCATCCCAAGCCACAGCTAGACAAGTTCGTGTGTGTGTGTGTGT
Organism: Mustela nigripes; assembly: GCF_022355385.1. Classification (NCBI taxonomy): domain Eukaryota; kingdom Metazoa; phylum Chordata; class Mammalia; order Carnivora; family Mustelidae; genus Mustela; species Mustela nigripes. The sequence continues at coordinate 53,959,672 of NC_081560.1, read as the reverse complement.
GTACCTGTGCTTGTACCCTACTATCCCTTGTTCTGTTGGTCTCCCTAAGTTCTTCCCATTGCAGGACCTTGGCACACATTCTCACATCTCTGTACCTGTCTTTGCTCATGTTGTTCCTACCGACAAGGACACCTTTCCTCCCCATTCCCCCAGGTCACCTTGGAAAATTCCTGCTCATCCTTCAAGGTCCAGATGAACTTGTATTTATTCTTGGTTCTTTTTCTTGAAAGCCTCTTTCTCCTCCAGGCAGTGTTGTCCCCTCTCAGCTGTGTTTCTATAGCACTGCACACTTCTATGGAACACTTATCACAATGAATTAAGATCATTGTTGACCTGTCCCTTTTCCCCACTGCATTCAGCCTAGGAAAGTAGCTATAACTTCTTCACATATATCCTCAGGGTCTATCAGAGGCTGGCACTGAGGGGTTTTTCAGTAAGTAGTTTTAAATTACATTTGTTGCTATTGGAAATTTATTATCTCCTGGCAAAATAAAATTTCAGAGTCCAAGTGTGGCTGTTTTTATAACAAAACAAAGCAAAACAAAAACCTTTTCCTTGAAATATCTGGAGTGTAAATCAATGGTCTTTTATTTTATAGGAACTTAAGAAGTCCTTTGTAGACTTTCTTTCCTAACAATTTAAATATTTATAAGATTGGGGACACCTGGGTAGCTCAGTCTGTTAAGCATCTGCCTTCAGCTCAGGTCATGATCCCAGAGTCCTGGGACCAAGTCCCACACTGGGCTCCTTGCTCTGCAGGGAGCCTGCTTCTCCCTCTGCCTGTCACTCCCCCATGCCTGTGCTCTCTCATTCTCTCTGTCAAATACATAAATAAAATCTTTAAAAATATATATATATATATTAAAAATAAATAAATGAGTATTTTAAGATTGATGTGTTTGAGTGGGTAGACTTTTTTTTTTAAGATAAAATGATGAAATTCTGCGAATTGCAAGTGTGAATTCCTTTGCAGTATGGTCAAATGCCCCCCTCAGTGATTTCACAGAGGTCTCCCAAACTGCTCCAGATTACTTTCTTGGCTAAGGTGGATATTCCCATACCTCAATGGCTTCATTTCCTTCCAGACACCAACGTAGAGGAACATCGTCTTCACATGTGTCAACTAGTTTGATGGATGGATTCCACTGAAGTTTGGATTCCAAACCTCTCTGGATGGATTCCACGGAGGTTTGCTCAGCACCTGCCCCCCCTCCCGCCCCCAAACCCAGCCCCCGGGGGTTGGATCCATGTGCCTCACACAGAAGCAGGTCTTTCATCTCTCCAGCCAGGGCTTTCCCTGTAGCTGAGCTGTTGGCAGACACAGCCCCATTCCAGTTAGATCCACACACTAAATGCATTTTCCCCAAGCAACTGTTTTCATGTTTTTCCTCTGTCCCTGTTGAGCAAATTGTCTCCACTGGTCCACTGTGAGCCAGAGCCTCTTGTGCACTTGGAAGGGGAAGCTCCCTAGACTTGCCCTCCAGTGTGTCAAGTCAGTGTGCAGCCCCAGTTACGAGATAAATGGTGGTGTGGAAACAAGTCGGCTTAGCCAACAACTGCCTGAGCGCCACAGTCAGTGTCTTTTCTGTAATTATTGCATTTAATACAGCTAGTTACTTGCACAAAAGAGCTTCCGGATACAGCAATTTCCACTGGGGGCTGTTTAGGAACGTACAGGCCCATCATTTAGCCCTGATATTGTTGGGTTGTCAGAATTGATCATAGCTCTTGACGGAACACCTCTAGCTCTTTTTTTTTATGGAGTGCCTCAGAGTGACATTTCACATTGTTTAAGTAGGAGTGATCTGTTAGTTTATATTTTATCTAAAACTGCAGATCAGATGACCTCCCTCAGGGCCTAAATGCATGAATCCTTTTCGCATGTTATAATTAATAGCGGAGCTGGGAGAGAAATTCATAACAAGGGGCCGAAGAGCTGGGCAGAGCAACTTGTCAAAAAGAAGGAAATTCCACTACAGATTAGCTTATTTTTAAGCATGTCAAGCTCTACATACAAACATGATCTATTGCTTCCTTGTAATGTCTGTTTGGGCCCACATGCTCGGGGCGGTGTCAGAGACTGCTGTAAATTTTGTCTGAGTCAGGGCAATTCTGATTGATCTCTGAGTGTAAAATCGATAAGAAGACACTGTCATTTTCTTAAAGGATGAGCTAGAAAAGGAAAATAAATTAAGACTCCACTGAATGTCTATCTCCAGTGCTCATTAATTCAGTTTGGTCTGTCCTTTGTTAATGTTATGGCCACAGCTTTAATCTTCCAGGTGCTCTTCCTGTGGCCCCCACTGCCAGCCGCCCTTCCTGACGTTATGTATATTTCATCTGAATGGGGGTGTTTGCGGGGGAGGTAAAATGGCTGCCCTCCTTCCTCCCGTAGCTCCTGCTTAATCTATTTTATTCTTTTGGAGGAATACATCACCTTGGATACTGATTAACTTTAAAATGGACAGAGCCACTCTCTCTTCCTCTCTTTGTCTCTCTGTCTCTCTGTCTCTCTCTCTCCATGTCCTTCATCAGAAGATAGACTTGTTTGTCTTGAAGAGTTTGGGCAAGTAGTAGCTATCAAGCATTTATCCTTCCATAATAAACTCTGTGAAGACTAATTTTCTTCTCTGCCTTTTTCTCTCTCACGCTCCTCTTCCACCTCCCTCTTTCCCCTTTCTCCCTCCCTCTCTCACTCTTTCTTTTTCTTAATTTTTTTTTTTTTTTTTGTGGACACTTTAAAATTCTTCGTAGACTTTCTCAGTTTTAAAACTTCTTGCACATCAAGTTTTCCCACAATGTTTTGGGAAACCATAGTTCTTCTAAGTGTCCTAATACACACACACACACACACACACACACACAGAATCTAAGAATTAGAGGTTTCATGGTTGTTTGTTGCATTTGCCATCATAAACTCCCAAACAGGTCCTGTCTTGCAGGTTTTGCATTTGGCTCCTCAGAAAGAGAGGAAGGGGAGGACAAGGCAGGTGTGATATCCCCTCCCTCTTATTTGTATTCTGCATTAAATATCAACCTTGTAATACTTTATGTTTCCTTCTGCTGTAGAAACAGCGTTTTTGCTGTTTTTTGTTTTTAGCATTTTGCTAGTTTTGTCTGTAGCTCTGTCTTTGGCTTCTATGAATGGAGGTGGTAAATCCTGTGTTTTTAAACATTGCTCATTTCTGAGGCCTTCTGAATACCTTGCACATGAGTTACACACTGTGGTCACATGTCCAATCATTGTTCATGGAATAATAAGTGTTCATGAATAGAAGACTGTTTCTAGAAGCTTTTTGTTTGTGAAAACCTATTTTGACTATATAGAATTTTGTTAGGTTTCTCAAAATATACACAGCCTAAAAAGAAAGAAGTGGTTTTTTTTAAAAAAATCTAGCTCTATTTGCTTCAACAAGCATTAAATTCATATTCATGAAGGGTGTTTGCTTTCTTTAACAAAGCACAGCACATGCCAATTAATTATTTCTCAGGAAAAGGTCACTTAGGGGACTAACTCTGTATCTCCCGTCTTCCCAATTGAGCATACTAAATGAATAGATTTGCAAATTTAATCTACAAGTGACACATATTTGGCCTTGAAATTATTTGTCTTATTCATCTTCTTTTAAACATTAGTCTTTATTTATTATGGAGAACATGATACGGTGAGATAACATCTTGAGATTTGTAAATAATGTATAATTATTTTAGGATTAAATTTGAGAGAAAACTATGTACTAAGGCAATGTATTTACTAGGTACACCCCCCTCCCACCCTTGATATGACACCTTTATCATTCTTTACAAGAGATGATGGACATCTGAAAATGACTGAAAGGGATCACTTGTGTGTTTTTTTTCCTTTTGTTTCTTAGACCTGTACACTTAGACTTTTCTTGAAGGAGGCAAGAAGTTTGATGAAGCAATTCAGTGGCTATTTTGTATCCATAGGGAAGCCCGCATTTTGCTGAGGGGCACCACTACTCGTGTATTTATTCACTTAGGCCTCCCATGTGCCTGAAAGTAGAGGGGTTGGGAAGTGCCATAAGCCCATTTTCCCACCTACATTAGAGATCACAGCTACCTCCCAGGGTTGCTGTGAGGATTACATGGAAAAAGAAGTATATAAAACAACTAGAACATAATGGGTTTTTAATAATGAAAGTTCCTTCTCCCTGGGTGGTGGCCTTAGGCAAATCATTTATTGAAGAAGCCCACTCTTCTCTCATCTCTAAAAATGAGATAATTCTTACCATGCAGAATTGCTGTAAAGATGAGTAGTAATGTGTTTTTGTGGCCGCACCTGACACAGCTCCTGGCATACCTTATTTCATCGTGCTTCCCTTCATTGTATTTTGCACATGTGTTCTTGACAAAGTGAAGGTTTGTGGCAATCCTGGGTCAAGCAGTTCCACTGGCGCCATTTCCCCAACAGCATATGTTCACTTTGTGTCTCTGTGTCGCATTTCAAGAATTCTTGCTCTATTTCAAACTTTTCATTATTCTTTGCTATGGTGATCTGTGATCAGTGATCTTTGATGTTACTACTGCAATTGTTTCGGGGCCTCATGACCTGCAGTCACCTAAGACGCTGAATTTAATTGATAAGTGTTGTGTGTCTTTTGACTGTTCCACCCATCAGCCATTCTGGGTCTCCCTCTTCTCTGGCCTCTCTCTTCCTCAGACACAGCAGTATTGAAATCAGGCCATTTAATAGCCCTGCAATGTCCTGTAAGTGTTCAAGTGAAGAGTCACAAGTCTCGCTTTAAATCAAAAGCTAGAAATGATTAAGCTTAACGAGGAAGGAATGTTGAAATCATAGGTAGGCTGAAAGATAGGCCTTTGTGTCAAACAATTATGAATGCCAAGTTGTGAATGCAAAGAAAAAGTTCTTGAAGGAATTAAAAGTGCTATTTCCATGAATACCCAAATGACAAGAAGGGGAAGCAGATTTATTGCTGTATGGAGAAAGTTCTAGTGCTCTGGACAAGAGATCCAATCAGCCACAGCATTCCCTTAAACGAAAGGCTAAACCAGAGCAAAGTCTTAACTCTTCTCAACTTTTTAAGAACTGAGAGAGGAGGAAGTTGTAGACGGAAAGTTTAAAGCTAGAGGAGGTTGGTTCCTGAGGTTTAAGCAAAGAAGCCGTCTCCATAACTTAAAAGTAGAAGGTGAAGTGGTCAGTGCTGATGTAGAAGCCACAGCAAATTATCCAAAGATCTAGCTGAGATAATTAATGAAGGTGGCTGCCCTAAACAGCAGATTTTCAATGTAGACAAAGCAGCCTTCTTTTGGAGAAGACGCCAGCTAGGACTTTCACAGCTGGAGAGGAGAAGCCAATGCCTGGCTTCACAGGACGATTCTCCCATTAGGGAAGCTAATGCATCTGGTGACTTGAAGTTGAAACTAATGCTCATTTCCCATTTCAAAAATTCTAGAGGCCTTAAAAATTATGCTACATAATTAGAGCACATAATGCCTGGGCTCTAAAAGTGGAACAGCAAAGCCTGGCTGATAACATTATCTGTTTAGAACATGGTTTACTAAATATTTTAAGCTTAATTTTGAGACACATTGCTCACTGAAAAAAGATCCCTGTCAAGATAGGACTGCTCATTGACAGTGCACCTGGTCACCCAAGAACATAAGATGAATGTTGTTACACATATGTTTACCGTGTTTATTGTGCACTATAATTATTGATATCATGGCATATTGCTGAGATCATCTGGAAGGATGACCACTAAAATTCAAACAATAGATCTCTGTCATGGATAGAATTTGGAGTGATAACCTTTGTGATTCTCTGTATTATTTGAATTTTTTCAGTGATTGGATATTATTTTTATAATCAGAAAAAATAATTTTGTTACTTTGGGGAGAAAAAATTGTACCTCTGTATTGTTGAGTGGGCAGTTTTAGTCTAGGTCAGTGGAAATGTGAAGAGGACTTTCTTTGGAATAACAGGACAGATATTATACCCTGGAATCCTCTGTTTCAGGATCTAACCCAGCAATTTAACCTGTTTTTTGTTTGTTTGTTTGTTTGTTTTTGTTTTTGTTTTTGTTTTTGTTTTTCTGTACTTTAAGCCACCTCAGCATCCTCTGATGGAACACAGACCTGGGAAACTCCAGGATTCTTCAAGTCCTGGACTCTTTTTTGTTTTCTCTCCTCTTGCTTCTTCTATCCTGGCTTCCCTGCCTCCTGATCTGGCGATTTCATTTCACACTGAAGTCATGACCTTCATGGTCTTGACATGGTTATATTACTTACAGTCTAGCTGAACATGAGATAGATGTCTTAAAAAATTAAACAGATCAGAAATATGTGGTATAAAACAAAGAATAATTCAGGTTTTCTGATAATAGAGACTTCACAGAGGGGCTCGGTCTGATCCTAGTTCTTAAAGTTTGATCTAATGGGCTCAGCTGATGTTCAACGGAAGACTATGCAGAACAGATCAAGATACCCATCAGCATCACCCAGAGGGCTCATTAAAACACAGTTTACTGGACTACCCTCTCAGTTTAGGATTTAGCAGGTCTCAGATGGGACCCAAGAATCTGCATTTCTAAGAAATTCCCCCAGGCAATGTTGATACTGCTAGTCCTGGGGCAACACTTTGAGAATCTCCAAGGTGAAGCATTATTAAAGAGCACAGTTGCTTACAAAGGAAAGCACATAGTGTGTTTCAAAGCAGTCAGGCTAGAATGAAGAAAGAAGTGAGACATTTAGTTGGGAATTTAGATTAAAACCAGATGATGAGTAATTTTGAATACTTGATTAAGAAATGTAGTTTTTTTGACTACTAGAATATCATGGAAGGTTTTAAAGTGGAAGAATATCATGATTAAAAGATTAATCTTGGGCGCCTGGGTGGCTCAGTGGGTTAAGCCGCTGCCTTCGGCTCAGGTCATGATCTCAGAGTCCTGGGATCGAGTCCCGCATCAGGCTCTCTGCTCAGCAGGGATCCTGCTTCCCTCTCTCTCTCTCTGGCTGCCTCTCCATCTACTTGTGATTTCTCTCTGTCAAATTAATAAATAAAATCTTTAAAAAAAAAAAAAAAAGATTAATCTTAAGGTAATATGTAAGATCAATAGACACAGGGCATCATGGAGACAAAAATCTTTTGGGTGGGACTTATATGAGTAAGGAACTGAAGCTTTGAATTCTTTGTCAACTCTTATTCACCTCCATCATAAACTGAGCTCGGTCAATGGCTGGCTAAAACTTGTCAGATTCTTCTGCTGAAAATTGGTAGCTACCATTGTCTCAAAGAAGATGTCTTCCCCATGCACTGCTTCCAGGTATATAGTACAGTTCAAGCAGAGCTTAATGCAATGCCTAATATATATCCATTCATTATCAAGAAGGCACAAAAACATTCTTAAAAACTGGTTATTGTAAAAGGATGACGTCTCTGCTTTCTCTCCTCAAACAGTTTAACAAATACCTTGTTGGAAGATTCACTCCAAGACAGAGTCAAGAATATTGTCCAAAGAGTTTGCTGGGTTTTTATTACCTGTTCTAACCCCTGTGTATCATGAACACCACTCATTTCAGCACACTAGCATCAACAAAAATTATTTCTAACATTTCTTATTCTAATAGACTTCTGATGCAGATTTCTATAATAATACCTAACATACAAGTTAGAACAATTGCTAGAGTGTGTATTCATGATTAGATTACTTCAAATGCTAACTAATTGCCCCTAGGGTGAGGATTAGGTATTTTAGATATATACCTGGCTTATATTGATCTCAAAGTAAACAACTATGCAGAAAATGTAACCACTCCCATTTCTTTCCTTTTTATAGCTCTCAAATTTTGTCTCTGATCAGTGGTGTGCTGGTAGACTACTTTTTGAAGAGGGGGAAAAAAGCCCAAACCTGATTTGTAGACTTTTCCAACTTCTTTGGTATAAATACTTGCACTTCAGGTGGTTTCAAGGTATAATATAGTATTTTTACCAACCAACACACAAAATTCCTGAATATTGAACAGTCAAGTCTAGTAAGCTTGGAACAGGCTCTGGCATATCACTGTCTCTAACTCAGTTCTTCTGAAAATCCTCTGTACTCCCTTTATGCATCCCTCTCTTTCCTGTACCCCTTGGCAACGAGTGATCTTTTTACTCTCTCTTTACTCTTGTCTTTTCCAGGATGTCATCTTGCTCGAATGATTAAAAGGTAGCGTTTTCAGATTGGCTTGGTTTAGCTAACAATATGCATTTATTATTCTTCCATGTCTTCTCATGGCTTGATGGCTTATTTCTTCTTGGGGCTGAATAATATTCCATTGTCTGGTTATACCATAGTTTATTTATCCGCTCACCTACTGGGGAAATCTTGGTTGCTTCCACGTTTTGGCAATTATGAATAAAGCTCCTAGCTGAATTCACATTTACCGTATTCATTACCGTTTTCGGTTCATTGCCCTTGTACTTTGTTCCTGTTCTAGTCTTCCTCTCTTTTTTTTGCCTTTCTTGATTTTATTTTTTATTTCTTCTTTTTTTTTTTTAAAGATTTTATTTATTTATTTGACAGATAGAGATCACAAGTAGGCAGAGAGGCAGGCAGAGAGGAGGAAGCAGGCTCCCTACGGAGCAGAGAACCCGATGTGGGCCTCAATCCCAGGACTCTGGGATCATGACCTGAGCCAAAGGCAGGGGCTTTAACCCACTGAGCCACCCAGGTGCCCCTATTTCTTATTTTTTAAAGAATTTATTTATTTGATGAGTGAGAGTGAAAGAGGGAACACAAGCAGGTGGAGTGGGAGAGGAAGAAGCAGGCTTCCCGCTGATCAGGGAGCCTCATGAGGGGCTCAATCCCAGGCCCCCTGGGATCACGACCTGAGCGGAAGGCAGACACTTAACAACTGAGCCACCCAGGTGCCCCAGCCTTCTGTGGTTTTAACTGAGCATTTGATATGATTTTTCTCTCTTTAGTAGATCAATTATACTTTTTTTTTCTTTTTTAGTAAGTACCCTGAGTTCACAGTATGTGTGTACAACTGATCTGAATCCACTTTCAAATAATGCTACACTGCTTCAAGGGTAGTACAGGAACCTTACAATAGCAAAGTATTTCTAACATTGTTGCCATTCATTTCACTTATACATAAGCTATAACCATCAGACATATTTTTGTTATTATTATTTTGAATATCTGTAGCTATTAGGGTAAGAATAAGAAAAATAAAAGTTTTTGTTTCATCTTCACTTCTTCCTTCTCTAAAGCTCTTACTTTTTTTTTTCTTTTTAGTATAGCTCCAAGTTTCTTCTCTCTGAAGAATTTTTTTTAACATTTCTTGCAAGACAAGCCTACTGGCAACAAATTCCCTCAATTTTACCCAAGAAAGTTTTTTTTTTCATCCTTAAAAGGAGAATTTCACAGGAAAAAGAATTATTGGTTGGTGTTTTCTTTTTTTCTCAACACTTTAAATATTTCACTACTCTCCTTTTGTGTGCATGATTTCTGAGGAGAAGCTGGATATAGTTCTTATCTTTGTTTCTCTATAGTTAAGGTGTTTTTTTTTCCCCCTCCATCTTTTTTCAGGATTTTTTTCTTTATCTTTGATTTTCTGCAGTTTGAATGTGATAGGCCCAGAAGTCCCCCCCACACACACACACACTCCTTTTCTGCATTTATCCCACTTTGTGTTCTCTGAGCTTCTTAGATCTATGGATTGGTGTCTGACATTAATTTAGAGAGATTCTCAGTTAATACTGCTTCAGATATTTCTTCTCTCTCCTCCCTCCCTCCCTTCCTCCCACTCTTTCTTTCTTTTTTTTTTCTCTCTCTCTCTCTCTTTCTCTTGGTATTCCCATTATCCATATGTTAAAGCTTTTGTGGTTGTCCCACAGTTCTTGGATATTCAGTTACCTTTTTTTTCAGTCTTTTTTTCTTTTTGTTTTTCACTGTGGAAAGTTTCCATTGATACATCCTCAAGCTCAGAGATCCTTTCCTCAGCCATGTCCAGACTACTCATGAGCCCATCAAAGAGGCATTCTTCATATTTATACAGTGGCTTTGGTCTCAAGCATTTCCTTGATTCTTCCACACCAAAATTGCCTTCTCTCTGCTTACATTGCCCCTCTGTTCTTGCGTACTGTCTACTTTATCTATTAGAGCCCTTAGCATATTATCAGAGTTGATTTAAATTCCCAGTCTGATTAATTCCAATATCTTTGCCATATCTGAATCTGGAGCTAATGGTTATTCTGTCTCTGTAAACTGCAATTTGCCTTTTATTATACCTTGTAATTTTTTGTTGAAGGTCAAGCACAATATACTACATTACAAAAAGACTAAACTAAACTAAATAGGTATGGAGTAAGGTGGTGGTGAAGTATGTCAGGGAGGGGGAGCAATCTATAGTCCTGTGATTAGAGCTTAGTCTTGTAGTCAGCCTGTGTCTCTGGGCTGTGAACTCCACAAGGGCTTCTCAATTTCCCTCCTGGTTAAGAAAGACAGGATGGCTAGAGGGGGCTGAAGTTGGGTGTTTCTCCTCCTTCAGCTTGGTTAGACTCTGAAACAACCTTGACAGGTTGTGTTCTCCTAAAATAGCTTCTCTTGAGGATAGTACTTGTTGAGAAGAGTATTTCAAAATCATCATTTTCCCTCCCCCTGGCAGAAGCAAGAAGGGTTTTTTTTTTTTTTCTTTAATATTTACTGTGAGAACTTTGTAGAGCTCCTAGAGGTAAAATTCATGAAAGTGTGGGGGCTGCCATATGACTGGACCCCATTGGAGTTTTTAACTCTCAGACTTATCCACACCAAAACTTCAGCAGTTTGTTAATCACAGTTCAGGTTTTCCTACCCTAGCACTGGTTTTTACAAGTGGTTTCTACTTGTGGATTTCTACTTGAGCAACTTGTAATTCTTGGTATCCACTTGTTTATTTATCTAATATTTGGGACAGTAGTTTGTCCTGTGACATCATTTCTCTGAAGAATCTAAGAAGAGTTGTTTGTTAGTCTGTTCACCTTTTAAAAAATTATACATTTTTATCAAGAACTTTTAATGTATGTAAGTACCATACAAAACCAAAGCATTATTTTTTAAAAAATTAATCTATTTAAGAAAATTTCTTAGAAATTTTCTTTAAGAGACAAATGGTTATGTTCACATCAGTAATTTCCACTTAATAGACAAAATACTTAGGCCATAGATATATTCTATTTTTAAGAATGATAGAGGTAACCCTTGGTTTGTTTCCTGAGATTAAGAGTCTCTTATAGTTTTAAGTGCTATGGTGAGTGCTGTGAATTGTGTAAGACTGATGAATCACAGACCTGTACCCCTGAAACAAATAATATATGTTAATATAAAATAAAATAAGTCAAACTCTAAAAAAAAAAGATAGATATATTAAGTAAGCTGCCATAATAGACTACTATAGATTGAGTGGGTGGCTTAAACAACAGAAATTTATTTTTTCACAGTTCTGGAGGCTGGAAGTCCAAGATCAAGGTGCCACCACCAAGGTTAATTTCTGGAAAGACTCTCCTGTTGGCTTGCAGATGGCCCCCTTTTCTCTGTGAGCTCACTTGGCCTTTCCTCCATATGGGCTGTGTCTGCCTTTTTTTTTTTTTTTTTAAGATTTTATTTATTTAGTTGACAGAGAGAGATCACAAGTAGGTAGAGAGGCAGACAGAGAGAGAGGAGGAGGAAGCAGGCTCCCTGCTGAGCAGAGAGCCTGATGCAGGACTCGATCCCAGCACCCGGAGATCATGACCTGAGCCAAAGGCAGCGGCTTAACCTACTGAGCCACCCAGGCGCCCCCTGTGTCTGCCTCTTCTAATAAGTATGTCCATCCTGTTGGGTTAGGGCCCATGCTCATGACCTCGTTTAACCTTAATTATAGGTTAAGCCGTATCTCCAATATAGTCATGTTCAGAGTTACGTCCTGAACATATCAATTTGAGGGGACACCATTCAGTCCACAATAATCGGGTTTTTTCCCCCTTTGTGGAGAAAGAATGCTAGAGCGGTTTTTAATATTTAGCAATCTTGCTAAATAGTATTTAAATACTAAATAGTATTTAGTATTTAGCATTCTTGCTTCCAAAGTTAGAAGCATAGGAGTGTGGGTGTATATGTGGTATTACCCTCCAAGTTTTAAAATTGTGTTTTTTGATTCAGTTATATCTTTTTCAAATTTCTTTTTGATTGACTGGCAGATGACTTTTAGATTTGTTTCTCAAAGTGTGGTTTGTGGGTCATGTGCATTAGAATCAAAGTAACCTTATATAAAAGGTAGAATTCTGAGTCTCACCTCAGAATTATTAATTCACAATAACTAAACAAGTTGGCCTGGGTTCATGTTCTTGAGATTCTTGAAGCCAGGGTTGTATTCCCCAGGCATGAAGGGGAGCAGCAGTGGGATATGAGCACATTCTTTGTGTACAGTATTATTAAACATCCCCTAAGAGCAATGCCGAGGGAGTATTGTTATTTCCTCTTCAGGACCTATAATATGTATAAATTCTGTCACAGACAACCATGCAATGGCTCTAAATACTCCTATTTTTAAAATCTTTTTTTTCATTCACCAAGCTTTCTATCATTTTTGAATTTCCTATAGCATTATTATCTTCTCATTTTTGTCTTCTATCTCCTAGTCTACTATTGATAACTTACCCCAACCCTGGATTTTAGACAGTAAATAAACATTTAAAGAATGTGCTGAAAGTAGATATATTGTTAGAATGACAAGGAAAAGAGTTTGATTTTGTGTTTTGTGCCAAGTCAAGAAGCAAGAAAGTGGTGTATCAGAGGACCACACATGGTTTGACATGACTAGGATTTGAAGCAATTTTCTTCAAGGCACACTGGAATTGTGGGCAGCACTCTTCAAGGGATAAAAAGGCTTAAGGTAGCACTAAACAAATCATCAGTAATCATCACCCAAATTGGCACTACACAGCAAGAATAAATCCCAGCATGTATAAAAGTGCCATAGTTCTCACACTACTTAATTGGTCACTCTGTGGCAATGTGATTGTGATTGAGTAGTCTACTCCCCAGCTTATGTATGCTCATAAGGCAGAATTGTCACGTATTTCTGCAAATCTTGCTTAGAATGAAATTGCCTCAACTTTTACTGGATACCCCATGTCCTCTTAGCTAAGCATTCCATTGAAAAACAATGGCAAAACACAGTACAGATTCAATTAGAGCAACAACAAAATTCATACATTTTTTAAGTCTTGGTGGCACACCTTGCATATGGTTGGCAGGATGTCTGTTGAGAATTACTGGGGTTGAGGAAAGGGATTGTATGGTGGAATAGAGCCAATGTGGTGAAAAAGACAACAATAGTCATAAGGATAATATCCACCATTTATTGAGAAGATACTTTGACAAATCTTTTTTCACATTATTTCTACTCCACACAACTATGTGCAAAGTGTTGCTATTAATCTCTTTCATAGATGAGAAAAGTGAGGTTTACAAAGGTTAAGGGTCTAAACTTAAATTTATCTGATTCCAGAGCCCAGGATTTTTCTCACTGTGTTTCTAGAATTACATGAAAACAGATCACTAAGTTGTTCCCCATATGGTATCACACTGGAAAGTTCAAATATTGTGCCCAGAATTTCCTAAAGTGCATCCTGTGGAAAAGTACTTCTTTAGGATGGGAACAGTCCTTACTCTAAAGGAAGGGCTCCAGTGCCCTGATAGGCTTATGAAACGTTGGATTTCACCAGACACACATATTCTCCAGACACCCATTTCTGGAGCAATGGTACATAAGTACGAAGCCACTCTTCGGGGTTGGGGGGTGTTCTCATGCCATGAAATAGAACTTTTGTGTGTGTGGTGCTAAACTCATTCCTTCAGGGATTGAACTCATACACTTCATCTCAGTAGCAACACCATTCTAGATCCACGCTATACCTTCCCAATCAATCACAGTGATACATCTTTACTTTGAGGACATGTAGCAAATGACTTAGAAAGCACGTTTTATTTTTGCCTTTCTTTTCTTTTTTTTTTTTTTTTTAGGATTTTATTTATTTGTTTGACAGAAGAGAGACACAGTGAAAGAGGGACTACAAGCAGAGGGAGAGGGAGAAGAGGAAGCAGGCTTCCGGCTGAGCAGGGAGCCCAGTGTGATGCGGGTCTCAATCCCAGGACCCTGGGATCATGACCTGAGCCACAGGCAGACGCTTAATGACTAAGCCACCCAGGCGCCCCAGCCTTTCTTAAAACAAAACAAAACAAAACAAAAAAACCCTCATTTGTAAAGCCAAATTATTCTAGAATGTTTAAAAATCGCTTAGTCTATAGAATTTTAACTACATATTTAAATGTATAATTAAATGTTTGTGTATATACACACACACTGAGACACTGAGTAAGCCTCCAGTCTTGTTATTTTTCATTTGTGTGTTTATACATGTATATGAACATTCACAATAAAGGTTAGAATGAAATGCAGCAAAGGGTGAGAATTGATTACCTCTGTTGTTGCAGGATGACAGGTGATTTTGATGTCCTTCTTTATATTTCATTGTATTTTCTACATTTTCAAAAAATATATACTATTCTTATAAGGAGAAAAATATACATTCTTATATGTACCCTCATTACCTAATTTAAAAATTTGTTGTGTTGCTTTTGTTTTTCAGTCTATCTAGGCACATGTATTCCTTTTGCATATTTTTTTCATGGACCAAAATCCCCGCCTGACTTTCCCAATGAAGTCAGCTTCTTATTGCCGAGAAGAAATACTGAAAATTGCACCAAGACTGAATGAGTGATCTTGAGGATGATAGAAATGTTTGTCTGTATGTCTAGTCTGTGTGTGTTTGCATGTGTCTGTGGTGTGTGTTTTGACTATCCAATGGGATTTGAGTGAGCAACAATACAAAACAAGGGTTAGCTCAAGCAAGACAGAGAAGGGAAAACTCACAAAAGGGAGGGTGAAGAAAGAAGCTGGAAATGAGTAAAACACAGATCAAGGTTAGAAAAGAGGTGGAAAGCAGTGACCAAAATGAGTTTAGGGTTTATATGTTCAGAATGTGCTACAGGAATCCTAAATGACTGGATGCTAATTACAGTATATATTTAGTAGAAATTGGGACTATCCTTTCTCTTCTATATTATTTATTTTTGTCTTTGTTGCTAGTCTCCATGATCCTTTTTACATAAAGTTTCAGTCTTTGTTGCTATTAGTATGAACTGTAGGTTACAGCTTAGACAATTATAGTCCTAGAACATAAGTTAATAATAAGTTTGAATTAACATTATTTTCAAAGAAGTATATTTTCAAGATATTCTGGTTGATTCTAGTCTTGTGATACTCACAAACATTAAAAGGAAAAGAAATGAAGTCGTCGTATTTCAGAACTGTGGGAAAATCCTTAGTTACAATTTACATAGATCTCTATAAACCATTGTTATTTTGTTGGTGATGGTTCTTTTCTCCATGTGGGGAAACTTATACATCCAGGATCTTGAGCCCATAGGAATCTGAAAGTTGATCTGCAGAGTGTTGAGATGACCTCGACTTTTGTGGCTATCACTTGAAATTACAAATTGGCTTTGTTTCCCATGAACCCACCTGACACATCTAGATTAACAATAGGCCAATTACCCATTATTTGGTTTGCATGCATAAATAGTTCCCCAGTTTTTGTGTATGAAAAAGGTAAGCTCTTTAGACTGAGGCATGGTGGTTTCTAGTTTTATTAGTTATTACATAAAGGGAAAATGGAATTGTGATATTTGTGGTATATCCTTTCTTGGAATTTCTGGAGGAAAAAAAAACCACACAACTTTTTATGTTTCAGAAACAAGTTCTACTTGGTCTCAGACAATAAATAAGTCTTCCACAGAAGGAAGAAACAACTATAGTATTTAATGTTTTTCAGATTTTATGTGAAGGCAGAAGTATGACCATAGAGAATTATTTCATGACATTCAGCAATTTACTTCAACAAACATACAACTCAGGACATGGCAATGTGCCTGGCACTGTGCTCGTGCTAGAAATTTTTTAAAAGTCTAACATGACCAGGTCCTTTAGGAGCCAAGTCTTATGAAGACAGATGAATAAACATGTAACGGAAATACAAAGTTATCTGAGTTCATTTGGAATATAACACAGTTTGAGGGAGCAACTGAGTCTTCTGTGAAGAACCTCTCCAGTTATTACCGACTGACATTCTGCGTGCAACACTGTGCTGCTTACTTGCCTTCTATTCTCACTAAACTTTTTGTGGCATGTTTAGTCTAAAAATTCAAGTGAATTAAAAATATCTTTGAAGATATTTATCCTTTTAATTTTTAAAAATTTTTTATAAACATATATTTTTATCCCCAGGGGTACAGGTCTGTGAATTGCCAGGTTTACACACTTTCACAGCACTCACCATAGCACAATCCCTCCCCAATGTACATAACCCCACCCCCCTTCTCCCAACCTCCCTCCCCCCAGCAACCGTCAGTTTGTTTTGTGAGTTTAAGAGTCACTTATGGTTTGTCTCCCTCCCAATTCCATCTTGTTTCATTTATTCTTCTCCTACCCCCTTAACCCCTCATGTTGCATCTCCACTTCCACATATTAGGGAGATCACATGATAGTTGTCCTTCTCTGATTGACTTATTTTGCAAAGCATGATACCCTCTAGTTCCATCCACATTGACACAAATGGCAAGATTTCGTTTCTTTTGATGGTTGCATAGTATTCCATTGTGTATATATACCACATCTTCTTTATCCATTCATCTGTTGATGGACATCTAGGTTCTTTCCATAGTTTGGCTATTGTAGACATTGCTGCTATAAACATTCGGGTGCACATGCCCCTTCTGATCACTACATTTGTATCTTTAGGGTAAATACCCAGTAGTGCAATTACTGGGTCATAGGGTAGTTCTATTTTCAACATTTTGAGAAAACTCCATGCTGTTTTCCAGAGTGGTTGCACCAGTTTGTATTCCCACCAACAGTGTAGGAGGGTTCCCCTTTCTCCGCATCCTCACCAGCATCTGTCATTTCCTGACTTGTTAATTTTAGTCATTCTGACTGGTGTGAGGTGATATCTCATTGTGGTTTTGATTTGTATTTCCCTGATGCTGAGTGATATGGAGCACGTTTTCATGTGTCTGTTGGCCATCTGGATGTCTTCTTTGCAGAAATGTCTGTTTATGTCTTCTGCCCATTTCTTGATTGGATTATTTGTTCTTTGGGTGTTGAGTTTGCTAAGTTCTTTATAAATTTTGGACAGTAGCCCTTTATCTGCTATGTCATTTGCAAATATCTTCTCCCATTCTGTCAGTTGTCTTTTGGTTTTGTTAACTGTTTCCTTCGCTGTGCAAAAGCTTTTGATCTTGATGAAGTCCCAATAGTTCATTTTTGCCCTTGCTTCCCTTGCCTTTGGCAACGTTCCTAGGAAGAAGTTGCTGTGGCTGAGGTTGAGGAGGTTGCTGCCTGTGTTCTCCTCAAGGACTTTGATGGATTCCTTTCTCACATTGAGGTCCTTCATCCATTTTAAGTCTATTTTTGTGTGTGGTGTAAGGAAATGGTCCAATTTCATTTTTCTGCATGTGGCTGTCCAATTTTCCCAACACCATTTATTGAAGAGGCTATCCTTTTTCCATTGGACATTCTTTCCTGCTTTGTCGAAGATTAGTTGACCATAGAGTTGAGGGTCTATTTCTGGGCTCTCTATTCTGTTCCATTGATCTATGTGTCTGTTTTTGTGCCAGTACCATGCTGTCTTGATGAAGACAGCTTTGTAATAGAGCTTGAAGTCCGGAATTGTGATGCCACAAACTTTGTCTTTCTTTTTCAATATTCCTTTGGCTATTCGAGGTCTTTTCTGGTTCCATCAAATTTTAGGATTATTTATTCCATTTCTTTGAAGAAAATGGATGGTACTTTGATAGGAATTGCATTAAATGTGTAGATTGCTTTAGGTAGCATAGACATTTTCACAATATTTATTCTTCCATTCCAGAAGCATGGAACATTTTTCCATTTCTTTGTGTCTTCCTCAATTTCTTTCATGAGTACTTTATAGTTTTCTGAGTATAGATTCTTAGCCTTTTTGGTTAGGTTTATTCCTAGGTATCTTATAGTTTTGGGTGCAATTGTAAATGGGATTGACTCCTTGATTTCTCTTTCTTCTCTCTTGTTGTTGGTGTAGAGAAATGCAACTGATTTCTGTGCATTGATTTTATATCCTGACACTTCACTTGAACTCCTGTACAAGTTCTAGCAGTTTTTGAGTGGAGTCTTTTGGGTTTTCCACATATAGTATCATATCATCTGCAAAGAGTGATAGTTTGACTTCTTGCTGAGGCTAGGACTTCTAGTACTATGTTGAATAGCAGTGGTGATAATGGACATCCCTGCTGTGTTCCTGACCTTAGCAGAAAAGCTTTCAGTTTTTCTCCATTGAGAATGATATTTGTGGTGGGCTTTTCATAGATGGCTTTGATGATATTGAGGTATGTGCCCTCTATCCCTGCACTTTGAAGAGTTTTGATCAGGAAGGGATGCTGTACTTTGTCAAATGCTTTTTCAGCATCTCTTGAGAGTATCATATGGTTCTTGTTCTTTCTTTTATTAATGTGTTGTATCACATTGATTGATTTGCAGATGTTTAACCAACCTTGCAGCCCTGGAATAAGTCCCACTTGGTCATGGTGAATAATCCTTTTAATGTACTGTTGAATCCTATTGGCCAGTATTTTAGTGAGAATTTTCGCATCTGTGTTCATAAAGGATATTGGTCTGTAGTTCTCTTTTTTGATGGGATCCTAGTCTGGTTTTAGGATCAAGGTGATGCTGGCCTCATAAAATGAGTTTGGAAGTTTTCCTTCCATTTCTATTTTTGGAACAGTTTCAGGAGAATAGGAATTGGTTCTTCTTTAAATGTTTGGTAGAATTCCCCCGGGAAGCCGTCTGGCCCTGGGCTTTTGTTTGTTTGGAGATTTTTGGTGACTGTTTCACTCTCCTTACTGGTTATGGGTCTGTTCAGGCTTTCTATTTCTTCCTGGTTCAGTTGTGGTAATTTATATGTCTCTAGGAATGCATCCATTTCTTCCAGATTGTCAAATTTGTTGGCGTAGAGTTGCTCATAGTATGTTCTTATAATTGTCTGTATTTCTTTGGTGTTAGTTGTGATCTCTCCTCTTTCATTCATAATTTTATTTATTTGGGTCTTTTCTCTTTTATTTTTGATAAGTCAGGCCAGAGGTTTATCAATCTTATTGATTCTTTCAAAGAACCAGCTCCTAGTTTCGTTGATTTGTTCTATTATTATTATTATTATTATTTTGTTTCTATTTCATTGATTTCTGCTCTGATCTTTATGATTTCTCTTCTCTCCTGGGCTTAGGGTTTCTTTCTTGTTCTTTCTCCAGCTCCTTTAGGTGTAGGGTTAGGTTGTGTACCTGAGACCTTTCTTGTTTCTTGAGAAAGGCTTGTACCGCTATGTATTTTTTTCTCAGGACTGCCTTTGTTGTGTCCCACAGATTTTGAATCATTGTGTTTTCATTATCATTTGTTTCCATGAATTTTTTCAATTCTTCTTTAATTTCCTGGTTGACCCATTCATTCTTTAGAAGGATGCTGTTTAGTCTCCATGTATTTGGGTTCTTTCCAAATTTCCTCTTGTGATTGAGTTCTAGTTTCAGAGCATTGTGGTCTGAAAATATGCAGGGAATGATCCCAATCTTTTGATACCAGTTGAGACCTGATTTAGGACTGAGGATGTGATCTATTCTGGAGACTGTTCCATGTGCACTAGAGAAGAATGTATATTCTGTTGCTTTGGGATGAAATGTTCTGAATATATCTGTGATGTCCATCTGGTCTAGTGTGTCATTTAAGGCCTTTATTTCCTTGTTGATCTTTAGCTTGGATGATCTGTCCATTTTAGTGAGGGGAGTGTTAAAGTCCCCTTCTATTATTGTATTATTATTGATGTGTTTCTTTGATTTTGTTATTAATTGGTTTATATAGTTGGCTGCTCCCATGTTGAAGGCATAGATATTTAAGATTGTTAGATCTTCTTTTGGACAGACCCTTTGAGTATGATATAGTGTTCTTCCTCATCTCTTATTACAGTCTTTGGCTTAAAATCTAATTGATCTGATATAAGGATTGCCACTCCTGCTTTCTTCTGATGTCCATTAGCATGGTAAATTCTTTTCCACCCCCTCACTTTAAATCTGGAGGTGTCTTTGGGTTTAAAATGAGTTTCTTGTAGGCAACACATAGATGGGTTTTGTTTTTTTATCCATTCTGATACCCTGTGTCTTTTGATTGGGGCATTTAGCCCATTAACATTCAAGGTAACTATTGAGAGATATGAATTTAGTGCCATTGTATTGTCTGTAAGGTGACTGTTACTGTATATTGTCTCTGTTCCTTTCTGATCTACTACTTTTAGGCTCTCTCTTTGCTTAGAGGACCCCTTTCAATATTTCCTGTAGAGCTGGTTTGGTGTTTGCAAATTCTTTCAGTTTTTGTTTGTCCTGGAAGCTTTTAATCTCTCCTTCTATTTCCAGTGATAGCCTAGATGGATATAGTATTCTTGGCTGCACGTTTTTCTTGTTTAGTGCTCTGAATATATTATGCCAGCTCTTTCTGGCCTGTCAGGTCTCTGTGGATAAGTCTGCTGCCAATCTAATATTTTTACCATTATATGTTACAGACTTCTTTTCCCAGGCTGCTTTCAGGATTTTCTCTTTGTCACTAAGACTTGTAAATTTTACTATTAGGTGATGGGGTGTGGGCCTATTCTTATTGATTTTGAGGGGGGGTTCTCTGCACCTCCTGGATTTTGATGCTTGTTCCCTTTGCCATATTGGGGAAATTCTCTCCAATAATTCTCTCCAATATACCTTCTGCTCCCCTCTCTCTTTCTTCTTCTTCTGGAATCCCAATTATTCTAATGTTGTTTCATCTTATGGTGTCACTTATCTCTCGAATTCTCCCCTCGTGGTCCAGTAGCTGTTTGTCCCTCTTTTGCTCAGCTTCTTTATTCTCTGTCATTTGGTCTTCTATATTGCTAATTCTTTCTTCTTTCTTTCTATATCACTAATTCATTTATCCTAGCAGTGAGAGCCTCCATTTTTTATTGCACCTCATTAATAGCTTTTTTGATTTCAACTTGGTTAGATTTTAGTTCTTTTATTTCTCCAGAAAGTGCTTTTATATCTCCTGAGAGAGTTTCTCTAATATCTTCCATGCCTTTTTCAAGCCCAGCTAGAACCTTGAGAATCGTCATTCTGAACTCTAGATCTGACATATTACCAATGTCTGTGTTGATTATGTCCCTAGCCTTCAGTACTGCCTCTTGGTTTTTTTTTTTTTTTTTTTTTTTTTTTTTTGTGGTGAATTTTTCCGCCTTGTCATTTTGTCCAGATAAGAGTATATGAAGGAGCAAGTAAAATACTAAAAGGGTGGCAACAACCCCAGGAAAATATGCTTTAATGAAATCAGAAGAGATCCCAAATCGTGAGGGGGAAGAAAGTGGGTAAAAAGAGGTTCAGAAAGAAAAAAAAAAAGAAATAATTAAAGAAAGAAAATGAATAAAGAAAAATATAAAAA
The DNA here is from genome assembly GCF_022355385.1 of Mustela nigripes. NCBI lineage: Eukaryota > Metazoa > Chordata > Mammalia > Carnivora > Mustelidae > Mustela > Mustela nigripes. The sequence continues at coordinate 53,938,090 of NC_081560.1, read as the reverse complement.
TAAAAATATATATATATTATATAAACTAGTTAAAAAACGTTAAAAAAGAAAGGGTAAAAGTTAAAAAAATTTAGCAGTAGAAGAGAAAAAAATTGAAAAAGAAGAAAAAATTAAATTAACTGCAAGACTAAAGAATCATGGGGAGAAAGCCATGAGTTCCGTGCTTTTCTTTCTCCTCCTCTGGAATTCCGCTGCTCTCCTTGGTATTGAAACTGCACTCTTTGGTAGGTGAACTTGGTCCTGGCTGGATTTCTTGTTGGTCTTCTGGGAGAGAGGCCTGTTGTAGTGATTCGCAAGTGTCTTTGCCTCAGGTGGAATTGCACCGCCCTTACCAGGGGCCGGGCTGAGTAATCCGCTAGGGTTTGCTTTCAGGAGCTTTTGTCCCCTGAGCACTTTCTGTAGAGTTCCTGAAGACGGGAATGAAAATGGTGGCCGCCTAATCTCTGGCCCAGAGGAGCCAAGAGCCCGGGGCCCCACTCCTCAGTGCGCCCTCAGAGAATAGCGCCCAATTACTCCTGTCTTCCTGGCCTCTGGCCATGCTTTGAGCTCACCAAGCCTGCACTGGTTCAAAGTAACCCTGAGCTGAGAGCTCACTCCTCGGCTCTGTCTCTGTAGCCGGCTTCCCCGTTCTAATACCTGTAAGCTCTGCGATACTCAGACACCCCCGATCCCTGAGGCCACGCTGACCCCGCATGGGCTTCACCCCGGTTTAGCCTCTGGAGCGATGACCCTCAGCGGAACAGACTTTTAAAAGTCCTGATTTTGTGCTCTGTTGCTCCGCCGCTTGCTGGGAGCCGGCCTCTCCCTCCGTGGTCTATCTTCCCGCCAGTCCTACCTTTCAGAAAGTGGTTGATTTTTTGTTTCTAGAATTGCTGTTCTTCTTCTCTTCGATCTCCCGTTGGATTTGTAGGTGTTTGCAATCTTTAGATAAGCTATCTAGCTGATCTCCTGCTAGCTGATGTAGCCTCAGCCTGCTACTTCTCCGCCATCTTGACCTGAAGATATCTATATTTTTAAATTTAAATTGGAAACACCTTGGAGCAGTTATTTTCAATTTTTCCCCAACCGAATCCCTTTCTGTAAGAACTTATATGAAAAGTCAAAATGCAAACACATAAAGGTCAAGCTACTCCAGCTTGCGTCTCCCTCCTCCTCATGCCTCCCATGGATTAACTATGGGGCCCAGGGCTCAGAGGGAGGCATTTTGAAACCCATTGGTCCAGACAGTGGATTTTTCCCTTTTTATAAGGGGTTTTCCCTTTTTAATTATGTACTGATACATATTGATTCTAACTTTAATATTTCATATGCATATTTATTACTTGCTATTTATTATATATTACAGAATAACATCCCAAGGCATAAGAGCACAGAGATTCAGTATACCTTGTTTTGAACAGAAGTCCATTTTGCATAATTAAAGGAGCCATTCATTATTTTGATTTTGTTAGAAGTCTTAAAAAGCAAATAGCATTCCCTAATATTTTTTAAATAATTTACATGAAAACCAATATAGCCACTCTTTTCATCAGGCATGATGTTACTAGTATTTAGAAGTCTCTTATTCCTAGATTGTTCATAGTCTGTGAATGACTGTAGTCTCTTGATACATACCCTTTCTGTTAATAGCTGTCACTTTCATGGTTACCAGAGCTAGTCTTATATGGTAAAAGAAAGTCATTCATATGGGGAAGGTACAAGCTCTAAGTCCTCCAAAGTACCCCCACAAATGAAAACTTTCCCACTCTAAGTCTGCTTATGCCCAGATTCCATAACTAGAGACTCACTCTTTGTGACCTGTCATGTTTTACTGCCCACGAGAATATTACCACTTCTAGGAGAAAATGCTTGTGAAATGGTTAGCCATTTTGTGTTGGGACTCATGTTTTTAGAAACTGTCTTGAGTAAGATTTTGACCCAAAGGTGAACACAGACATCACAAAGAACACTATACTTAATCAGTAGACTTGGGATGTCAGGGAAAATTGAAACAGCAGAGGGAAACTTGGTATGTGGCCAAGTGCTTAGACTCTGCAAGGTGCAGTCGCATGTGGCTCTCCCTTTAATCACACTGATTAAATGTCAGCCACCTGGTTTCAGAATGTTCTGCCCTCCACTAGGATTTCTCAATCTTAGCACTACTGCTGGACTTTGAGTTGAAAAATTCTTTGTTGTGAGCAGTTGTCACTGCACTGTATGATGTTTAGCAGGATCCTTGTCCTCTCCCCACAAGGTAACAGTAGCACACACTCCACTGCCCCAGTTGTGACAACCCAAAATAGCACTGGACTAACCAATGTCTTCTGGGGTACACATCACCCCTAACTGAAAACCGTCGGTCTAGGTTAATCTGTGCTTTTCTTTTTCCTCCCTCTGGCTGAGACCTAATCAGCATTTCTTCAAGTTTATATTTAGCCACTATATGTTTACTTTAAACTATTCTTTCCTTATTTCTGACATATTCCTCAGCTATGATGACTCAGTATGATACTGTTTTGTTTCCAAAAGTTTATACTAAACATCACACTTAACCCTTTTTACTAAGCATTAAGTAGAGATAACAATTTTTTTATTTGAACTGTAGTTCACGTACAATATTATATTAGTTTCAGGTGTAGTGATTCAACATTTATATACATTAGAAAGTTATTGCCATGACAAATCTAGCTACCATCTGTCACCATACAAACTTGTTGCATATTATTAACTATATTTTTATGTAGTGTATTATATTCCCATGTCTTGTTTATTTTATAATTGAAACTTTGACCTTTTAATCCCCTTTCCCTATTTTGCACATCCCCTAGCTCTTCCCCGCAGCAACCACCAGTGTATTCTCTGTATCCTTGAGTCTGTTTCTGTTTTGTTTTGTTTAGGTTCCACATATAAGTGAAATTGTATAGAACTTGTTTTTCTCTCTCTGACTTGTTTCACTTAGGATAATACCCTTTAGATATATCCATGTTGTAGCAAATGACAAAATATTGTTTTTTATGGCTAAGTGACATTTCATTGTCTGTATAAACCACATCTTCTTTATTCATTTATCTATCAATGGATGGTTAGATTGCTTCCATATCTTGGCTACTGTAAGCAATTCTGTAGTGAACATAGGGGTGCATATATCTTTTCATATTCGTGTTTTTGTTTTCTTCAGTTAAATATCCAGAGGTGGGATTGCTGGATTTTATTACACTTCTATTTTCAATTTTTCAATATTTTCCACATTGGCTGCACCATTTTTTCATTACCACCAACATGCATGAGGGATCTCTTTTTTCTGCATCTTCACCAATGCTTGTTGTTTCTTGTCTTTTGGGTAATAGCCATTCTGACAGGTATGAAGTGATATTTCATTGTGGTTTTGATTTTCATTTCCCTGATGACTATTGATGTTGAACATCTTTTCAAGGATCTGTTGGCCACCTGTCTGTCTTTAAAATGTCTATTGAGAGGGGCGCCTGGGTGGCTCAGTGGGTTAAGCCTCTGCCTTCGGCTCAGGTCATGATGCCAGCATCGAGGGATCGAGCCCCACATCAGGCTCTCTGCTCAGTGGGGAGCCCACTTCCCCCTCTATCTGTGCCTGCCTCTCTGCCTACTTGTGATCTCTGTCAAATAAATAAATAAAATCTTTTTTAAAAATGTCTACTGAGGTCCTCTGCCTATTTTTAAATTGGATTTATTTTTTTTGATGTGGAGTTGTGAGATCTTTATATTTTGGATATTAACTCCTTATCAGTAATATCATTTGCAAAAATCTTCTCCCATTCAATGGTCTGTCTTTTTATTTTGTTGATGGTTTCCTTTGTTGTGCAACATCTTTTTAGTTTGATGTAATTCTGTTTATTTGCTTCCTTTTGTTGTTCTTGCCTGAGGAGAGAGATCCAAAAATATATTGCCCACTCCAATGTCCAAGAGCTTATAGCCTATGCTTTCTTCTAAGAGTTTTATGGTTTCCAGTCTTACATTTGTTAATCCATTTTGAGTTTATTTTTGCATATGGTGTAATAAAGTGGTGTAGTTTTATTTTTTTGCATGCATTCATCAAGTTTTTCCAACACCGTTTATTGGAGAGACTGTCTTGTTCCCATTGTATGTTCTTGCCTCCTTTGTCAAAGATAAATTGACCATATAAATGTGACTTTATTTCTGGACTCTGTGTTATGTTCTTTTGTTCTATGTGTCTGTTTTTGTGCCAGTACCATACTGTTTCAATTACTATAGCTTTGTAGTAAGTCTGAAAGCAGGGAACATGATACATCCAGTTTGTACTTTTTTGTTCTTCTTTGGCTCTTCAGGGTCTTTTGTGGTTCCATACATATTTTAGGATTCTTTGCTCTAGTTCTGTGAAAAATGCCATTGGTATTTTGATAGGGATTGTATTGAATATGTAGATTGCTTTGGGTAGCATGGATATTTAACAATATTCATTCTTCCGATCCATGAGCATGGTATATCTTTCTATTTATTTGTGTCACCTTCAATTTCTTTTATCAGTGTCAACTGTGATATAGAAATAATCTTTATAAAATTGCTAATGGCGGTTTGGATAGGTTATCTCTCAGGTACTCAGTCCTTTAGTCATATTGATCCATTATTTTTTAATTGGTTTCCCAGATGACATAATGGCCATCAAAATCAAGTTTTTCCACCTTATCTGTCACACACTCACACACACACACACACACACATGTGTGTGTGTGTGAGTGTGTGTGTGTATTGAAAAGATAACCTAATATGATAAAAGATGATTTGTTTTCCTTTGAGGGTTTTGGAGAGTTAGTGTCTGATTTATAATAAGTTGCTTAGTTTATGCTGTTGGGTTAAGGATAACTTTACCCTACTATCATCCTAATTCTAGTTAGCACATCTAGGCTCTGCTCAGAGAAAAGCACAAACCCAGCAGTAGTGCTATGCTTATGGAATGTGCCAAGTCAGTGTTTGAGAGGCTAAAATGGGCCATACTGGATCTTTATGCAGAGACCCTGAAGGTTGACTTGCCAGAGGGAAAAAGCTAAGTCATAATAGGAAAGCAAAAGAAGTTTTCAGCAGGAGAAGAAGTGTTATAAAGCAAGCATGAATGCTAAAGTGAGTGCATAAATAGCACTGGGTCACAAAGTCTGAAACCAGAAAGAATGAGACTAGGTAAAGAAGTATAATAAAGACAGACGAAGGCAAATGGTTGTTTATTAGTATAGAGAACAGTGCATGGATTAGAGAATCCCACTTCTATTTTTGTTGGCTGCATGGTGTGCAAAAGAACCTGAGGGCTTAAAGTGCGCAATAGGACAGGACTGTACTTTAAAACCTGAATTATTAACTCATGTATTCTAGATAAAATTCCCAGCCTATTCACAGGATTATGAATGTATTTTAATATTTGTTTCTTGGCCTTTTGCTACATAATAAATTACAACCCTACAAAAAGCACAAGATGGACATAAAGTAGACAGTCATAAATTTTTACTACATTTTTACTACATTTTTGGCCCTTCCATAATAGCCTTGACAGGGTGACTTCATTTCTAACTTACCTAGTCATATGAATTAAGGCTTATGGCTTAATTAGCCATATAAACAGAGTACCCTGATTTTTTGGATAGAAGATATCCAAATAGTCAGAGTTATTGGTAAACACAATAGGTGTTCATATTATGCACCATATAATTACCATATGGTTTCACTTGTGGAGGATAAGGAATAACACGGAGGACATTGGGAGATGGAGAGGAGAAGTGAGTTGGGAAAAATTGGAGGGGGAGACAAATCATGAGAGACTGTGGACTCTGAGAAACAAACTGAGGGTTTTGGAGGAGCTCGGGGTGAGGGTATGGGTGAGCCTGGTGGTGGGTATTGTGGAAGGCATGAATTGTGTGGAGCACTGGGTGTGGTGCATAAACAATGAATCTTGGAACACTGAAAAGAAATAAAATAAAATGAAACGAGAGAGAGAGAGAGAGAGAGAGAGAGAGAGAGACCAAGAAACAGGCTCTTAATTACGGAGAGCAAACTGATGGTTCCAGGGGGGAGGTGGGGGGGATGGGTGAAGTAGGTAATGGGGATTAAGGAGTGCACTTGTTGCGATGAGCACTGAATAATGAATGTGCAGAATTGTTGAATCACTATATTGTATGCTGGAAACAACATAATGCTGTATGTTAACAAGACTGGAATAAAAATTTTAAAATGATAAAAAAAAAGAAAGTCATTTGCTAATTCTGAAATACATTGTTTTAAAAATGTAAAGGATTGGTACGTGCATTTAATACAAGAAAAATAAAAAAAATATTGTTGGTTAATTTTAAGTCATAGTAGTTTGTTAACAAAGTAAGTTCTGATCAAGGTACCTGGCTGGCTCGGTTGGTACAGCATGCAACTCTTGATCTTGGGGTTGTAAATTCAAGCCCCACACTGGGTGTAGAGATTACTTTTAAAAAGCTTTAAAAAAAATACCACTACGTACTGGTATGTCAGTTTTCACAGAGGATATTATCACATCTTTCGTGTCTGCTAGCTATGCAGAAGGAAAAATGACAAAAAATTAGGTTGAATTGATTAGGTGAGATAAGGCATGTGGAAATGGTTGGTACAGTACTTAGAATAAGAGGTACTCACTGATTTTTTTTTTAAGATTTTATTTATTTATTTGACAGAGAGAGATCACAAGTAAGCAGAGAGGCAGGCAGAGAGAGAGGAAGGTAAGCAGGCCCCCTGCTGAGCAGAGAGCCTGATGTGGGACTCAATCCCAGGACCCTGAGATCACGACCTGAGCCGAAGGCAGTGGCTTAACCCACTGAGTCACCCAGGCCCCCCTGATTTTTTTTTTTTTTTTTGAGGAAACTAAGACAGGGAATGGTTATCTCAAGTTATCCAGGGAAAGAATGAGAATTCTTATTATGAAATATGTTCCTTTTTGTTTGTTGTGTTGGACTTATAAAAGGAGGCCGCCTGACTATAATTTTTCTCTTTGTTGTTTTGGTTAATGTAATGATTATAAAATGGACATACAGTATGCCCACATTTTTGCAGTTGAATGATAGTCATGCCTTAATAACAATGAAGCCTTGTCTACTATGAGCTCTAGTCAACTTACTTAACGTCTCTGAACCTCAGCTTTGTTATCAGTGTGATGAGTTTACTACTACTACCTGCCTCATGAGATTGTTCTAAGAGTTAAGTGAAAGACATACTGTGTCTACTACAAGGCTTGACCAAGAGTATCTGTGCCATGAAGGGAATTATAAGTATTTTATTTTAAGAGACTTGAACTATTTTTGGCAGTATTTTAGTCCATTCATTAGTAATTTTCTTCTAGATGTATCTACATAATATATTCAAACTGGAGAATTTGGTTCATTTTTTAAAATTTCTGATTAGATGTTTTTAATGGCTGCATCCTTAAAAGGTATATTAAAAGGATTTTTGGTCTATTTGCTATAAGCTTTCTTGTTATTTGGTAGAGAACATTATTTTACACTATCCCTTAAAAGATCCAAATGAGAGTTGATATGGCTTCTGAAAGTCTTGGGTATTTTTAATCTTCTAAGTCTTCAACCAATTGTCATTTCATTAAGGTGCCCTGCCGAGATGTTCTTTCACATACCATCATTAAGATGAATTGTAGCTCTGCTCTATAATACACATATTACAAGCTCAGTCCACATGTGCTGAAATTATAACTACAGACACGATTCCAGTTCCTGGAGAGGAGCACAGAATCACAGCTGCTGTTTTAGGGAGCTTTGCTGTCAGTTTCAAGTTTGAAAACTACTTTCCTAATGATGAGAACAAAAGCCCAAAATAAGAATAAAAATGTTAGCTTCTTGGCAAAATAATGAGGATTGAAGTGAATATCAAAGATTATTTTTAAATCACATTTCTTGAGGTAAAACATACATAGAATATACATCTATCATTTTAACCATTTGTAAGTGTACAATTCAGTGGCATTACATGTATTCATAATGTTGTGACTGTCACTACTATGTATACCCAATACTTTTTCATCATCTCCACCATAAACTCTATATCCATCAACCAATAACTTTTCCTTCTCCCTTACCTCCCAGATCCTGCTAACCTCTGTTCTACTCTCTCTCTATGAATTTGCCTATTCTAGGTATCACATGTAAGTGATATCATACAATATTTATCCTTACATGTTTGGCTTATTTTTAAATTTAATTTAATTTTTTCAGTGTTCCAAGATTCATTGTTTATGCACCAATCCCAGTGCTCCATGCAACACATGCCCTCCTTAATACCCACCACCAGGCTCACTCACACCCCCATCCCCAACCCCTCAAAAATCCTGTTTGTTTCTCAGAGTCCACAATCTCTCATGCTTCATCTCCCCCTCCAATTTACCCCAATTCACTTTTCCTTTCCTTCTCCTAATGTCCTCCTTGTTATTCCTTACGCTCCACAAGTAAGTGAAACCATATGATAATTGACTCTCTCTGCTTGACTTACTTCACTCAGCGTAGTCTCTTCCAGTCCCGTCCCTATTGATACAAAAGTTGACTATTCATCCTTTCTGATGGAGGCATAATATTCCATTGTATATATGGACCACATCTTCCTTATCCATTCTTCTGTTGAAGGGTATCTTCGCTCCTTCCATAGTTTGGTGATTGTGGCCATTGCTGCTATGAACACTGGGGTACAGGTGGCCCTTCTTTTCACTACATCTGTATCTGGGCTAAGAGCACACAGGCTCTGTTTTCTCCACTTCCTCCCCAGCACTTGTTATTTTTGGTTTATTATGATTATGATAGATATTATTATAATTATCTTAGTGCATGTGAAATGGTATCTCATTGTGGTTTTGATTTGCATTTCTCTTCTTATTGCTTATTGGCCATTTGTATAGATTCTCTGAAAAGACATCTATTCAAATCCTTTGCCTATTTTTAAATTGGATTATTTTTTTGTTGCTGAGTGGTAGGAGTTCTTAAATACTACGGATATTAACCTCTTGTCATATGTATGATTTGCAAGTATTTTCTCTCATTCTGTAGGTTACCCTTTTCAATTTCTTGACAGTGTCTGTTAAGACACAAATATTTTTAATTTTGATAAAGTTCAAGTTGTCTCTGTTTTGCTGTTGGTGCATCTGGGGTCATAGCAAAGGTTACTTTTTCAAGTTTGAAATAGAAATTTAACATTAACTTTTAATATTGTTTTTACAACTCTCCTCCTATTGTCTGTTACCTGTTACCATCAAAAATGTTTTCTTGGTTTACAGGGTGCCATGACTGGTGAGTAATCCCTTCTGCAGTCAACGTGATTCTCAAGAACACAAGCCGTGGGTCTGGTCTGTTGACTACTCCCCCGGCAATTGCATATCATCTCATCCTTTCTGCTCTGTAACATGAGAGGGGAGAAGAAAAGGTAAAGTCTGTCTGTGATACTCAATATCCAGGTGCACAGGTAGGACCAGATTTTTTGTTGTAATATACTCACATATTAAGAACACCGTGCCTGAGGAACATGTGTTCGACCTCGCCCTCATTCCTTCTTTGTCAGAATCAACTCTGTTTACTGCTTTGGTTGCAGCCAACAGAAGACATGGCCCAGAAGTCAGCAATGAAGAGTGTATTAGAGTGTACTAGACCTTTCTCCCAGTGTCCTGAATACTTATGAATTCCTTACTAAATGAAAGCTGATCTCAAAATAGGAAAGTGTCCCAGTATTACCTTGTTTATACTATATTTTTGGTCCAACAGGGGGAATAAAGGGGAGGAATGAATAGTAAAGGGAAAAGTTAGCAAAATGCCAAGCTAAGGAGTGCATGAGGCCCTAGAAGACAAGAAAAGTCAGTGCCGGCCTCAGAATATAGTTTCATTGTTGTTTGTGGCTTAGGAAGACCAGGCCCAATAACCAGACTGTCCTTTCCCTGCAGGTTTTTATCAAATTCTGTCTCTAAGACATTTCTGAATATTAAATGCCTTGAAACTGAGACTGAGGCTTCATCCAAAATTGAGAGATCAGAAAAAGCAAAACACCATATGAACGTGAATAAGTCAAAACTACCACACCCATTGCTTATTCACTGACTGTAAAGACTGGTAAACATCTCTAAGGTGTGTCATAACTATGCTTTTAATCCTTTTTTTCTGGTGCAAATAAAACAGCCCAGACACAAACAATATATCCTGTTAAAAACACACACACGCGTGACTATCTTAGCAAACCGTGTGGCAGTGCCATGGCTTGAAGCTCCAGAAACAAGAAAGTATCACGTGGTGGAGCTGTATTAGAGATAAACTGTTTTTCTGGGAAAAGTGATCATCTAAGCGGGAAATTAAAGGGGCCTATAGAACACCAGTAAATCATGGCCAGGAACCTTGTTCTGTCAGGTGCATGATGAATCTTAGCATTAGAATCTTTCTTGATGGTGCCGGGGAGTGGTGCAGGGATTACCCATTCCTGCTCTCCACCCACCGTCCAGATTTTCGTGTCTTTCTCCTATTCTCGGGAGTAGAGGTGAGCAACCTGGTACAGAACTGTGTGCTAACTGTTTTAGACTTGGGGACTCAACAGCCAAAATCCAGGATATTATTTAGGGACTAATTTAACTATTTTGCACACATAACTATTTGCACAAAAACCATTCTTCTCCAGATCTGGCCTGGGGGCCACAGTGTGCTGAGCCCTGTTGTAGGGGACTATGTGAAAGAGCGCAGTAGGATGCTGTTAGCAAGTGGGGTGAGTCTGTGTCTTTGGTGGTTCTCCACAGGCAGAATGCAGAGTGTTGCTTTCTTAGAAGGGTATGCCAAAAGCCCGAAAAGTTTCTCTTCCACCAACATGTGGCTTGCAGGAAATGCTTTGTGTTGCATTACTGATGTCTCTAGTTGCATAATTAACACATTCAGAAATAGGCAAAAATTTCCACTGGAGTTTGGGAAGGGTTAAGGTTTCCCTTGCCATCCTGGCTTTATGACAGTATGGAGAAGAGGAACATGACCGAGCTGTTACTATGACCATGCTAGCGACTGACAAGCAGCACAGAGAAGTTATAAGAATGAATGAGATAATGTCTGTGAAGTGCTCCGAGCCCTTCAGAAGAGATTTTCTTTGTAATTAGAAAGTAATGCTCCATTATTACAGTTATTATGATTATCACCATTATTAAAGGTAGAGCCAGAAGACATGGTCCTTCCAATGAGAAGAGTTGTGAGTAAAACCAAGCAACTCATAAAGGAAGTGGTTCATGCACCAATTATGAGTTTCCAGTTTGTAATTATAGTGTACTGGGCAGTTTTGAATGCACCAGTTTGTTATTCATCCAGAAGAACAACCCTTTGCATGTGTGACAGCTCCTGAAAGGTACCCAGTATATGGCAAACACAAAAGGAACAGAAGAAAAACCGTGCATGAGCCCTGAGGTGCAAAGTTGAAATGTTCTTATTTACTAAGGCTCGTCTTTAAATTTGTATAGAAACATGGTAGAATTTGTCGGTGAAGAACTTTTGTTAAGAAAAGAAAAAAATGCAGTCAGGGGTCTTACATGTGAGGACAAAAGGATAACAAAAGGAGCCATATGGTCCATATATTCACTTCAGTCTCCCATCGTATTAAACAGTAATAAAACATTTATTTAAGTACTGCCGATTGTCCAAAAGTAAGAGGTCAATATTACCCTCTTTCTGTGGTTCCAAAATGCTCATTTTATTCTGCCACATGTCTGACCCCACTGAAGGTAGAATAGGAAGGAATGAAAATGAAGGATAAGGAGTGATCAAAAAAGCCAACCTGGAAAGTTCATGGAGTCTTTGCTTGGCCAGTGCCAGTCCCTGATCCAAACCCAAATGGCTACTGGGATTCTAGGACATGTCCAGTGACCAAGTTGCACCTTCTGTATTTGTGCTCATCCACCTCTGCTCTGAGCACATTCTAAATACGGAATTGAGGGATTCCTGGGTGGCTCAATTGGTTAAGTGTCTTCCTTCGGCTCAGCTCATGATCCCAGGGGCCTGGGAGGCAGGGAGCCTGCTTCTACATCTCCCTTTGCCATCTACCCTGCTTGTGCTTTCTCTCTCTCTCAAATAAATACATAAATAGTCTTTTTTTTTTTCTTTTTAATGTGGAATTTAAACTGTGGCTTAATCTAGAGCTCAGGGATCTGAAGCCAGGAGACAGTATGCTCTACTGAGAACATCAGAGTCTGTTCTCTCCATTTCCTGGACAGAGTGTACTAGACCTTTTTTGTATGCAAAGTGTTGGTTATTTACCTCTTGCACACTCTGAGTTCCTTTATCTTGACTTGTCATGGGCACACGACCTTTTATGTCCCCTTTTCGGGTTATTCCTTCCAAATCCACAGTTGGGTAATCACGTTCACTTACATGACATCCCTGATGGAGAAATAGACATTGTTTAAACTTGGTGAAGGCTTGCAAAATATGCCACGCCCAAATATCCCACTTTGGCATAAGGGTTATTTTGAGCTAAAGGTGCTTAACAAAACAGCATATGCAAAGTGTGTGCTCTGATGAGGAGATAAAACCCCCATATGAAGATGTCTACCCTCTCCTGGGAGGTGAGTAGCATTCTTATCACCAAAGATGGGAAGTGAAAGCAGAGGAAAATCTGTACTAATTAGCTTTGTGAGGGATGCCTGGGTAGCTCAGTCAGTTAAGTGTCTACCTTCTGCTCAGGTCCTGATCCCAGGCTCCTGGGATTGAGCCCCACATTAGGTTCCTTGCTCAATGGGGAGCCTGCTTCTCCCTCTACCTGCTGTTCCCCCTGCTTGTGCCTTTCTCTCTTTCTCTCTCTCTGAAATAAATCAATAACATCTTCAACAACAACAACAACAACAAAACAAGCCCTGTGAAACTAACCCTCATCTTCCTTACTTGTACCCTAACTGTCCTAGGCCAACCCCTTTGTTCTTATAGGATACTACTTTGTCCAATTCATTCTTCAAACATTCAACTCTTACTGGGTCTTTGGGTCTTCGTTTCCTTTTGAGAGCTCCTGTAAGCAGATATAAAATGTACGTCCAATAAATTTGCATGTTTTTCTCTTCTTAATCTGTCTTCTGTTAGAGAATCCCCAGCCAAGAACTAACAAGCATAGAAGGACGGGTTAGTTTTCCTCCCTTGCACTATGGTGAGCAAACATTTTTACAGAGGCTAATACAGAAAAATAAAAATTAATGGGTCTTATTTTTTTCCATTCAAAATAAATATCATTTTATTAACTCCTAGAAGAAAAGAGTTTATATATATATTCTACAAATTATATTGCTGACCTTATTAAATAAATGAAAGTCAATGAGAAAAGTGGTAGAGCCTTTTAGACAATAAAATGTTAAAAAGCCAAACATGTTTGAGGAGGAATCAGAAATTACATTTTAATCTTTCAACCCTTGTATTTGTAAAGTGCCTTAGAGTTCACAAATGATGGCCACTTGTCCACTCCTATTTAATATTTGTAACACACGAGGTACATATTATTATCAATTCTATTTTTCAAATAAAGGAACTAAGGATCAGAAAGGCAAACTGATCTATGTAAGATCATATATCCATTTAGTGGCAGAGCTGTGGAGAGAATGAGTTCGTTCTCCTATGCTGAAAACTCCATTAGGATATGAGTTTGGCTCCTATAACAAAGACCCAAATAAGAAAGAATGTTATTACTCTGTAATTCAATTATCTGTAAATAATCTCAATACACCCACCAGGCTGATAAGACAGTTCCAGTCCTGTAAGGACCCACGCTCCATCTCCCTTGTTGGTGCTCAGCTCATGTTTTCTAGATCCCAGTGTTTTCCAGTGGTTTCACTTCCCATTATCACATCGTGATTCCAGCCACCAGGATGAAGAAAGGGAAGACGGCCCCCCTGTTTTGCTCTTGAACCACAGTCTAGAAGCTGTATACATCTCTTCTGCTCCCATTAGCCAGAACTTGAAAATACCCCAAAGCAAGCAGCCTTTTGCTCAGCTCTACCAGGGCATTCTATTGACAAAGGACAAAGTATGATATGCATACTAGGGGACTAACGCTCTTTCTCATTTTGAGGACCTATTGTATGCCAAGAACTAGTTAAGGTAGTGGAATGGAGCAAAGAAGAAAATATGGTTAACTCCTCTCAGTTTAAGCCAGTCTGAACTTCCTTTTCCTCTGCTTAGAAGATTCCCTCCCACCCTCAGTAAGGCAGAAGAGCTTGAATCAGGCACCTGATAATGGGTATAATGGTGCTCAAAGATGTCCACATCCTACTATCAAGAATCTGTGAATATTACTTTATATGGCAAAAGGGACTTCACAATTGTGATGAGGAACCTTGAGATGGGGAGATTATCCCAGATTATCTGGGTGGGTCCAGGGTCATCACAAGAGTCCTTGTAAGAGAGAGGCAGGAGATCAAAGCAAATAATGGGGGGAGGCAATATGACCACAGAGGCAGAGACTGAAGTGACGTGCCACAAGACAGGAAGACAGGAGGTGTTTCCTTTAGAGGCTGGAAGAGCGGTGGAGTTGATTCTCCCTGGATCCTCTACAAGGATCAGCCTTGCCAACAGCTGGATTTTAGCCCTTTAAGACTCATTTTTAACTTCTGAACTTCAGACTGTTAGAGAATAAATTTCTGTTCTTTTAAGGCTCTAAGTATGTGGTAATTTGTTAAAACCGCAATAGGAAACTAATACACCAGGTGAATGGTGGGCCCTGATGTCCTAACTTCTCAAGAGTGAGATGCCGTGACTCAGCTCTGTGTATGAGTGAATAGCCCTGGCACCACTCAACTGAAAGGCTCATGTCTAGCTCTCTTATAAATGATATGGATCTCCTGGGAGCCTTTTCCCTCTTGAATCCTTTTGCTTTGACATTAGACCTTGAGTCATATAAAGCTGGGAAGGCAGTGCGCGGCCTGGTAATAACTATTCACTTATACTTGGGTTAAACCATCTGTGGAGGCTCTGTTCATTGCATTCCACTTGTTTTGTACTAAAAATGACGAGGTTCAGTATAAAACTGTACTATCAAATTAAGTAAGTAGCTTGCTTTCAGAGTTAGGTAGCCCCAAGATTCATTCTTTGGAAAGCAATAGATCAGCTATACTTAAGAAGAAGAAGAAGGAGAAGAAAGAGGAGGAGGAGGAGGAAGTGGGGAAGAGGAGGAAGAGAAGGAGAGGAGAGGAAGAAGAAGAAAAAGAAGGGGGAGGAGGTGGGGAAGGGAGAGAGGAAGAAAAGAGAGAAACTTAGAAGAAGAGGTGACCAGAAAAGTACAACCCGTAGTAGGACTGTTTATTATTGAATACATGGAACTGTGGTGGTCTTTGGTCACTGTCCCAAGGAACATTCCAGCTGCAGTCCTCCTCCTTCTCACTTGGTACACTGAATGATGAGTCAGGAATAGCTACAGGCTCCATGGGAAACAGAAGTGAATGAACAGAGGTGTGGCTCGAATATTTCTAATGGGACTTGCTTAGGGCTGAATGGAATCATGCCCCAAACTTATGTACAGTGCACTGGATAAACACAGCACCTGAACCAAGAAATTGAGAATCAATTTGTCCTACTAGAGAGCAGCTAGAGTCAGATGCTTCCTCTAAAGATGCCGCTCAGTTTTTCTCAGATGTTAAAGAGAGGATATAAAGTATATATCCACAGTAGCCGGCATTTCAGAGAGTGGCCATTCCAGGCGGGGGCTGGATTTGGTTCAGGATGCATAGATTCTGATGACAGTTATTTGCATTATATTTTGGAATGAACCAAGCATTTTTATAGGTGTTGATCTCATCTCATCATTGCAATAACTCTGCAATCTTGGTGGTCATCCTTCTGGTTACAGATGAAGAAAGAAGCTTATTTCCATTTACTCAATTTGGACAGGCAGAGCCCAGACCTGGACTCATGTCTTCAAACTCTGGGTCTGAGCTCTTTCTACTGACGCATGGGAAGTCTGTAGTGTCATCAGTGTGGTTGCTTTGGTAGAGGTGTTTCTGTGCACTCTTAGAACTTCAGCATCACCCAGAACTCAGGCGTTATTTCAGCTCTGCAGTGCACCCGTCAAGACGGAGCTTGGGAGTGCCTCTAAGTAGGCTGTCCTCAGACTTGTTAGCAGTGCAAGGGCACTGCTGAGTTGGCACAATTCCTCTAATTGTCTTTCTCCTTCAACTCCAGTGCATTCATTAGCATCTATCAGAGGCCATATAATACTTCCCCAAGAAGCTTTGGTGACAGTGGTTGTTTATACACTTAACAGTGACTGAGAAGTGAAGTCAGTCTGCCAGTGCTGCTGTAACCAGCACATCCAGGGCTTCTCAAAGCTGTGCTGTGGCTTCTCTCCCCATTTCTCGCTGCTTCCTCCTTCTCATCATTTACGTCCTCACAGTGGGCCAGCCAGCAGCCCTGGCTGAAGGACATACCTATTCCAAGCATTCCTCACGCATTTGCCATTTTATTTTTTTCTTCATGGCCCTTTTCCTTAACTTACCTATTTGTTTTCAAGTTTATATTCTCTCTCTCTCCCCTCCCCCTACTAGAATATAATCTCTTCGAAAGCAGGGCCCTTCTCTCTTTCTTCTATAAGCCCAGAGATGAAATCATAGCAGGGGAACACATTCTTAAGAAATACTTTTGAGGGAATTGATGAGGTGACATTTACACCAATGCTTCCAGTTTTGATGCTCTGATCCCCTCTGTGGGAAGACAGGCCAGTCTTTTCTTCCCAAATATTTCTGGAAATCTCTGGAGGTCTTTATATCTGCCTGTGAATCCCTATTCATAATCTTTGATGCCTATCAGAACACCAGTACCCAATCACTTCAATGCTGGACTCCCCATCTAATAGTCTTGCTAGTTTTGAATGGGAAATTCACTACTTCTGGCACCATTTTGATTCATTCTCATAGCTTGTGCCAGTTTAGTTGTTCCTTTTAAAGTGGGAGAATGGGGGGTGCCTGGGTGGCTCATTGAGTTAAGCAACTGCCTTCGGCTCAGGTCATGATCCCAGGGTCCTAGGATCGAGTCCCATGTTGGGCTTTCTACTCACTGGGGAGTCTGCTTCTCCCTCTCCTTCCTACCATCACCCTGTTCTCTCTCTCCTTCACTCTCCCTCTCTTTCAAATAAATAAATAAAATCATTTAAAAAATGAAGTGGGAGAGTGGGCACGCTGGCTTTCTGTGTTACAATCAGCAGGGGTGTCCCTTAGGGTTCCAAAGTGTTACTTTGGAAATGTTCCATTTCACAGGAAAACTGCCAGAATGACGGGGCCAAGATAAGTTCCAATCTAGGATCTTCCATGTCCCATGACCCATAGGTTTTGTTGCTTAGGGTCATCAAGCTGCTATCTGACTTGGATGTGTTAGAAGATAATAATTAGTCCCCACACCTATGTAAAAACATGCCTGATACCATGAATGGTCTAAATATGACTGTAACATAAAGATGTATGCAGTTCCAGGGGCAGCTGGCTGGCTCAGGCAGTAGAGCATGCAACTCTTGATCTCAGGGTTATGAGTTGGAGCCCCATGTTGAGTGTAGAGATTAAAAATAAAATCATTAAAGGCAAGAAAAACATGTATGCAGTTCCAGAGGCATTGTCAGGGGAATTCTCCCAGCTGTTTCCTGATACTGTACCTCATGGTCCCTTTACACAATGAGAACCTTCGCCAGGTGGCTGGGTGTGAGCTCCTCACACGAGGCAGACACTAGAATGCCCTTCTTAGATTCACTCAGTAGTTTTATATGTGGTAGCCTTATATCTCTGTGTATGTTGTTAGCTTTTCTGAGGACCTCATATCTTATTTTTTATTCCATGTTACCAGTGCCTGGGTATGTAGGGAGCCCATCATGAAATACTGACAGGTATTTGTGGATGATGGTCAGGAAGTGTTAGCAATGAGGCGGTTGTTGTGCACTGCCTCTACACTCACACCCATCCTGTGAGGATATCATCCCGTGAGATGTGTAGAGGTGTTCAGTGAACCCATTTGATCATGGGCCAGATTGGAGGAAACAATGCAGATGAAAACGTACTGATCGTTAACCCTTGGCAAGGCTGGAACCCGATGAACGCCTTGACTCTTACCTTCCTTACACTGTAGCCTGAGGCTTTTCTCACTTTTCGTTGTTGAAATTTCTCCTATTTGAGACCACTACCAGCCCAGCCCCCTCACCGATCCCCACCATCCCTGACCAAAGTCTTCCCCATTTTGAGAAAGAATTCATTCTAAGAGACTTGTTCAGACTATTTCTCTCATACACACGGCCTCTGCTCTCCACACGAGTCAGCCCAGCCTCGATCACTGTCAGCCTTGGGCTCCGCGTTGCTCCTCACACCGACGCACGTCCATGTGCTCTTGTCTACCATCAGTCTATGTCCTTTGCCATTTTAAAATAATCTTTATGTGGCGCCTGGGTGGCTCAGTTGGTTAAGCATCTGCCTTTGACTTGGGTCATGACCCCAGGGTCCTGGGATCGAGTCCCGCATCGGGTTCCTTGTTCAGCGGGGAGCCTGCTTCTCCCTCTCCTGCTGCTCCCCTGCTTGTACTCTGTCTCCATCTCTCTCTGTCTCTTTCTCTGCCACATGAATAAATACATAAAATCTTTAAAAAATAAAAAATAAATAAAATAATCTTTAAGTATGACATACTGACAAAAAAGTGCACAGATCTTAATTGTCCGCTTTGATGAATTTTCATAAAGTGACTACAGCCATGTAATCAGCATGTAGGTCATGAAAGAATATTCCCAGCACATGAATCACTCCTCAAGCTAATCATTATCCAGCCCCGCAGGTAATTGTATCTCACACCCCTGACTTCTAGCACCACAGATAAATTGCCCTGTTTTAAACTTTAATATACATGGAATCATAAAGTAGTATTTTTTGGACTCTTTTGCTCAAAATTATGTTTGTCGAGATGGATCCTTGCTGTGGCTTGCAACCGTGGCTTGTTTATTCTCGTGTTGTATAATATTCCACTGAATATGTAAACTGCAGTGCATTTAGTGATCCTATTCAGTCCCATTTTATACCACAAATCATTGATTCACATTCTCGATGTTTAGCATCAATTGTGTTGTGTCTATAACTAGGAGCAGAATTCATCAGTTTTAAGATTGTCAAAAGAAGACTTGTAGGGGTGCCTGGGTGGCTCAATGGGTTAAGTGTCTGCTTCTGCTCAGGTCGTGATCCCAGGGTCCCGGGATCAAGCCCTGCATTGGGCTCTCTGCTCATGGGGAAGCCTGATTCTCCTTCTCCTTCTGCCACTCCCCCTGCTTGTGCTCGCTCTTTCTTTCTTTCTCTCTGTCAAATAAATTTTTAAAAAAGAAGAAGAAGGTTTGTAGATTTGAAAGAGAAAAAACATTTGTTTGCAAATTGGTGTAAGAGTCAGGCTTCAGAAGGCTCCCACAAAGAGAAAACCAAGAAATTATTTAAACCGAAAAACCCCTCCAGATTTCCAAGTTCACATTAGTGGTTTCACCTATTTGTGGTGGGAAAGAACAACTCTCTTATGTAATTATCGTGTCCACAAAAGTCATGTCCTGTTTTCAGATATTGGCGCCGCAAAAGTCGGTGATAAAGTTGTTTTTGCAAGGTGGGCAAGACTTCTGGGCCAAGTTCAAGGTCTCATTTATTTTGAGTCCCAGGACTGCACAGGTGGGCTTGTTGCCCTTACAGTGTCGCGGGATACAGACTGTCTCGTCATCTCCGTGTAAACAATGCGTACACTTATTCACGTGGGAGCAGGACAAAGTACTCATTGTGTTTTCACAGGAATGGACATGTTCAGCTTCAGGTGATACTGTCAAATAGTTTCTCAAGGTGATTGTCCCAATGTACACTTCTGTAAGACGTGCAAGTTTGCTTCATTGCCACACTCCCCACCACTCTTGGTCCAATTTAGTTTTCCAATGGGCATGAAAATGTGTCTCGTTGCAGTTTATGTTTGCATTCATCTGTTTTCCTGTGGCCATTTGGTGATCTTATGTTTAGTGCCCGTTCAGTCTTACCCGTTTTTATGTTGGGTTGTTTGCTTTTAATTGTTATTTGATAGGAGTCCATTATGTCCTGAGGATAAATTCTTTGTCTGGTAGATGTTAGTGCAAATAATTTCTCCCAGTCTGGCTTGCCTTTTCTTTCCCTTAACAGTGTCTTTTGATGACCAGAAGTTCTTAATTTTAATGTAATCCAATTTATCCTTTTTTTCTTTTATGATTAGTTTTTGTGTGTGTGTGTGCCCTGTTTAAGAAATCTTTTCCTGTTCCAAGGTCATGACATATGCTCCTAAGTTTTCTCCTAAAAGCTTTTTTTTTTTTTTTTACCTTTCACATTTAGATCTATAATCCAAGTAGAATTGAATTCTGAGGATGGTGTGAGATGAAAGGTTTAACATTCATTTGTTTCCAAATGGATATCCAATTGACCCAGCACCATTTATTGAAAAAAATAATTGTCATCCTTTCCCTATTGCACTGTAGTGTCAGCTTTGTCAAACATCAGGTGACCCTATGTGTTTGGATCTGTTTCTGAATTCTAGTCTGTTCCACTGGTTTATTGTCTACCCTTGAACCAATACCAGTTTATTAGTCATTACTATGTCTGGTAGTTAGATCTGGTAGTTTAGAAGTTATATCCTTCTTCAAGATTGCATTAGTTATTTTTTAACATAACTGCATGCATTTTAGCATCAGCTTTTCAAATTACACACAGACACACACACATACAGACACACACACACACAACTGGGATTAGTGATTGAGGTTATAGTGACTCCATAGATCAGTTTTGGAGGAAATGACATCATTGTACAATTTAGCCTTCTAATCCATTAGCATGGTATATGCTCCATTTATTTAGGTCTTTAATTGATCTTAATAGCATTTTGCACTATTTGGTATAGAATTTTTAAATATCTTCTGTTTGATTTGCTACAAAGTGTTTGTTATATTTTATTCTTTTGCAGACAATATTTTTAGTATTTTTATGTTTTATTGTTGATATTAGAAATACAATTGATTTTTGTAGATTGTATCTGGATGATATTTTTTCCTATCCTTTTAGCTTTTCTAAAAAGCTGTGTCCAATACTTAAACTGAGTCTCTTATAAGAAATCTCTTGTTGGGTTAATTCTTTAAATCCAATCTGACCACTTTTATATATGTGTATGTGTGTGTGAGAGAGAGAGATGGAATTTTGAATGTTGCCTATTATTGCTTGGACAACATTTCAGGAGAGTACATATAGATATACATAAGTTCTTTGACATGACTGTATGTTAAGTAGGGATGATCATGGTACATACCTCATAGAGGTTTTGTGGGAAATAAATTATTAATTTTTAAAACTTCCAATAGTACTTGGGATATAGTTAACACTCAACAAGCTATTATAATTTTTATTAGAGAAATTTGAGTTTTTCCCATATCTTTGCTATTTCGAGTAATCAGCCATGAACATCCCTGTTCCACTGTGATACAGCATACTCTTATCTCCACAGTATGCCACAGTTCAGTGGGTGGAGATATACAGTCTTCTTAAATAATGACAGATTTCCTTCTTTCTCCTATAGAACACATCTCTTTCATGAGTTATCCCAGAGAACTTTTATTTATAGTGCTAACCTCACAAGTTTCTTGGTACTTAAACACTACTCTCTGATTAATGTTAATAAAACTGATTCGTCACTCTTAAGGGCAATAGCTACCATTTATGGAGCACTTATGCATATCAGGGTACCACAGAAAATTTAAATCACTTGCCCAAATCACATAACCAGTAAATGTTGACTAAGAATCCAGTGTAGTTTGATCTGGATCTAAAGCCTATGGTCTTATACATTACGCTATAATTCTTCTAAGAGCAAAGATTTTATTCTTGTAGCAAGCAAAATTGAAAGGTCGAACGGGTAGCCAAAGTCACACAAGAGGTAGCTTCCTAATTTATAATCTAAGATTTTTTAAAATTAACATATAATGTATTATTAGCCCCAGAGATACAGGTCTGTGAATCGCCAGGTTTACACACTTCACAGCACTCACCATAGCACATACCCTCCCCAATGTCCATAACCCCACCACCCTCTTATAGTCTAAGATTTAACTGTAAATTTCTATTAACAATAACTATGCCTTTGAGTTTCTACTTCCCAAACCACAGGCACAGAAAAAGCTCAATAAACGCTGACTCCCTGACTAATTTATCTGAACGCAGGGTTTCTGCAATATTCTTCTTGTAGACAGCTCAAATGTCATCCTTGAGCAAGTACCTTAACGTATCTTGCATTTCTTAGTTTCTTAACAAAAATGAACAAGTCTGAGGCTGTGTTTGTGAAAAAAATAACATATGTTGCCTATAAATAAATCAGTTCATTAACTAGGAAGTTATGTCGCAGCCTAACTCTATAGATAGCTGTTACTTCCTTACATAATTGGGGATTTGCCTTCCCCTCATCGTGACCTCCACTCTCTTGATAATCATTTACATTCACCTTGGCTGATAGGATAAAGTAAAGCTGGCACACCACCCCAGGAGCCTTGTCACAATTCTCTCTGGGCTCCTTTATTTTATGCCCAGGCCATCATCTCTACCAGACACACTCATTTTCAATAACCTCATTGGTCAGAAGTCTGAAGTAACTCAATTTGTGAACAACAACAACAAAGACCTCCCTCTGTCTCATTCCCTGAATCTATAAGGTTTTCCCTTTCTTATGACATAAGCTTACTCAACATCACCAAATGCCATAAAACATTTTGAGCAATAGCATTTGCCTTCAAATAAGCTTTTTTAATCAGGTCTGGAGGCATTATGCACCTTATGTGGAGCTGAAAAATAATATTCACCAGCTTTACGTAAACTTGGCTATTGCATTTGAAATTCCTGCAGTATAGGCGGATGGTATTGGCAGTATAGAGGCCCACCCATTCTTTATCACGAAGAGAGCCGTTGGTGTTTCTTACTTATTTATAATGGTATTTTTAATCATCATGTTACTCAACTATGGCATGGACTGATTTGGTATCTAAAATCCTTCATTATTCTAGAATACTTTCCCTGTTTCAGAAGCATCCACAAAGGTTGCTAACTTTTCTCTTGAGGAAACATATTATGAATATGCAACAGGAGGGTTGATTGACCCAGGGATGTTATTTCTCCTTTACAGTTTTCTGTAAAAATTTGGGGATCATGCTCTTTTTCAGCCCATACAGGTTTGACTGGGAGAAGTGATAGTATTTATTCATCATAAAGAATTGATCCATCACTTTTTAGAAGGCAATGAACAGTTACACTTAGTTTAAAGAGACAAGCTCTATTATTAGAATATCAACTCAGTGGGGTGCCTGGGTAGCTCTGTCAGTGATGTTAAGTGTCTGATGCTTGATTTCAGCTCTGGTCATGATCTCAAGGTCCTGGGATTGAGCCCCTCGTCAGGCTCCCCACTCTGCAGGGAGTCTGTTTGTGTCCCTCTCCCACTGCCCCTTCCCCACCTCATGCTCCCACTCTCTCCCTCTTTCTCTCTATCAAATAAGTAAATTAATATTTTTTTTTAAAAAGAGAGAATATCAATTCACATTCCTTTGATTTAAGTATTACACACACAATTTGAGGAAGTGAAAGAACATTGGAATGGAAGCCAAAATACCTGAGATCAAGACTCACCTCTTATCATTAATCTGGTGGATGTTGACTTTGGGGAAGTTACTCAACTTCTTTCACCTTTTGCATCCTCACTTGTTAAATGACAGGTTAAATTACAGAAGTCATAAGAGTGTATACCATTATTTATAATAAAAAAGTAATTCCTATAAAAACCTTAGAATTTAGATTTCTATCTTTTAAATGTTTGATTGTTCTATAACACCAGAAATTAATTGTTTAATTGGCATCCCACTAACTTACCTTTATCAGGATTAACAAGTATAACATGTTTTACCAAAGCCACAGCAGTTCTACTGTGATGCTTCTTAAAATTTTGCCTTAGGCTAATAAGGTACCTCTTCCAATTAAACCTTAACAATGTACCTACAATTAAGAGTCATTAAACATTCACTCAACAGATAGAAGTTTATGTGTTTGCTGAAAAAAGTACAACTGTAAAGTCAATTTGACCTAATTCTAGAGTCAAACATAAATCTATCTTGTCTGTCTGCTCTATCTATTGTATCTTGTGCTTGTTTATTCAACTTGTTGTTTTGTATTCCAGTGAAGATTATAGAGGCTCTTGACATTTTATTTACCCACCACCCAAGATAAAATTGGATGTGATGGCATTTTCTTTCTTGGTCCATCCTTTCCACAGAGGTACTAGAAAGAATAGGATCATCAGAGAATTGGGGGTGTAATCTCAGCATTCCTGTACCAAAGGCAATTCACTAAGTTCTCTGAACCTTAGGTCTCATAAGGTGTATGTAATACATATCCCCAGGGCCTGCCTCACAGGATTATCAGGATAAGGAATAAGATAAATGAATGCATTTGTAAATTGTTAAGTACTAAACAAATGCAAAGTAATATAATACCAATGGTGAATTCCTCACTCAAGCTATTAGCAAATATTTTGAATACCAGTTATATGGTAGATATATACTGTTCTCGGCATTGGCAATCAGCAGCCAAAAGGGCAGACAAGGAAAGTTTGAGAAATTGTCACTGCAGAGATATGAATAAACATCATGACTAAATGTAATATGTTATCCTGGATGAGATCTTGAAACAGAGAAGAACATGAGGTAGAAAAACAAGGAAATCTGAATAAATGATAAACTTTAGTTAATAATAGTGTATTAACATTGGTTCATAAATTGTTACAAGTGTATTATACTAATGTAACATGTTAAAAGGGGAAAGATATTAAGAAGGGAAGCCCAAACCTAAAACAAAAAACCACAAAAATGAAATCAGATCCTGTGACAATTGAGGGATAACTGTACGTGGGCTTCTCCCTGAGGAGCGATGTTCCATCTGAAACCTGGATAAAATGACAGTGCCAGCAAGATCACCTAAGGAAGAAACGTTCCCCTCCATAGAACAGCAAGCACGAAGATCCTAAGGTGGGGCCAATTTCAAATGTTTGAGGAACAGAAATAATCCATGAGGCTGATATGTAAAGAGCAAGGGCAAAGGTGGGCTGAGATAAGATCTAAGAATCAGGACTTGCATTTTTCAGAAAACTACAAAATGTGCTAGAATTTTGGTGTCGTGTAGACCAAGGATGTCATTCACATGAAATGGTGCAGCTCCTCTATCCTAAAAGCGATGTAGAGTAAATCCCTGGGGCCACCTGCTCTATGCAGGTTAATAAAACTCCATGACACCTACATGCTATTTCCTGAAGCCTAGTTTTGGGGAGGCTGGACTTCAAAGGAGAAATAATAACCAACATGTTTTCATTATTAGCTGAAAGCCAGTTTCCTTTGTGTAAGTACCATAGAAGACACTCCAGATTTTCTGCCCATCAAGTTTCTCAGACAGCATTTCTGTTCATGAGGTCAACTGCCCAGGGTCTAAAGTTATCACCATTATGTCTACACTCCCTGGACAGGTTTTTTGTTTGTTTGTTTGTTTGTTTGTTTTTTCAGTAATAGGTGTCACTGAGAAGTAGTTGGGAGCTCTAAGACCTACTTGCTTCAAGTGATCCTTGAATCATCCAATCTGTCAACCACAATGCTGTTCTACTCCCTTCCCCCACCAACCTCGACCCCCACCTACCCCCTACCCCCTACAGACTTAAACCTGTTTTCATGAAAGATAATATAGCAGCCACATTTTTGTCCCTCCCTTTGCCTCAGTCTTCCTGCCATGGACCAGAAGATACAGCAGCCCCAAATTCTGTCTGGCCAGTATGCGGGTGCCTTCCACTGCTTTAAGTTCTGGTGACTCGGAACTGTGTGAAAGCAGGCACCAAAGAGAGGCAATGCGGGGGAGTAGCAGGAGCACTGGATCAGGAGCCAGCAAAGCCAAGTTCAAGTTTAGAGGCTGCCCCTTTCAAAGCCTTAGTCCCCAATGTGTGCCATCAGAATAGAAGACTTTCCTTGCTGTTCTGACCAGGCTGTGGTGGGAATCAAGTAGCTGTTCACTGTGGAAAGTGCTTTGTGAACCTAGGCTGCTATATAAAAATGGGAAGAGGGAGAAATGGAGTCGTTTCAAGTTGGTGAGTTTATTTCAATGGACCATCAGTTATGGAAAGAACACCAAGGAAGCATGAAAGGGGGATGAGAGGGGAAAGTATACCCTTGGTCATCAAGGAGGCAGGAGGTCTGTACTACCAAGCAGAGATCCATGCATTCAGGGACCACTGTACCATCCAACCCTAGGGGGTGCCGCTTGCATTGTAATCAGTCCGTATGTTTGAAAGAGTTGAATAATTATAGGAGTGCCCATTAATTAAAGAATAAAAAGTAAATACTGTAGAGCTAGCTCAGTGGCCAGGATAGGACCTCAGCTCTTGGGTAGAAGAGAAAACGTCCTCAGTGGAAAGACAAAGACCTTTACTAAAAGGAGACCAAGAATGATTCTTCAGGTATGTTTTTCAGCAGTATTAAGAAGAAATGGTTGCCTTTCTTGTTCTGTTCTGAAATTTCTTTTTAAAACACAGTTTAGAATAGTTTAGGGACTTAAAAAATACCGCAGGTCCCACCTTTTCTTTTTCAAACAGTTCTAAGTATCTGTTCTAAAAACATCCAGAAAGGTTAAAAAGAGAAGAATGAGGTGCCCAACACGTAAAACCTTTGTGTTTGCCTTGTCTTTTTATTGACCAATGATCTGTTAACTTCTGTTCCTTATCCAGTAGAAAAGATGGCATAAATGTCTTTTGAAAACTTGATATATATTCAAACTCAGAACAAGCTTTTTGGTTGCTATTGAGCTAAAGGATTAAATACCCCTTAGAACATCCTTTCCAATAACACTGGCCACTCAGTGTGTTTGTGTGCATGTGTGTGTGTGTCTACTTGGTGTTCCACATCTACCATTCATGAAAAACTTTTTCCTCTTCAATAAAATAAAAACAGTTAGAGCTTCTCTAGACCCAACATTTCATAATATTACAAAACATTTGAGTTAAATAATTAGGTAAGATTTCAGTTAAATTTGTGATTCTCAGAATTTAATTTGCTGCTAGGAGTGTTACTTGTATTTGGGTAAATAATGTTAAAGCCCAAAGCATTTCTGCAAAGCAGGGTTAGTCAAGACCAATTTTGCTGTGGTCATTTCTTGGTCCTATTTGATTATATGGCATTGATTTTTTTTTTTTTTTTTTGGTAGAAAAAGATGCTCTCTCTCTCAATTTTATGGCTGATGTTTTATTTCAGTATCTGATTGTTGCCTGCTGTCATTCCAGCTTCTCTGCATCAGTGGGTTGGCTGGGATTTTTTTTCTTCTGATTATTATTGTATTACCTGTGAGAGGAGAGGGAGTGTGAACCCACATTCTGATACTCTGAGGATAAAGATTTGGCACTGGGGTTATGTCATCACCTCTTCTCTCTCTTCCTCAGAGTTTTTTGCAAAAACCAAAGCAGTGACTTTCTTCAACACCTGCATCTTTAATAACCAGAGCCGTATAATTACCTTTCTTGAATATTCTATAGAATTGTCAAATAGCAATTTTCTTTTAGAAGACAGGCTTTTAAATATAGTCGTTTACATCAGAATTTAACATCTCGTAAGGTAAAAATCTAATTACAAGAATCTGAAATTTACTGCATGTTTATAATTTGATCTTTGTAAAATTGCTAAATCAGGGCACCTTTAACATACATTATGAGGCAGGAAAAATACATATAGTGAGATAAAATTAAATATTTTGGAATTTCTTGAATGTATGTTAATTCCTATTAATATTCCTACATTAATACTATTTGCCATTTTATTGCTTTCCTCTTGAATTCAACCTGTTTGTGGATAGAGGTGGCTTCCAGTGACATGATTTATCAAGATCATCTGATGTCATCATTTCCTCTTTGTTAATGAAAAGTACCAATATTTTAAAAAGGACTGACATCGTACCTTATGTATGGACAATAAATGGCATATTCAAGCAAGCTGAGACAATTCTTCCAATGGACACACCAGATAGGAATGCCAATACTAAATAATAAGATTAGAATTTAGGTAATGTACTGCCATTTGATAAAGTGGCTCATGCTCAGATTGTATAAACACTTATCATTTTGTCATCCTGACTTTATAATTTTTGAAGTGTAAATGGGATTGCCAACCATTGGAAGCAGTGGCATTTCAATATTCTACTACAAGGTCAATGTTAAAGTAGAAAATTTAACACAATACCACAGGATTTCATTCTGGTATGAGTTCGAAATTAATGTTATGAAATATAGGAGCATACCTGTAAAACTATCGCTTACAAAAATTAAAGAGTATCGTTTATACTCTTAAAATTGTCACTGGCAATTCCTCTGTTGCCTCACATTATTCTCAGAATGTCTGGTTGGCTACATTTTCCTTCTGTGCTTCTGTTCAGGATTTCTGTTCTTTATGCCACTTTGTGTCCAAGGATTCTGCAAATCTTTTGTATCTTTTTCTAAGCATGTTCTCTACAACAAAGCTATTCAGCCTGGAGTCTAATGTACAGCCTTTCCAAGCTCTTCCTCAAAAGCACACCCTTCTAAACACACACACACACACACACACACACACACACACTACACACAAATTAAAAAAGAATTTTAATAGTGTCTCACATGGCATTGTTTTGAACTTCCATCGACTGTCTAGATAACTAGTGTTTGTTCATACCATTCCATTCTATAGAAATACAACTGTCAAATAAAATAATTTTTATACTGTTTGTATCTTGGTCATATACAATATGATTTTTTGTGTGTGTGTGTGTATGTGTGCCTGAAATCTTCAATATGCCAGGAGGAAGAGTCACAAAGTCTGAAATGCTGAAGATGTATTCTTCATGCTCTGATGCCAAGTTTAAATCTTGACATTTCCTGTTAGGAAAATAACATTTGAAAAAGGAAATGATACTCAAAATATTGCACCTATTCACGAACAATTCTCACCAGCCATATTTGATCATGTGAACCGTGTTGCGATCCCTAGTTCTCGCCTGTATTTCTAGGTCCTCCGTTAAATGTGCACATACGATGGTAGATATGTTTGTACACAGGACATGTGTATTTCACATGCAAACACCAGAAAGCAAGACTTGCATTTTCATCCAACTTCTAGATGGCCCTAATATCACGGAAGTAACAAGCGATTCTCTCCCTTCTCTTTTTCCCTTTGCTTTCTCAAGCCACTGCTTTATATTTTATAGGGTTTCTCCCATACTCTCTTAACTGGATTAGAGAGTAAGGACAAGCTCTCTCCATTACAAAATTCTCATTTAATCCTTATCCACACTTAATTTATCAAATTAAATCAGACAAGATGGATGCCGGGGCCTTTCACGCTGGACATCGTGTGTAAAATCGGCAGACAAGGGTCTGTAAAGGGCGCCCACCATGCCTTGTCACACCATCCTGCCTCAGCTTCAGCTGCCCTCGCGTCGATCCAGGCGGGGTCAGGACGCTTCTTGGTGTTGCACTGTGGGCTCTGCGGGGAAACAGAGTAGCTACACAGCCTCCAGCAGAGTTCCTTATTACTCCCTCGGCCCCCTTCACCTGCCCCAGCCATTCAAATAACATCACACCATAAAATATTCATGAACCGCGCAATGCTGCAGCAAGGGCTCGCTACTGCAGGTGGCTGGTACATCAGTAATTGCCCAATACTTCCCTCCGCAGCGTAAAATTGTTTTCATTATATGTCATGAACACAGAGCCAAGCAAAGCCCTCTTGAGTGGTTTCCCAAGGGCTGGAGGGAGGTGGTACTTAACTTAAACAGGCGCTTTTTGGCTTAGATTTCAAAAAAAGAGAGAGAGAGAGAGCGGGGAGCTAGTGAAAGCTCATCATTAACTCTCCTTCTAAGTGCAACAGAAAGCAGAAGCTCATGCAAAACTCCCATAAAGATTATCCTAAATGTCTCAGTTACGAAGAAGAGCTTTAGGGGCTGCAGTGTGTCTTACGCTACTTGGAGCCGCTCCGGCAGAGAAGAGAATAACTTTCCACCTGACTGAAGTTCCCATGGAGTGCCGAGCTAGGGGAGAAGAAGGTTTCAGCAATAAACTCCGGCATTGTGAGGCCATAATGCCCAGCCAGGTCCCCCCATTTTGATTCAAGGGTGTCTTTTTCTTTCCCCCCTGTGGAGGACTAATCACAGCTCCACTTTGTTTAATTGCAGCAAAGAGAGAAATGTGTTTAAGAAGTCATTCTGGACCCCTTTAAGTGAATGCTGGTGTTCTTTGAGGACAACAAACAGGATGCATAATAAATAAGATTTAATTTTCAGATCAAAATAGGCAGAGTTGAAGATTTTTAGTGACTGATCTGGGAGAGATGCTGCGGAAAAGAGAATAGAAACGGGGGGCGGGGGGGAGGTGTTGAGGGAGCAACAAGTGGGATTAAAGTCTGGGTTTTACGTGGCACAAGCTGTTTCTGCAAGGTGGGAGGATCCTTACAGGAATAGACTCTTTATGGAATGGGAGCTAGCAGTGTACCCCAATGTTTTGATCCTGATTGAGCAAGAAAGAAGGAGGAAAGGAAAGAAAGAAAAGCAAAAAGAAAGATCCTGATTATGAACTATGTCAAACCTTGGTCATTGATTGGCACAGATTTGCTTCCCCTGGTTTTCCAGCTCAGGCCCAGCAAATGCTGGGCGCCGCCATGCGCCTTGGGATGGCCCCAGGGTCGTGAACTCGGGGAGGCGGCGGGGGGGGGGGGGCTGCACGGATGGGTTGGGGGAGAAGGAGCAGCATTTATCCATCACAGGCTTTCTTTCTGAGTTTGACAAAACTCAGCCACAGACCAAATGATTGGGAAGCTCCCTTTTTCATCCATTAAAAACTCACTTCTTCCCACTCTGGCCTTCAGAACCTCCTCTTTAAAGGAAAGCTATTTCCCTCTTGGAAGATGTGCTTTAGCTGACCTTTTATCACTTTCTCTAAACATTGTTTACCATGGATGATATGACAAGATCACCCAATTACGCAGCTATCTTTAATGGTCTCACGGGATTTGGACCACATGTTCAAAGCCATGACCTCGAAATTCCCAACTTGTCTTCATCAACTCCTGTATTCATCAACTCCTCTAGAGAGAAATTATTAAATCTTCTTTTAAAATTTTATGGCACCATTTTGACAGTATTTTCTTTCACTAACACGGTATCCATTGATAACAAATGGACCACAGACAACTGTCAGCGTCTCAAGCTGAAGGCGGCCATGGGCATAGAGCTTCTCCCAAGCATCTGCTGCAGGGGGGTTTCCTCTGGGTAAAGTGGAAGTTGTGAGCTTAGCATCCTGCAAAAGCAATGTCGAGTGGGCGTGTGTGTGTCTGTGTGTGTGCGTACGCGTGCATGCGCACGTGTGCGTAACGTGTGTGTGTGTGCCTACCATATACATATGTATCATGAATGATGGATTTCCTTTGCATCTGGTAACTACAGACTTTTTTCCCCCTGAATACAGCAAATGACTGTTTGAAAATGAAAAAAACCCACTCTGTGTTTGAATGTTGTATTATGCCTAGTCCCTTTTTGAGTGAAAGGCGGCTTTAAAAAGTTAGGTATATCATTGCCAAAAAGGGGCTAAATAGTATTGTCAGCATTTTGAGAAGGAATCGGTCCTTTTCTCTCCTCCCTTCTCCAGCTCCTTTCTGGACAGCTGTTAGTGACTTCCCGCACTTTTCATATGGATATGTATGTTAATGGCAGGCAATGAACTGGAGATGGAGAGGCCCAAACACAGGCCTCGCTCTTCAGTACACATCAAAAGCCTTGACAAAAGGAACAGTAAAAGAGGCAGCGATCAGGGAGCCTTCACTTTTGTACCCTGAATTAGTTCTGCAAGCAATGAAACTGATCTTTTCTCCTTGCCAGAAAAGTCTGCTGATTTTTCTGAGTGCTCATTAGCACAAGAGGCATTTGTGCAGATAATTGACTGGCGCTCACACCGCGGGCTGTCACAACAGTGCCAGCCAGCAGTGTATGTGCATTTTAATAGTTGTATTTTTTTTTTCTCTTCCTCAGACTTCATGGTCTCTAAGAGATAGCCGTCTTCCAAAGGTTTATGCTCTTCTCTGAAGCAGTCTTTAAAAATCTTTTCCTTTGAAAACGGACTGCTAAGCTTTCTTTAATAAATGTTGTCTTTCCTGCCACATACATGTGTGCATCCTTTCAAAGGTCTCCAATGCGCATGTGACAAGACAGGAATGACCCAGAAGTCGACCCAAAGTGTTTGAGATCAGAGGAGGGCTCAGGTAACGGTGTGGTCCCGGACTACAGACTGCCTCCCGGAGAAATAATAAGTCAAGCACTCTTCTATTTTCATCATAAGCAACAACCATCATTTCATAAATTTTCAAACTCTTGGGAGACATGGTCTCAAAATTAGAAAACTTCCAAAGAAGAAATGTGGTGGGTGGG
This sequence comes from Mustela nigripes, assembly GCF_022355385.1. Taxonomy (NCBI): domain Eukaryota; kingdom Metazoa; phylum Chordata; class Mammalia; order Carnivora; family Mustelidae; genus Mustela; species Mustela nigripes. The sequence continues at coordinate 53,905,629 of NC_081560.1, read as the reverse complement.
TGGGGAGAAGCGTCCTTGAAAGTCCTCACTGGGTGATGCCTTGACAGGAAGCTCTCTTCTGTTTGATGGTACCATCCAGAATGGACTTTGAAGTACTGAAATGTAGATATCTGAGGACAATCCAGTGTATGTGCTCGTGGTACCAAGGCACTCAACACTGAACACAGTGTGAGCATTCCTTTCACTGAGTTCTTGCTGACAGTTCACAATATATCGTAGAAACCTGTGTTCCTTGGTTGACATATGCCTTCTCTCTTTTCTAAAGGAACTTCTAAAACATTTACTTTGTTTAATTATACATTTATCTCTTCTTTGTGTGGAAGAACGTATCTGGGAATTTGGGTGTCACCGCAACAAAATACAGATTTCTCCATGTGCCTTGGCCCAGATGAATGTTCCATCGTCACAATATGCTAACCCTCCTGTAATCTATATGTATATTAAGCTGTTTCAGGACTCTATACATTGAATGTTCTCAGGGTGCTGTTTTTCTAAAGCCCTCAGAGGCTGGCCTGGTGGTAACGTGACACATAGTGTTATCTTTGAGAGAGAAATAAGTTATTTCCTCAAGATAAGGATAACAGAATGTGTTGAGTGAATGCAGGAGTCACTTCTCCACTCTCACTATTTTAGAATGAGAATGAGTTGTCTCCTTTACCCTCCAGGATATGTGTTTCTGGCAGCTCAGCTCACTGATAAGCTAGGTTGCTCTGAAAGGGCTCCAGAGAAGGGTAAATAGCTTGGTCAATTCACTGAACATGCTTTTGAATCTGCTGCTCGATGCACTTTTTAGAAATACGCTCTTGATTTCTCAAAATGTCGTCATTGTGTGAACATTTTCTGAGAAGTTAGCTGTTGAATCCTTGATGTGTCGCCTTACTGGGGGTGTATATGTTCACAAAACAGATGAACATCAGCTTAAAGCATTTCAGAAAATCAAAATTGCCTTGGCATTCTTCTTCACCACCTGGCTTTCCTTGCGTGATATTCTGATAGAAGGAAGTCAGTCATCCTTCCCTAGATGCAGGGTCAGTTGTGTGCTATGATGTGGTGTGTTTGGGGGGTTGGGACTTTTCCCGTTCTGTGCTAATGAATACAAAGAGGACATCTGAAAGACACATAGACATTTTCCTTACCAAACTATCATATAAAATAATATTTAAGAAAACAATCCATGTTTGATGCACAGGATGTGCTGTGTCCAAAAATACATAGAAAATAGGAAACACAGCTAATAAATAGAGGATAGGAAAAAAATATCCATTTTGTGGGTTGTTATGCTTCCCTCTTCAGAGATACCTGAACTCATATGGGGAAATGTAATGGGTATTTATCTTTAATGATTATTGACTCTCTTTCAAATACTAAATGTTAAAACAGAAATAACAGAATTCTAATTATTCAGAGACACACAGTATCATTCATCCTTCAGATCTTTTCCTACAAATTTCCAGGCACCAATCAAGGCACTGGGATAAAACAAGTCCCTTTCTTCAAGGGGTTATATGAAAAGGGACATGGGAGTAGAAACAGATATTGGTAAATATATGTCAGGTGGTAATACATAGTATTGAAAAAATAAAGCAGGATACATTGATAGCTAGTGGTGGGGCTGCTGTTTTATGGTGGTCCGGGTCACCTGATTAGAGACTGAAAAAAGTATGCAAGTAGGCCATGTGAATATCTGAGGAGAGAGTATGTCAGGAGGAGGAAATAGCAAGTTCAAATGTCCTGGGGCGTGTACTTGGAGAATTCCAAGAGGAGTAAGGAGGATAGATGAAGTAAAGCTAAATTTAGCTGTATCCAGCATAATAATAATAGTGTTGGGGTGGCATTGCCTTCTTATACATCATAGCATGAGTGTTGCCTAGTTATTGGTGGCAACTATTTTTATGTAAATGTATTTTAGATGCATGAGATCCAGTGCTTATAATGAAATCATTTATGTTAGAGAAACATGATGAAGCCTTGTAATCTTTCTCATATTGAAAGATGGAATTTTCACCACCAATTTTCTTTTTCTTTTAAAGATTATTTATTTATTTATTTATTTATTTGACACAGAGAGAGAAAGCATGTGCAGGAGTGAGCAAGTGGTGGTGGGGGGGGGGGAGAGGAGTAGAGAGGGAGGGAGAGGGGCAAACAGTGTCTGGGCTGAGCACAGAGCTGAAGCAGAGCTCCAACCAATCAAACTAAGAGTCGGATGCCCAACTGATTGAAATACCCCGGGGCCCCTTACCATCAGTTTTCTTTTTTTCTCTTTCTTTTTTTTTAATTTAATTTTTTATTTTTTATAAACATATATTTTTATCCCCAGGGGTACAGGTCTGTGAATCGCCATACAGCACTCACCATAGCACATACCCTCCCCAATGTCCATCAGTTTTCTAAATGAGTTTTCATTTATCATGTACTTCTCTTAAGTGTTTTGTTTAATATATAGAAATGCATCTATAATAGAGTTATCTTTTTAAGGGAGAAAGAGGGACTGACTAATTAAGAGAAGTCAAATATAAAGGAAATTACTATCCTGCTCATTAGAGCACATTTGCTGATAGATGAAAAGTGGGAGATAATCTTTTAAAATGCCTAAGTAAACAATATATCTGATTATATTTTTAAAGATTATTTATTTATTTATTTGAGAGAGAGAGAGAGTGAGAGAGACAGGAGAGTGGGATGAGGGGCAGAGAGAGAAGCAGGCTCCCCACTGAGCAGGGAGCCTGCTGCGGGACTTGATCCCAGGATTCCGGGATCATGACCTGAGCTGAAGGCCGACGTTTAATCGACTGAGCCATCCAGGCGCCACTCTGATTACATTCTTAGGCAGTGAATATATTCTGGGAAAGATACGTGTTTGATGAACTGACATAATTCAAGTCAGAACATAAATATACAGAGACCTTACTATGTACTGTGGGATTTGCAGACCCCCAGCCTGAGAGAAAAGGAAAGCGATATCAGTGGAAAGTGCCTGTCTTGTCTAGAAGCAACAGCCTCTCCTAATTCAGTGAGGGGCAGAGGCCCCAGTAATTCAGGATTTTCTGATTTTTCAAGAGGAGTCATATATCTGGATTAATGTTTATATGAAATCACCCAATTTTTAACTGTTGACAAATGATTTTTAGACACATAAATAGAACATGGCTATGGGCCAAATTCTGCCTACTGCCGTATAGTTTGCAGGTTCTAATTTAAAGAAGTCTTGGCAGCTCTTTCTGTCCGTGGTTCCTGTCCTCATGCTTTAATAAAACCACCTTTTTGCACACAAAACAAAACAAAAAAAGAAAGAAAGAAAAGAAAAAGGCTTAAAGATGATTTTTTTCTAGGTAAATGTGTTTCTTAAAATGGAAATAAATATACCCCAATTCTTGTTTTTTAAAATTTTAAATATATTAGTCTTTATTTTTATTTATTGTTTTTTTTAACTGAGCGCTATGCCCATCGTGGAGCTTGAACTCAGGACTCCAAAGTCAAAAGCTGCATGTTCCACCAACTGAGCCAGCCAGGCTTCCCAGTATGTCCCAACTTTTCATTTTTTAGCACATATTTTATATATAAACATTTCTTACAAAAGAGGGATTTTGCATGATACTGTAGCATTTTCATGTTGTGCTCAATGTTATGTGACTATTTCAACACTTTCATACTGCTCATAAAGACCATGAACTAATAGAATTGATGAAGACTTCAAGTAGATACAGCAGAGCTGAAGTTAGACCTAAATCATTAGCCCTTACTCCATCATTTCCCAGTGTTTCAGTCCAGATGGTTGAAACGTAAAAAGGCTTTGTTATTAATCACTGAATTTTCTAGAACATAGTCTACAAACCATATAGCTCTTTACTACTAGTCAGCTAGATATGACTAAGTCACAGTCCCTGCCCTCAGCACACTGACAAACCACTGTAAGCATGTGTGAAACATGTAGGGTGTGTGTGTGTGTGTGTGTGTGTGTGTGTGTGTGAGAAAGAGAGAGAGAGAGAGAAAGAGAGAGAGAGAGAGAGAGAGAATTATCTTGCTATTCATAACATGGTCCCTGGGAGCTTGTTAGAAAGGCAATATCCCAGGACCTACTATAAACCTACTGAACCAGAATCTGTACCTTAACAAGATCCCCCATGATTTTACATTCACATGTATGCACAGTGAAATGTGACAAGTCTTACTACAGCAGAAGTTGTAACAAAGACCTAACTACTGAAGTGAGAGGTCATTATCGGCTGTGGGGCCTAAAGATGTCAAAAGAGCGGGACGCCTGGGTGGCTCAGTTGGTTAGGCGGCTGCGTTAGGCTCAGGTCATGATGCTCAGGTCCTGGGATCGAGTCCCGCATCGGGCTCTCTGCTCAGCAGGGAGCCTGCTTCTCCCTCTGCCTCTGCCTGCCTCTCTGCCTGCCTGTGCTCCCTCTCTCTGACAAATAAATAAATAAAATCTTTGAAAAAAAAAATGTCAAAAGAGAAACTTGACCTTGAGTTAAGAAATGAAAGATGGTAAAGACAAATGTCCTTCCTTACGTGGATACACACAGACTTTTGGTTTACAGGTGCCCTCAACTCCAATTCTGGCCACTCACTTCAGCTACCTACAAGAACACTTCCCAGTCCTTCTCCTTGTGGTTCAGTGCATCAGCCCAGGCAATAGTGGTGTGATTTTTGATTTTCAGAAGGGATCTGGTCAATTGATCTGGGCTATTGATAATTAAACGCTTTAAAATGCCACTGATTGAGGGCACCTGGTGACTCAGTTGGTTAAGCATATACCTTCAGCTCAAGTCATGATCCCAGAGTCTTGGGGTCAAGTCATCAGGCTTACTGCTCAGTGGGGAGTCTGCTTCTCCCTCTGCACCTCCATCCTGCTTGTGCTCTCTGTCTCAAATAAATAAATAAAAAATAATTTTTTAAAAAGCCAGTAAATTAATGGTATGTGTCAAGCTTACAGATACATGAATATATTCTAGACCCATCCAATTTTCAAATAATTTAAAACAGCTCTGATGAAAATCATGACCTTCGGATTATATTTAAGAGATTAGCTATACCAGTGGCTTTCAAAGTTATTTCTCCCTTCTTTTATATATATAATATATACATATATATATATATGAATACCATGCTAGAATGTAAGTTCCATCATGACAAGAGCTTTTATCTGTTTTGTTCACCTGATTTCAGTGTCCATTGTATAGGCATGGAATATATGTTGAATATAACCATTTTTTCCCCCACAAAATAACACTTATCCTTACTGTGTATGGAGTACCCTACTATTTCCAATCCTGTTTTATTTCATTAAAAAATGCTTGTCGTCACCTTTAGTAGGCCACAGGCTGCAGTGTGCAAATACTGGTTTGTACTCTACAGACTGGTGCCATGGATACCGAGAGGGGAGTAAGGGTGGCCTACAGCGAGAGGAGCTCCAGGTTCTTCTGTCGGACTTCTGTGTAAGATTCCCCCAGAAAAGGAATCCAATACTTAAAAAGAAGAGGCCTGAAAACTACTCCTCAAAATCGACTCCCAAGTTGAACAAAAGACTAAATGAACACACATGAAACCAGGGAAGGGCTGGGAGGAGAGAAGTGAGGTTTGACGACTAGCTCCTGAGGTGAGGCCAGGGCCAGGCTCGTTGGTTGCAGGTCCTTCCGTCTTTCCACCCTTGACTGAGATGAAGTTGTGACATCCCTAAGAGAGCTGTGAAATATGAACCCCACTAAAGCAAAGGAGGGCTCCAGCGCCCCACACTGCCTCTACATTGGGGTCGTATGTTGAGTTTATGGTTTGCCATTTTTCGGTTGATGCCTTTCATTTGGGGGAGAGTGCAGTTGTGTTCGTTAGAATTTTTGCTCAAATTTGTACCCCAAATATGTGTTTAAACATTATATTTACTGACTTTTGTAAAACCTCACTTGAAGTGCAAGTTAAAACTATGTTGTGGACTAGTATCTTTTTATCTTCAGTGACATAAAGAATACCTTTAACTATCTCCCGACTATCATCAGAGATAAGGGCCTACTAGACATTTTAGATCTGGATAAACAGTATCAGAATATCATATTACTTGGCTTTGTTTATTGTTTCAGTAAACCAATCAGCATTGCTTGGCACCACCTGCTTAGGAAGTTACCATAATTTTTAGGAGAGAGAAACATGTGCTGATTAATACCATCTCCTTGCTTTGTCTCTTTCTTGCTCTTTCTGGAGATCTCCATCACAGAAACCATATCTGTTGACAAGGGGAGATGTGAAATAACATTTTAGCAAGAAAGTAATTAATCGCAGGTTTGATTCTTGAAAATTGGTTATCATCTGATTTGGATATAGCTGGCTTCTTCCTTGAGGTTGTAGCTCTTGTGCCTAGACAACATTTTTCACAGCTCTATCCATGGTTTCCTTCCATTCTTCAAATGTCACCTCCTTGGAGATACCTTCCCTGAGCACTACCCAGAGGGAACTCTCTCTCTCTCTCTCCCTCTATTACCCGTCCCGATCAGTGTCTTCTCCAAACGGCTTGCTCTCGCATTGACTTGGATCACCCCCCTCCACTAGACTAGAAGCCTGCGAGGGTAGGCCTCCCTTCTCTATTCTCAGTGCCTGAAATATGTCTGGCATGTAGCATACACTCAATAATATTTGGAATGAGTGAATGAATTTGTGTAAAGTTGAGGGCATATTTGACATTTTAGATAATGTTCTGCAGGTCACATTTGTTAATTCAGCAACCCTCTCTTCAATAGCATTAGTTCCTGTTCAGGTGGCTCCACAATTATAAGGGGTTTCTCTTCTAAAGGACCATTTCTAGATCAGTTGCTTAAAACTCAAAATGAAGGGGCGCCTGGGTGGCTCAGTGGGTTAAGACTCTGCCTTCGGCTCAGGTCATGATCTTGGGGTCCTGGGATATAGCCCCGCATTGGGCTCTCTGCTGGGCAGAAAGCCTGCTTCCCCCTCTCTCTCTGCCTGCCTCTCTGCCTATTTATGATCTCTCTCTGTGTCAAATAAATAAAATCTTTTTTAAAAAACTCAAAATGAATTTTCCCATGAAATCCCTGTTTTCATAGTGATTCTTTCGGTACATTCTTGTTACCCAGAAGTATGGAATTATCCCTGCCAGCAGTCTTGAGTCCCAAGTCCCAACCTAAGTCCAAGTTGTTGAGTTTGAATTGTTTCTGGGCCAAACTGGTGGCTCTAAGGTCTGAACTCTGAGTCCCTACAACCTGTAATTTTATCAAAGTTTTAACACTTTCTGAGTTTTAGAAGGAGCAGAGAGGCAGAGGGAGGAAAGTAGGGGTTGGTTGGAACCTTGGGGACTGAACAGGTAGCAGAAGAGAGCATTGCCAGCATCGGAGGAGGAAAAGAAAGGGGCAGTCTTGCAAAGGTTGGGGCAAGTTCTGCTTGCTTCCCAGTGGTGATGATAATGGGATCAGGTGCCAGAGGAAGGCCATGGGTACAAGGTAGACCTGGTGGTAGGAGAAGTCTAGAAGAGGGGTCATTGTCAGGGGAGAGAGGGCCCCACCATTATGAACAGTCAAGCCTTAGTCATTCCAGATATTTTATATCTGCCACTTCATTGAATTCTCAAAACGGGGTTTTAGGCAGTTACATTTTTGTCCACTTTACCAGTAAGGAAACTGGAGATCAGAGACGGTAAGGAATATCCCCACGGTTGTCAGTGGCAGAGCTGGGTATGAAACCAGGTCCCACAGGACTACTGTTCTCTTAACTGCTTCATGGCTCACACTCTCTCCCCCACCCTTCTTAAAAGAGTGGGGTAGACAGAGGCAAAAACAAACAGCAGTAGAGCAAAGTTTTATTGATTTGGGAGCCAGTTAGATGTGTCATAGTCTTTCAGTTTTATGATTGTCCTCTCTTGGGCTGACTTCGCCCCCCAACTTTATTAAGATATAATTGACAATAAAAATTGTATACATGTAAAGTGTGCCATGTGATGATTTTATATAGAGAGACAGAGAGACAGAAAAAGAGGGAGAGAGTCAAGCTAATTAACACATCTGTCACCTCATAGTTACTGTTCTTGTGTGTGTATGCGGTGAGAACACTGAAGATCTATCTACTCTCTTCACAATTTTCAAGTATATGATATAGTAATATTAACTGTAGTCACCATGCTGTACATTAGATCCTCAAAATGTAATTTTATAACTAAAAACCTGTATCTTTATATCAACATCTCCTCAGTATCCTCACCCCTTAGTCCCTGGCAACCACCATTCTGCTGTTTGCTTCTATGAGTTCTACTTTTTTAGATTCTACACATAAGTGAGATCATACAGTATTTGTCTGTGTCTGGTTTATTTCACTTAGCATCATGTCTTCCAGGTTTATTCACGTAGTTGCAAGTGACAGGATTTCCTTCTTTATGTGGCTAAATAATATTCCATTGTGTGTATGTGTGTGTGTACATATATCACATTTTTAATCCCTTTATCCATTGGCAGACACTCAGGTATGTCCATATCTTGGCTGTTGTAAATACTGCTGCCGTGAACATGGGAGTGTACATATCTCTGAGATCCTGATTTCACTTCCTTTGGCTGTATGCCTACAAGTGGTATTGCTGGGTCACATAATCGTTTTATTTTTAATTTTTGGAGGAAACTCCATACTGTTTTCACGGTGAGCACACCCGTTTACATTCTCATCAACAGTGCCCAGGTGTTCTACATTTTTCTAAACCCTCGCCAACACTTGTTATCTCTTGTCTTTTTGATAACAGCTTCTTGGGTTGACTTTTTGAAAACAATTTTCCTATTTCTTTTTCATTTTCTCATGCTCTCCCACATTCATTTCTTATATGTATACCCAGGTTTGAGATAGGTGGGCTGGGAGTATCTAACTGCTAGGACAGAGGGGGAAGTTGGAACGGGGCTTGTCATTCCTTCTTCCCGTTGCTCACTGCTCATATTGCCCCTGGACAAAGCTGTTCTTTACTCCTGGGTTTACTTGGGCCTTGTCCTCAATAGAGATGATACCCTGGCGGAATTTCCAAGCAGTCCAAAGGGTACTTATGGATCTCCTTTCAATTCAGTAAGTAACTCTACACAACTTTAAAAGCACAGCTATGGTGGATAGGGCAGGCCAAGGCAAGGTGAACAACACATGGGCTTTATTTCAAGAGCCTTAAAAATAGGCAGAAATATTCATACCTGAACTACAATGAGTAAAAAATAGTAGAGTTCAATGGAAGGAAATCTTACTTCTTTTCAATTAAAAAGGCAATGCAAATTTGTAAACATTCAAAAATCCAAAATATAAAAAAATTAAATACCTTCTTTATCCTATCCCATTATCCTCTTTACTGGTAAATACCATTATCCAGTTAAATGTCCATCCTTCTAGAACCTTTTCCATGAATTTATAGGCATGTCTATATATACCTAAACAGGCTTTCTCTTTTATTATCTCCCTTCCTTCCACAATAATGACATCATACTATACTCAGTACTCAGTAGGTTTACTTCTTTCTTTTGCCCAATTTATATGTTGAAATTCTTGATAATGCAACAAACTACTTAGTCCTTTTCATCTGCTGTAAAATATTCTAATACATACCTACAATCTAGTTTGAGCCTTTCTTTATTGATGAGCATTTACATTGGTTCTCTTTTTTGCAAGTACTAACAGCATCACATGAACATTCTTTTATGTGCAAGTATATTTTTATGAGATTGATTTTTGAAGGGAAATTCCTCTATTAAGGGTGTTTAAAAGGTTTTCTAGAGACTGATGGAATGACCTCTACAAAAACAAAACATAATAAAGTACAGAATAAGTAGTCTGGGTTGCAAGGAATCAGAGGAAAGCTGGTTGATATGGGCGTTGAGGGATGAATGGGCATTCCATAGGCAGAGTTGGGGAAGGGAAGGGTTAATGAAGGAATAGGATGTGGAAAAGGAACATAGACTGTGGAGCCTGCAGCCTACACATACAAAATAGAGTAGGAGAGTTGACTGAAGGATGAGGTGTTGGGGGAATAGAGGGAGAAGAGGCTGGAAAGCATGTTTAAAGGGTCTAAACTTATTCTTCAGACTCTGGGAAACAGTAAGGCTTTTCGTTGTAGTGGGTGTCATAATTAAGATCCAATTTGTCTTTATACAAGCATTTATCCATTACCATGGACATTAGTCACTTTTCTGCTGGCTACAACTATCATATTGGGTTTGAAATGTTGCTCTAATGTTACATTTTTAATTTCTATCAGTCATCCAAAATAAAACTCAGGTTTGTTTTTTTAGTTACCTAGAAAGTATAGGACCCATGTGCCCTTTTGTACCAACAAAAAGTTAAAGCAACTTTATTTCCTTTGTTTTTAAGTTTCTAAACAATATGGATTTCTCCTCTGCTGCTTATTTACTTATGTAGGCAAACAGAATTTCTGAAACAATCTTATTATTTTTACTAGATTTAGGATGAAATGACTATATTCTTATACAGTGGGGTGAACTGAATTGGAGCAAACCTCCTAGATGTTAAAATCACTTGCTTGTTCTTCTTGTAACTCTTGGACAAGGAAGAAAGGGGTTTGTATCTAGAGATTAGTACCCCCACTCTACAAGTCCTTTGGCATTTGCTAAGCAGTAGACATGCTGAGATCTTTGAGGGCTTTCTCTGTCATAGGGTCTTCTGAGCACCAATATTCTTTCTCCAAGCACTTCAAAAAATAAGAGTCCAGGAATATAGTTCATTTCGAAGGAGCTGGGACAATTTGAAGAAATCCTAAGGATAATTTCTTTAGGGTACACTTTCTAGAGTTAGACTCATTTACCATGAGAACTTCTGACATAAAGGGTGGTAATAGAGTTGGAAAATTATCATTGTTATAACTATGAGAGTTGGAGGGGTAGGTTTGACTTTTTTGCAATAGCTTAACTGAACACCCCCAGGCAGCATTATTACATTTCTATTTAATGATCTACTTATTTATATAACACAGAAATTCTCATGTCAGTTAGGAAACCTCTTGAGTGCAGGCCGTGTGTGGCCTCTGCATTTGTGTCTCCTTCACAACCTAGCACTGCGGCTTGTATGTTGGAGAAACCCAATAAATATTTGTTGAATGGATGGTTGAGTGACTGAATGAATGAATGGAATCAAAAGTGCATTTTGATTTTCCTCTATTCCATCAGTTCATATGCTACCACCTTCATTTCCTCTCTAGGCTTGTTTCCTTTTTGGAGAATGGAAGAGTCTAAGAAGTGGCTAAGAGACAGGCACCGTGTTTGAAGAGCTGGGCTTTGTGTTGTGCTGTTGTTGCTATTGTTTTGGCTTCACAAGCCTACTGCACCTTAATGAGATGACCGCCAGGGTATTCACCTCTAATGTTTTGGAAAGCAGTGTACCTGCTATGGCAGTCCCCATTTATGGAAATGCATCCGTGCAAGTGTAGAAAAGTCTAACCTCATTAAAACAAACCTGTTTTATCACAATCAAATGATTGAGGTAATAAACGGGCAAAGAAAGAGAATGCTGAATGGTAATGGCCACAACCTGTGAGTGGTGGGTTCTCCGGCTGCTGCTGATTCAGGACCGGTAATTGCAGGAGGTCTAAACATAGGAACAGATGCAAAGTAGAGCTTTATTATATCAGACATTTGCCCTACTACGAGACAGTCTAATTGCCCAGAAAATACATTTCTACATGAATTATTCTTAATTTGATTTGAAATAGGCCAATTGTTGTGTTTTATGGAACTTTATCAAATAATAACATGGAGCATTAAATTTAAGAATAGTTTCTCTCCATTGCCAGTGCTTTTGAAAAAGCAAATGAAGTCCTCGAAGATCAAAATTATGTAAACTTTTCAAATGCATAGGACATTTGTTTGGCAATGCAGTTAGAACTGTGGGTATCGCGCTGTTGCCTGCCTGGCTTTCTAAGTTTGTGAAGCTAACCTTCAGGTAGTCACTTTTGTTCTATCTGCGTAGGTCTTTTTTGAAAGTAAAGAGAAAAATCACATTCCTTTATTGAACTTCAAAGTTTGTTGAAGGCAGAATTTGTAAAAAAAAAAAAAAAAAAAAAAAATAGAGCATCTCTTTCGATTCATTAACTTCTTCTAAAAGTGGTTGGTCAAGTTAAATCCTTTACCACTTCAATTCTAAAAGATTTTTTAAAACTTTCCTAAGCATGCAATGTGAATGGTTTTTCTGAAGGAAATGTGACCCGTATAACCAGTTCTCTTTCTCTAATTCTTTAAGGTCCATTAGAAGTGAGTAATTCTCTGTGTCTGTAACTTTATGCCAGTATTTTTAAGAAATTCAATTCAATTTTTTTTTTTTTTCTGCCAGCAGTGAATTTTAAAAGTCTCAAACATGCCCAAACATCTCAGAGGATTTAAAGAAAATTATAATAGTAACTAGTTTCTCCCCCCTCCCTAAAAAAAATAGAGCACACTACTGAAATTATTTAAATTGACTGAACCTTTTAAGCAAGTAAACACATTTTAACTAGGTTTTTTTCCCAATCCCTCCATTCATGCCAACTATAGAAATTAGCCTTCAGTCTTCCTTCACTTACACATGGATACACACACTTGCATGGACACAAGAAAAATTTCTTTTCTCCTGTCAGCATTCCTCCTTAACAATGGTTAGATTAGTGGCATGAAGGCGGCCGCAGAGAAAGGACATTCAGGCCAGAAGGCTCCCCACAGGCACAGCTGGTAGGGGTTAATGGCGGCTGAACCTCCCAGCCAGGGCCTTTTCTCTATTGTGTGTTCAACTCCTGGGAAGGAGGGAGACTTGTGACAGCCTCTGGGGTGCAGTGGATCAGAGGTATAGCAACCGGGTCACAGAAGCAGTGTTCCAGGGGGAAGGAGAGTTTCGGACTGTAGGAAAAATGAAGTCTGCGAGACAAATGGCCGTTTCTCTATCGGCAAACCACTGCTGCAGGAAAATGCAAAGCATTGTTTCGTAACACAGCTTATAGCCTTTTAATTCCTATCATATCCTTAACAGGAACAATAGGGCAGGGACGTTAAATTATTCCTATTGGAACGTGGTTGAAATCTGAGTCAAAGCCATACATGTATGGCTAATATATATTATTAAAGTTTGTGTATTAATGTCTGGGAATTCTATTTCCCACATGGTATAAAGGCTCCAGGGCTCAGACACAATGGTCGGGGCTGGGGGGAAGTGAGGGAGGAAGCTGGGGGGGCCTCTTGATAAATAGCAGGTTGAAATTTAAGGAGAGAGTGATGAATACGTGTGAGTTTCCAGATAGGGTAGGTGGGCTTGAACACGCACCACGGGACGGGGAGCGGCATGGAAGTAGACCCAGGCTACTGATGTATCTTTCGAATGAAAAACAAGACAATGCAATAACAACAACCAGGATTGTCAAAACAATTCTAGACATTGGATCTCCTTAGTAGATTTTTGTATTTAAACTTGATAAGTGAGGCTTCACAGGCCAAACATATCTTTCCCGGAGAAACCAGATTTCTTGAAGAAGGGGAGCTTTGTAACTTTGAGGAACACTTATCTGTTAGTGCCACGGAGATGGGTTTTGTCACAAAACACGATCCCATGGCTCCCAGCCTGGTGATTCAAGGGTCCATAATAAATCTCTGTTGCATAAATGAGGACCCCACAGCCGCGGGAACTGGCTCCGCTGTTCATTTTAGCTTAAGAGGTCTACTTGTTTGTAAATCAGAGTAAGGCCCAAGGAGGATGCTTTTTATATTGCTGAAGCAAATTTGTTTCTTTTCAGAATAGCTGAACATCTCTACCAAAGGATGTTAAAACAATTCACTTCCAAATTAACACTGGCCTAATTTCTTTTCAATAAACCTGGCCTTAAGAGCTGTCTAATTGGAGACCCGGTTTTTGGCCACATCAAGGCACTGAATGCTAGAGGCATCCTTATTCTAATGCTTTTGGCTTGCTTTATCTAATTTAAAATTTTAATGCCACTTGACTAAAATTTGCCCTCTGCTTGAGTTTGTTTTGACTTACTGTACTCTGGGAAAAGGAAGCAGAGGTCTGGAGGACTGATTAGGGCTCTCAGATCCTACCTGTGGCTGCAACAGTTAATACTTCCTACCTCAAGTCACAATAGTTTTTTGGGAAACAATACAGCCCAATGAGCTCATTCAAGTGGGTCTTTTTATGTTACAACAGGGGAGAGAAAGCAAATGAGTCAAAGCCCCGGGTGTTACAACAACACTTGGAGGCAAACTGAAGAGGATTCTGCTTTACTGAACCTTGACGTGTCTTTTTGGGAAAAGATTGGCATCAGGAAGGCAGAAAGCCCTAGGGATTCCCAGTCACGCACCATCCACAGGGTGACCACCTTATTACCATCATCATCATTAATGCCTGGAACCTGCAAGAAGATGTGTACCCATGCACTAATTTGGGGCAGTTGGAGTTCAGTCGGCAGCCTGGAGTAACATAACTATTTTAAGGGGCCAAAATACGTTTCTGTGGGGAGACAATGTTACAGGTCCGTGTTGTGGGCAAAATTCACAGGTGTAAAACAGCAGGAGCTATTTGATTCACAAATAATTCATTTTATGATTTTCTCAGAATCCAGAAGTAAGAACACAGAAGCTTTTCTGGTGTACACAGTAAGTCAGGGGAAAGACCAAAACTGCATCCCTGAATGCATCCATGCTCCACTAGAGAAAGTTCCTCCCTCTGTAGAAAGCCCTTCATTTTCTTTTCTTTCTACCTCTATTTGGGAGTAAGGGTGTGGCAAATGTGAACAGTCCAAGGCGGATAAGGTTCTGTCATCACTGTCCACCCAGGAATCATAAGAGTCCGTTCTTTCTTAAAACTCTAGTCTGTTTGACCCAAAACTTGGAAGTCCACGTGTATGTATACGTGTGTGTGTATACGTGTGTGGTGTGTGTGTGTGTGTACACTTACATTTCTTTTTCATTTGGAAGAGGGAAAAGAGTCACACCTGGACGGAGACTTTTTTCTCTCCTGCCAAGTTTCAACTCCTATTGCATTTTTATGACTGTGTTATTATAATTCCCAGAAAATAAGACTAATACCACCTTCTCACAGCAGAGCTCGCAGGTGCTGGTGTAATAAGATACATTTGCGTTCCCTGTTTTTTATGAATAAAAGAGAAGGTGAGACTAGGGGTGTTTGTTGACCTTATTGCCCTGGTATGTGTGTTAAGCATACAAAGATACAAAGAAATATTAAATTAAGAACTCAGAAAGAATTGATTCAAATGACAGCCTCGCACATTACGGAGGCTTTGCATTTAATAAACTCCTGATCTCCCTGGGGTGAAGCAATTGATTCAAATAGTTTGTTGTCACATTTTTTAAAATGTAGGTAATTCCATTTTCAAAAACAAATTTAACAGAAGACGCTGTTTACCAAATCACAGCACTGTTTTTAAAACCACTCGCTCCAAGATGGGTGATACAACCACACAGGACGTGCTAGGGAAAGGGTTAAGCTTTTCTGACTTTCAAATACAATGAAATTATGACAGGAAGAAAATTGTGCCATTTTAGCATGAAAATGCTTGTACAAATACTGTCGTTCCTTCCTTCTTACTTTCTTTATAATGCCTCAGCGATAGCTAAGATGACAGACATTTGACAGGTATCTGTAAGCATACGGCCCAGGCAGCTCATTAAAGTTTTTCTTTCTATGCATCAGCTTTCACAAAGGCAAAAACCCATTAGCATTGACTATTTTGCAGATTAGAAGAATTAAGGGCTTCAAACGTTGGCTTATACCAAGCAATGTCATTTGTGAAGTGATGTTTGCTTTATTATTTCCCTTTCTCTCCCTCTGAAACCAGACTGACATGACTTTAGCTCAACGTAGGGCGTAATGTGCAAACCAAAGGACTGGCTCATCGATGAAAAGAAACACATTCCCTTTCATACATGACTGGAATGGCAAAAAGGGGAGACTTTACATGTACTATTTAGGCTCATTAGAGGACTGATTATGATAGTTCTCTGGTGTAATCTTTAATCGACTTTGACACTAGATTTGCCCCGTTACAAATCCTGTCATGCAAATTAAGTCATTTGTGTTGTTTGATATGGAAAGATCTGCTATGAAATGAAAGATTAGCTCACAGATGAGGCACAGGAGACCGCTGCCCTCGTGCACTGTGCAACTGATTACAGGGATGAGAGCGTCCATTTCTCCACCGCTGTTAACATTTAGGAAAGGAGATTAAATTAACATGACTTTAGGTCCTCCTGCATGAAGATATTCAAAAGAGATGTTCATGTTTGCATAGCTATTATTCTTGGACTCTCCCAAACAGGTGCTCTGAAGGCAGAGCCCTGATGTCCAGTTATTTTAACCTGTTGTCCATTGGGTGGGATTGTATGTGTGTTCATTCACAGATGAAATTCCTTTTCTGTCCAGGTGATTGGTGGTGACTGACTAATGGGCAGCGTGACAAACCAGGTGGGCGCTGCAGTCGGCCCAGCACACCGTAATTCCTTTTGGGCCCCCAACTGCCATCCCCCCTTCTGTTTTAAATGTTGGAGGGCCGTACCCTCAGGTTTTTTATCTAATTATAAAATGGAGAAGGTAGTGACTTGTAAGACCCAAGGAGAGTTTTTACAAGAAGGCTTGTGTGAAAGGTGAAATCTTGAATGATAACATGAACATTAATGCTATATAATGACTTCAGAAGTTGTACTCCTACAATTCCTATAACTTAGCTTTGCTACATATCTTTGGCCCTGAAAATACAAAGTAAATATTAACAAGAGGTAGAAGAAGAAACTCAATTTAAATAAAACGGTTTCAGGGCACCTGGGTGGCTCAGTGGCTTAAAGCCTCTGCCTTCGGCTCAGGTCATGATCCCAGGGTCCTGGGAACAAGCCCCACATCGGGCTCTCCATTCAGCAGGGAGCCTGCTTCTCGCTCTCCCTCTGCCTGCCTCTCTGCCTACTTGTGATCTCTGTCAAATAAATAAATAAAATCTTAAAAAAAAAAAAAGAAACTTCAAAAAAATATAAATAAATAAAACCATTTCATCCTTTAAGTATATTACAGAATACACCAGTTTGGGGGGTTTTTTCCTTCAAAAATCTATTCAGACTTATAACAATAAGTTTACCATATTCAGACCAAATCTGACATGGCTGATAAGCAAAGACATCCTACCTAGCAAAGAGTGTTCTATATGATTTGAAGGTAAGCATTAAGAATGGTTCACATGAAGAGTGGCTCAGGTTAAACAGCTGACTCTTGATTTCAGCTCAGTTCACATTTTCAGGGTCCTGGGATCGAGCCCCACATATGCCTCTGAGTTCAGTCTGCTTGTCACCCTATCCCTCGGCCTCTATCCTGGTGTTCTCTCTCTCTCTCTCTCTCAAATAAATAAATTGAAGAAAGAAAGAAAGAGAAGTTGACATGAAGAAAATCATAAGAGACATTATCCTGATGGATATGGAGAAGCTTTAAAAATAAAGAGTTTTATTTGCTGTGCATAATGGTCATTTGGCATTACTGTATTCAAAGAACAGAGGTAAAAACTGAACTAATTCTTTCCTCCTACAATGCTTCTTGAAATCAGATCTTCAGGAGGTTAGGAAAGCAGCTATGTAAATGAAAACTTTTAAAAAACTCATTGTTAAAACCTAAGCCATATTAAGTATTTGGCCTCATCAGTTTAATTTTTTTTTTTAAAGTGCTACACTTTTTATTATGTTACCAAGTTACTAAGCATAATTTTGGTTTGTTGAAAATTTTAACAGCAACAAAAAAGTGGTACTAGCAACCAGGCCCAATGCCAATAAAATCCAGTTGTTCTTACCCTCAGTTATTTCTTACTTACAATCTATGGCTTCCATCCTATTTCTTTTCACAGAGAGTTTGAAAAAAAAAAAAAAAAGGCAGCAAACTATGGTGACAGAGTTGCCAGGAAGTGAAAAGTGGAAGGCAGTAGAGCAGCCCACTGACTGGGAAGTTTGTAGGTGCTCTGTATTTCACGCCCTGGGTAAATATTCTGTGTAATTCGGGGGCTGTCATGAAAGGTACCTTTGATTGAATACTAATGTAAATAGTCATTTAAAATTCCTTTTAAATGATCATAACACAAGTTAGAGTGGCCTCCAGCAGCTTCATCTGTGTATCTTCTTTTGGAACATTTTTAATAGGCATGCTTTGTCTTTTGAATGAGTCACACACCTCTGTTTTGATTAACTTTGATCAAATTCGGAGATTGGGCTTCCCTTGTAGTGAGGTAGAGAATTAGCCATTTAGATATCAGCAAGGAATTTTAATGAATGAATAACATATACGTTTTCCTTGGCAATACCCAGGGGGGAACTAATCCGTGACAGACTTTCACGAAAGATTGGCGGAAGTTTTCCCTATTTCCCACACTCACCCCACCAACATGTAGGAAATAGACACAAATATCTCATTCCCCTTGATATTCATGAAAGACCTAGGCATATATATTTTTTTAAAGATTTATGTTTAAGTAATCTCTACATCTAATATAGGGCTCAAACTCAAAACTCTGAGAACAAGAGTCAGACGGTCTATTGACTGAGCCAACCAAGTGCTCTCAGGCACATTTTTAATAATGTGGATTTGTATAAAATCATAAAAGCACAGAGGGAAGGATCCTAAAGAAATAGATAAATGAAGAAAAATTGAAATGAGTTCTGAGTAATAAGAAGAAGTTACAATTTCTGTAAGTAAAAAAAAAGATTAAATACTGTTGCTTTTGTTACCATTGCACTGACATTTATGTGACAGAGAGTTCCTGCAGTTTATGCACAATATTTCATTCATAAGACATAATCCTTGCTATTAAGATAGTATTTTAAATTTAATTTTGTTGCACAATAAGCTACACTGTTGCTATTCCTCAATTATCCCCTTGGCTTGGGGACCTAGACTTGCATATTTATTGTTTGGGGGCCACTAACGGGCAGTCTCGAAGGGTGTGCTGGCACCTTCAGACAGGGCAGTGCTTCTCAAACTGAAGCCTGTGTTAGAATCACCAGGAGGTGGGGTATCTGGATGGCTCAATCAGTTGAGCCTCTGACTCATGATTTCAGCTCAAGTTAGATCTCATGGGTCATGGGATCGAGCCCCACATGGGCTCCACAGTCAGTGGGGAGTTTCCTTGAGATTCTCTCCCTCTCCGTCTGCCCTTTTCTCTACTCCCTCTCTCTCTCATAAATAACTAAATCTTAAAAAAAAAAAAAAAATCACCAGGAGACCTTGTTAAAACATGTATTTGGGGGCTTGCCTGCAAACTTTCTCATTCAGTTGTGGGGAGTGAGATTTTGCATTTCTAACAAGTTGGTTGATACTGATACTGGTCCAGGGACCATACTTTGTAAACCATTGAGATAGGGTATCATCAAGATTACTGAGGGCATGCGATTTCCACATAGGAAAATCTTGAGCTGAAAGGAGAAAAGAGAAATTGCCAATTGACTTCCTTTAATGTTCTCTTTCTCTGTTTTCCTTTTAATGTAGGCAATATCCAACTTCAATTCTCAGAATATATTTTTCAATTTTTGTTGATATTCTAATGTACTCTTCCATAGAAGAATACAGTATCTAGGACATCAGAAGTCCTTAATAAATATTTTTTACTGTGTTTCAACACATTATGGTTTTGATACATAGGATTATGTGGTGCTGATGATTAAGGAAATTTTAAACACCTAATCTCCATCATATTGTGGAAAATATATTTTGAATTCTGTTGGATACTATGACAATATCTGAAGATGTGGTGGTGGTGGTGGTGATGGGCTCTCATTCTCCATCAAGAGCAAACGAGACATCACTGTGAGGGAAAAAGTCAAGGGCTAACATACTTTGATTGGAATCTTGTCTCAGTGATACACCTTTGTGAGGCTTTGGGAATGTCACTCTGACTTTTTTGAACCTCAGTTTCCTCATTGGTAGGCTGGGGTGAAAATAGTATCTCTGAGTTTAGTGAAGGTTAAGTGGGTTATTGAGTGTGTAGAGCTTACTAATAATGCTAGGTGCCTGGCACAGAGTAAAGTACTTTAAAATGTTGACTGCTATTAAAAATGATAATGATATAGACACCAAAAACCTGTAAGAATACACTTTTATGGCCTATAAATGTCCTTAAATTTTTAAACTTAAGTACAGGAAGTATCCTAAACCCATTTGTATACAGAATGCAGTGCTGTTGGCATTTCAGAAGTGTACCTCCAGCCATCTTGCACCTGTTATCCCTGTGACTATTTCTAGACTAAGCCTAAATTCCTCTTGGCTGTCCCTTTCCATGACTTTATCTCTGAAAATTCTGATATCCACATTAATGGCCCTTCAAATGCTCAGGAGCCTTGTTCCTCGATTTCCCAAGATTCGACAAGTATAGCCACTCACCATCAGCAGCAAATCTTTTCTCTGACTCTCCTTGATATCTTCTCCACGTCAAAAATTCAAAATTTTCAATCCTAAAATGTTATTGTCTGACCTCTTCTAAATCCCCCATACTCCTGTCTTCACTCATGGCTTTCATTGTGGCCTACTCTTCCTCTGCCCATATTATTCTCCTTGATTTTGTTTGTCTGTTGGGCTGTTTATTTTTCTGTACCTACAAGGGGTAAACCCTGGGTTAAGCACTAAAGGTAGAGAGACAAAATACAGTCTGTCTTCATGGAGCTCTTGTCCTATGGAGGAAGACAATCTACTACACCAACAAGGGTGAGATGATGTCTGAAGGATCATGGTGGACATATGTACTGGGTACTCAGAAACTTAGGTGAATAGAGAGTTTCCCAGAGAATGTGATGCTTGGGTCTCAAAATACAAGTAGAATTAGCCTTATGGATGCAGAGAAAGAATGTAAGAGTTAAGGAGCAGTGTTAAGTGCTGACATGGAGATCTAGGAAGGTTTAGAATGCTTCAGGAAACTTCATGTAGTTAAACATGACTTCAGCACAAAGTGCAGGTAGGAGATGCTTAGAGATAAGCATCTGGGCCTGGTAATCGGGGGTCAGATCACAGAGGTGCTTGTGTGCTTTACAAGGGAGACACATAATCTGATTTCCTAGATCCTATCACAGTTAGAAAGGACATTCTGGCCTCAAGACGGATTGCAGGGACACCACTTGGGTGCCACTGCAAACATCTAGGTAAGAAGTGATAAGGGTCCAAACCAAAGCAGAGACCAACTCAGTTGCTGGGTTTCCTTCCTCTCTTCCCATGCTGAACTCTGTCATAAATCATGCCAACCCTGATTTTGCTAAACTTTTTTAAAGTCTTCAAAATATATGTAACCTTTGAGTCAATAATTTTACATCTTGGAATTTAACTGAGAGAGGTCCTTAAAGACAGATGTAATTTTACATCTTGGAATTTAACTGAGAGAGGTCCTTAAAGACAGGTCCTTAAAGACAGGTCCTTAAAGACAGACATATTTTTATGATTATAAAAATATTTATAAATACGATAATTGTCCACCAGTAGAAGATTAATTAAGTAAATTTTGCTACAATATTCAGTGCTATCTGAGGCAACCACTGAAATGATCATGAAACTCACTTTTAGGACCTAAACCCCAAATAGTAAACTGAGTTAATTTGCAAGATTCTCAAACCAACTTTCTTCTCAATACCTGTTTTTTGTCTTTTTAATAAATTGATTCTCCGCCCCTTTGAGGTCCTTGATGTCAGGATATTGGCATTGGCCTGAAGACATCTCTTGTCATGTTAATTTTCCTATAGCAGTTTTCTTTTCTTTTCTTTTTAAGATTTTATTTCTTTGACAGAGAGATCACAAGCAGGCAGAGAGGCAGACAGGGAAAGAGGGTGAAGTAGGCTCCCCACGGAGCAGAGAGCACAATGCAAGGCTCCATCCCAGGACCCTGAGATCATGACCTGAGCCTAAGGCAGCAGCTTAACCCACTGAGCCACCCAGGTGCCCCTCCTACTGCAGTTTTCTTGAAAGGCTGCCTTACTTTGGGGAGCCTTGCTTTAGGAGTATTAAGCCACCAATCTCCTACTAGGCTTGGGGCAAGCTGGGCCTTTTCTTCCATGTGTTAATTAATTACTGTAAAGGCAAGAGCTTTAATTTCGGCTCTGCAGCCCACCATGCCAGACTTGTGGTTCTGGTTTATGGCCCTAATGGAAGTATTTTCCAGTACATTTAATCAATCATTGACTTAAGATGAAACACCAAGACTAAACTAGAGTGCTCATTCATCATTCAATCACTCATTTGACAAATCTTATTGAAGAACATTCTGGGCATGGCACATGGCACTATAAGTTGGGATGGGGAAGAATCATATAGGTATTTATGGCCTGGATCCTGTTCTTGAGGAGTTTGTACTCATGTTGTAAGGGATTCCATAAAACAACACATAAAAAAGAATGTCAAGTGAGAGATTGGGTAGGACAAAAACAGCAGCAATAGACTGAGTAACAGTAAATAACATTTGTGTAGAGTATTTGACCATGTACAATTTATATTTCACATACATTAGAGTGCCCTTGTAAAGCATGTGTCTTGTCACCAAATCCATATATATATATGTGAAGTGTTCAAGAGAGAAGGAAAGCACTTTGGGCTGGAGTGATCAGCCCAAAAAGCAGCATTTGAATTAGAATGTGAAGGGGGATACAACTCAAATAGGTTTATAGGAAGAAAGG
The DNA here is from genome assembly GCF_022355385.1 of Mustela nigripes. Classification (NCBI taxonomy): domain Eukaryota; kingdom Metazoa; phylum Chordata; class Mammalia; order Carnivora; family Mustelidae; genus Mustela; species Mustela nigripes. The sequence goes on along the minus strand of NC_081560.1, from coordinate 53,883,013 downwards.
CCATTCTGGTGGGCTGGAAACGGGCCTGAAGCTCCCAGACTGTGAAGAAGAGGGGGGTGAGGGTCAGGAAGTAGGAAACGGGGAGTGATGGAACATGAGAATGTTGCAGATTGTGGAGCTCTTGAGGGCCAAGCTAAGGAATTTATGAATAAGGAAATGTGTTAAAAGTAATAGTTTTGGAAGAATGATCTCACAACGGAAGGTAAAAGGGACAGAGGTGGGGACTAGAAGTGTCTTCAGCTGTATAGCATTGAGATGCTAAGCACTTGAATTATGACATTTGTCTATTCCTGGTTAAGAAGCCATCCAAAAAGTATTATTTCTCCTGGTTTGTAGGTAGACTGGGCTCAGCTGGGCAGTTCTCTCTTGGGATTGCTCACAGAACTACCGGCACCTGTTGGCCCGGGCTTCAGTCATCTGAAGGCTTGACTGAGCTGGACATTCAAGAAGGTTCACTGTCAAGGCTGCCAACTGATGCCAGCTGTCATCTGGGAACTTAGCTGGACTGGAGCACCTTCACATGGCCTCTCCACATGGTTTGCACTTCTCCCAGAGTGGCAGCTGGACTCTTGAGAGAGCTGCAAGGCTTCTTATGACCTGGCTTCAAAAGCCCTGCCATGGTGCTTCTTTTGAAATCTGCCTAGATTCAAGGAGAGGGGAATTGGACTCTATTTCTTTTTATTTTTTATTTTTTTAAAGATTTTATTTATTTATCAGAGAGAGAGAGGGGGAGAGAGCGAGCACAGGCAGACAGAATGGCAGGCAGAGGCAGAGGGAGAAGCAGGCTCCCTGCCAAGCAAGGAGCCCGATGTAGGACTCGATCCCAGGACGCTGGGATCATGACCTGAGCCGAAGGCAGCTGCTTAACCAACTGAGCCACCCAGGCGTCCCTGGACTCTATTTCTCAATGGGAAGGTTGTCCAAGAATTTGTAGGCATATTTAATTTGCCACAGTCATTGTGAAAATGGAAAATAGGCATTACCTGGAAGTAATTTGCTCATCAGTTATAGGGAGGGACATACCTTTAGGGTTGGACTAAGACCACTAAAAGATTTTTTGCCTGATTATTAGGGAGGAGAGTTCTCATATCGCCTGTTCTTGCCTTAGCTCAGTGCCTACTCAATGTGTTGTTTAAGTGCTGCTTCTTTGCCTCTATGCACTTCTGTGCCCTAAGGGCAAAGATTGGAACAGAGTCATTTTTCCTTGTATTTCCAGCACCCAATTCAGATCTTGACATATAATAGGCACTCAAAAAATATTAGCCAAATAAATGCATGGATGAGTCATTAATGGGATTAGGTTAAGGCAGGAGGAATGGCTGATTTGGAAAGGAAAGGTAATCTTTAGCATTAAATATATTAAAGTTTAGGAGACCAGGGATATTTGGAAATTGCCCATCATTGCTGAAAATATGGAACTCTGGGGTTCAGAAAGGCACAAGTAATGACACAGATTTGCTTGTACAAAACTGCTCATGGTCAACCTGTATGATTCTCCAAAGGACAGATATAGAAAAAGTTTATGAAGGATAGAGACTTAGCCAACAGCTCTTACTCCAGAAATGGGAGAAAGAATACAGTCAGAGGATGATGGATTCCTTCCTCGATAGGTGAGGCGGGCCTTGTGAGCAAGATCATAATACATGTGAAAAGCCAATATTTATCACCTTTGATTTTGGAACCTTAAATTGATTCTGCTTCCCATGTGTTCATATACTTTGATCTAGGAGCATTAGGAGATTTTCCCAAAGAAATCTTTCAAACAGCCTAAGAATTATGTAAGCAGAGAACTTCCTTACAGAATTACCTATAATAAAAAGTTCTATTGGGGCATCTGGGTGGCTCAGTCAGTTATACAAACGGACTCTTGGTTTTGGCTCAGGTCATGATCTAGGGGACATGAGATCCAGCCCCACAGAGGGCTCCATGCTCAACACAGAGTCTGCTAGGGATTCTTTTCCCCTCCCCCTTCCTCTGCTCCTCCCACCACTCGTGGGCTCGCTCGCTCTCTCTCTGTCTCTCAAATAAATAAATAAATAAATAAACACTACCTTAAAAAAAAAAGTCATATTCTCTCCAGAGAAGTCAAGAAAGTTAGGGATCGAGGGAAAAGGAATGGATGTAGAATACTGGCAAATTAAGAATTCAAAATTTTAACTCAAATTTTTATAAAAAATATTTAGTGTGGAACTTCTTTCTATACTTTCTATACTTCTTTCTATACTTTCATTCAAAACATTGTTAAATGTCATCTTGTTATACAGAAACTTAACATGTCTTCACTTCATCTCTCACTTTGTCCCCCATACACTTGGGATTTCAAAATGTCAAGGTAAAAAAGAATTCTAGATCAGTGAGTAGAGTCCCCAGATGCTTATTCCTGCGTTTCCACCTGAGCTCCCATGGGTCATTTAGCTTTGATGGGCCTTAGTCTCTTATCCATAAAATGAGGAGAGGTGCTAGGCATTTAAGTCCTTCCCAGATTTGAAATTCTTTAATCCCATAGTTCTTAAGTCAAAAGCTTGGAGTCTCCTGTCGGTATTTATATAGTTAGGGGAAGAGAAATTTCCCCAAAATGTAGCCTTGGTAGAGTGATTCTTCATAAAGGTTGGATTCAGCTCTTCGTTGTGGTGACTGCAAATGAAGGGTTGCTGATAATAAGCATTAGGTCTTATTTTGCACCAGCTGATAAAAACCACTTTTTTAGTTCTGCCACTTATTCCTCCCTCTGTTACCCACTACACGTAGGCAGTCCAGGACCTTCTCCTCAACCAGTTGGCTATGAACTTGATTTTCAGGAACCCAAGGCTAGTATTCATGGAGGGTTTTGACTAATTGACCAGCATTTCTAACTGCCAAGAAAAATACCACAATGCTAAGAACAATGAAGAGAAACATACTGAATATACCCTATATATACCAAATATATAGGGTGATGAACAAGTTATAAATAATACTAAGGCATAAATATTACCAAAGGAGAGTTATTTCTCAGCCACATAAAACTTTTTTAGAATATGTTAGACTGTCTGACCATTTCAGTAAAATCAGAATGTTACGAAAATGTTATCCTTCAAAAAACAGAGCAGTGTCTTTGAAAATCAAGTGTTTATTACCCACATAACCGTAAAAGTCTTGAAAAGATGTGACTCAAGGCAACCTCAGAAACAAATATACACAGATATATACCTAAAGGCAAAGTACATGTTTGGAAAATTAAGGTAGTCCAGGTACTTTACTTAGTGTAGGCAAAATGGAGTGTCATGAATCAGATTTTCCCTGGACACAATTCAATATAAAATCTTAGAGGAAAAAATTGATATGTAATTGAAATTATACTTCAGTATAATTCTGTAATGATGATGATAATTATATTATGACAATAAGTACAGTTACAAAAGATTAGGAGACCTAGCATACAGGCCTAGTATATTGCTCCTGGAACATAGCAATGGATATTTGTGTGTGTATATGTGTATATATATATACACACATATATATATACACACACATACACACACATATATATATATATACACACATATACACACACCAAAAAAAAGGTATTTGAAAGAATAAACTACTAAGATGATTTAGGCTATGTGGTATTCAATAAATTATACTTAAGCATATTTAGGGCAAACTAGACCTTAGAATGTGTCGATATTTTTGAGATATTTAGAAGAGATGTATATAATTTAAAAGATTTGACTGGATCAAAATAGCACAATTTAATAAAAATTCAGCTTAAAAATAAGTACAATCTAAATTAAATATATTATCCATAGAAAGTTTATAAACTGTAAAAAATGAATTACACAAATGACATAAGTATTAAGCATAAGTTACAAATATGAAATGCAGTCAGTCCAAATCAAATGGTTCTCCTGATGTGCTGTGTGTCGTGCTCAGGTCTGTGTTCACTGATATTATTTCATTCAGTTCCTACAACAGTTCTTTGAAGTAGGAGTCAGTACCCTTATTTTCAAATGAGGCAACTGAGTCTTAGAGGCTTGCCTCTAACCTCATAGCTGACGTCATCACTTGAACTTGATGTCTGCCTACTTCCAAGGTTTGTGATCGTAACCACTGTACCCTCAAAGTGCATGGAACCCACACCCACAAACAGAAACCATGGCGACAGGGACTTGTAACGGTGAGCTGCTTTTATTTATTCAAGGGAGTGTATATCATCAAGTATAATTGAATCATCTTTCATAAACAAATGAGTATGATGAAAAGAAAATCATGCGCATAGTATGCCTCATATACTACAGAATATAAGCTTCCAAGGGTAGTGAATGAAGATAAGTCCTCATTCTAAGGAGTTGTGCCTGGTAATAATTTCCAGATGCAATGTATTATACCAACTGTAGTTTATATAAATGCAGGGCATTAAGAGTCCATATTTCTCATGTTTTGTTACTCAGTACTTACAGTTATAAATAGGTAGCTCTGAAAGGTACATTTAGGGAAAAATGCAGGCTGGTGATCCAGCAGCTCTTATGCCTTTCAGGCAAATGCATTTTTCTAAAGGACCTGCTAAGGCTTTTTGAAGTCATTCCATCTTCTCATACCGGCTCGTTATTATATGCAGTTACTTTGTAAGATATAGGTGCTTCTTGCCCCTTCACAATCTGCATCTGGTCTGAATTATGTCTCTGCGTCCCACCCTGGGACCCTGGCTCCCTCCTCAAGGCAAGAGGTATGTGTGGGGAGGGAGGGAGCACAGGGAAAAGTGAGAGAAGCACTTTGCACCAAGACTCCTTCACATCTCCCCTGTACATCTATGAGACTTCCCCTTGAAAGAATACCAAAAAGAGTATGAGAGAGGGGAGAGAAGTGTGCAGTATATGCACAGCCTCCCAAGTAGAGCAACCAGCATTTTAAAACTATCAGAAGAGCAGCAACTTTTCTGCTTCCACAAATGACATGAAAAGAAGAATGAAGGACCAGAGTCATTAGATGCCCCTTTAAAAAAAATATGACTTGCATTGTCTTTGTCTCCTTTCTCCGGAGCATCCTTATGCCTTGTGACTTGATGATGATCAGTCGGAAAACACAGACAGAGGCTTTTCAAATGGGGTGACTCATGACCAGGGAGAGCCCGTCCTGCTGCTCTCGGCCTCCTTAGCATTGCAAACTAGGCTGCATGTGGCTGCGGGCTCTGCAGGCAACCCAGCTCACAGGCCTGCACCTCCCAGGGTCTCCTATCTCCTCCCCCCTACACCGCCTCACTAGCAAATGTATATAGATTCTTCCCTAACACTGGGCCAGAAGTTCCTCAGTTTGGGAAGACTGGGGGGAAACTTCCTTCTAATTTGGAAGCCCCAGTCCTATAGGTACAGTGGCTCGAGGCTTTGCTGCTGAGTTTCCAAGGAAACCACTGCTATTTGTGACTTTGTTTGGAGCTCAAGAAGTAATTCTTACCTGCTTTGGCAATACTGACAGTGTCATGACAGCTTCGAGAGGCTGTCGTTTCCACAACGAGAGATTCTGTAAATCGATTATTAATGAAGCGCTGCCATATTTTAAGTGACTCTGTTCCTTGAGAGAGCGTGTTTATATTTAATTATTGAAATGTGAACTGAGCAATGGCACAGTAGCACAAAAGTCAGCTATTATCCCCCCAAAATGGTTCAAAAATCAATCTTCATTCCAAAACCCATAATAAAAAAATAAAAAAATAGCAATTTATTGAGAAAAACTAAAGACATCGTGTGTCAGAAAAGCTATCATTAGTTGTGCTAAAACTAATATGTACATATTTTTAAAGAGAGATGTGCGTAATTATGCAAAAGAATTTTAAGTACTTAGTGAATGGAGGACCCACTGAATTGTCACTATCATTGGTAGTTTGACATTTGCCCTGCTTCTGCCTGTCACACTAACCATGGAGGCAGCTGTTATTAGAGATGTGTATGAATAGGAATAAAAAAAAAAAAATCCATCCAGGGTTACCATGCTTCCATGCTCTCTTGAGTGTGATCAGCTTGTGGTAACACAGTTTTGACCTCTTCTGGCCCCAAGAATTTTGCCTATAGGGCTGCTTCTGAAATTCTCTGAGTGTGGAGGGGCATTAAGTAGCAGATGAGAGAGCGGGTGACAAGAGAACCTTGCCAGTTGACAGTCGTAGCCTCAGTATTTCTGTATACAAGGGCCTGCGGCAGCCACCTCAAAGGAGGAGAGTGAAGCATGTCAAGAAGCATCACATAGCGGGGCGCCTGGGTGGCTCAGTGGGTTAAAGCCTCTGCCTTCGGCTCAGGTCATGATCCCAGGGTCCTGGGATCGAGCCCCGCATCGGGCTCTTTGCTAAGCAGGGAGCCTGCTTCCTCCCCTCTCTCTCTGCCTGCCTCTCTGCCTACTTGTAATCTCTGTCAAATAAAATAAATAAAATCTTTAAAAAAAAAAAAAAAAAAAAAAAAAAGAAGCATCACATAGCATTTTACATAAAGGTGAGAAAACACCAATTGTCTTTAGCAAAGAATGGATGAGTGCTGTTGAAGCCTATGAGAAGGCTAACTCTACTTCCCAATCCAGCCACCACCCAGCCACCGTGCTGTCACACTTGGTTCTGATGTTTTACGAGAATGGCAGGGCCACTGGTGTCTGGTGAGTGGTGTGTGATATGATCAGATCTGTGTTTCAGAAGGCAGAGCAGGAGGAGACATACCAGTGTTGTCCAAGGAAGAGAGGATCATGGCTTGGACTCAGGTCTAGTGGGATCAGGAGGACAAAGTTTACAACAATATGCACAACTGTCATTTACCGTGAGCGGCCTTTTAAATGCCTCATTTTATTTATTCCTCGGAATGGTACTGTGTGATAGTATAGTCACGCCCATTCTAAAGAGTCTTAGAGGGGTGCTTGGGTGGTTCAGTCAGTTAAGTGTCTGCCTTGGGCTCTGGTCATGATCCCAGGATCTTTGCTCAGCATGGAACCTGCTTCTCTGTCTGCCACTCCTCTCCCTGCTTGTACTCTCTTTCTCTCTCTTATACTAACAAATAAATAAAATCTTTAAAAGTGAAAAAAAAAAAGATTACAAAAAGAAAGAGTCTGAGAAATGTGAAATTAGTGACACAAGTAATATAGCTAATAGGTAGGGGAGCTGCAAACTGAGGTGGGCTTTAGTTTAAAGTCGTGATGTTTCAACAGGTAAGAGGCAGATAGCACTGGATAAGTAAGCTACTGTTAGCATGTAATGGGCAGGTAATCCAGACTCATGCTGAGGTTTCTAGCTTAGTTTATAGATGGATGCTGCTGCTGCTGCTTTGAAACAGAAAAAAGGAAGAGTAACAGCATATTTCTAAGGACTACAGTCTTTTATTTTAAGTCAATGCAGAATATGCATAGAGAAGTTAGCAGAATGTGCTAAGGGAGATTGGAAACTCCACTCTGGAGATGAAGTTTAGAGTTATCTAGGGGTTACAGGTAAAGCTGGAGGAATTGGAGATGATAAAACAAACCACAGATATCAGGGAGAATGAGAAGAGGAGAAGAGAATTGAGGACGGAATCTTGGGAAAGTCTGTTTGTACATTGGAAGCAACCAAGTGGTTTGTAAGAAGTATAGCTTCCCTGAATTTCCCCCTATATCAGCTAAATCAGAATATCCAAGGTGAGTCCCAGGTATAAGCAATTTCTAAAGCTCCGTGATGACTCTAATGTGTAACATCAGCTGAAACCATGACTTAAACTATTGGGAAGGGTGAATGCAGAGTGGCTGAGATCTGTACATCATCAGGGGAGAGGTGCAGCTTGTCACAGCTGAAAGTAGTCTAGGAAAACAAGGTCCCAAAAGAGGCTACTTCCATGAACAATTGGCATTATGGAAGAGGAAGGCACCTGCCTGGCTAAATGACTGGAATGGAGGCAGGGAGTGTGGCTTTCCCTTTCAAGGATTTAGATGGGAAATCAAAGTAGAGATTAAGGAATATTTGTGAATGGGAGGGAGTAGCATGGCTGGGAATGACTTCATAAGGTTTAGAGTCTGTGTGGAGCAATCCAATGAAGCTGGAAAAATGAAGACAGATATAAGAGAGGAGACTATTGAGATATTTGAGGAGATAAGCATGTGTATTGAGAATTAGGAGGTAACTCCTTCTCTAATAAGGTGTAAGGATGGACTGAGATGGAGGGGGAAATGGAGAGAAGATAAATTTGGAGCTCAGACCTGTCTTTATTTTCGTGAAGTAGAAGGCTATTGGTTCTTCCTTTCCTATAGAAGTACACCCAGAAGTCTCCCAGCATAGTCCAGGTTGGACTGGGTCCTTTAGTGGAGATTTGGGGCACCAGCCTTATGGCTATGGTATTTGCAACTGTGGACAAATCACTCAACTCAAGTTTAAAGGGATCGAGGGGTTAAAGCCAAGAAGTTTAAATAGAAATAGGAAACTGAGGTATAGCACTGAAACAGCTTCAGAAGAGACCTGATTAAATAAGTGGTCAAAGTGAGCCTGGCAAAGAGCAGCCAGGCTAGAGGAATCTAGGGTCAGGCGCCCAAAGTAACTGTTGGTGCCCACAGAATCTATAGGTCAATGTGGGGAATATTGCCATCTAGCAAGTAGTAAGTCTTCTATTCCATTGAGAATTATTGAGGTGAGTCCTTTCCCTTGTTACTTTCAAGATTCTTTTCCTGCTTTTGGTTTTTTACAGTTTAATCATGCTATGTCTAGGTGTGGATCTTTCTGAGTCTATCATACTTGGGATTGATTGAACTTTATAAATGTGTAGATTAATGTTTTCATCAAATTTTAGAAGTTTGGACAATTATTTTTTTAAATAGTCTTTCTGCTCCTCTCTTTCTCTCCTTCCCTGGGTCTTTTGTTGTGCATATATTGGGTCATTTGATGGTATCCTACATGTCTGTGAATCACTGTTCATTTTCCTCATTTTTTTTTTCTTTCCAGTTCTCAAATAGGATCACCTAAATTGACCTGTCTTCAAGTTTGCTAACTCTTTCTTTTGTTTGCTCAAATATGCTATGAAGTACCTCTAGCATATTTTCATTACACTTATACTTTTCACTCCAGAATTGTACTTGTCTCTATTTCATAATTTCTATTTTTAAACTAATATTCTGTATTTGGTGAAGCATTATTCTCATGTCTTCTTTTAGCTTTTTAGGTATATTTCCTCTAGTTCATTGAATATAATTAAGATGTAAATTTAAGGCCCTTTATCTAGTGAGTCCAATGTTTGGACTTCCTCAGGGATAGTCTCTATTGAATGGGCCATTCTTTTTGCTTCTTTACATGTCTCAACATTTTTTTAATCAAAAATTGGACATTTTATGTAATGTGATGTGACAACTCTGGAAATTAAATTTTTTCAATCTCCTCTGGTTTTATTGTCACCACTATTTATCATTGTTGCTACTGCTAAATGTTTTTGTGAGTCTCTTAACTAATTTGCTGAAGACTGTATTCTTTGTTATGTGAGGCCATGAAGTCTGTTTGGTTAGCTTAGAGTTCAGCTAATAGTTAGACAAAGGTTTCCTTAAATGCTTAGAATGAATATGTGTCCCAGCTTTGGCCCTGAGGTTCTATGTTAGTGTTGGGGTACACCTTAAGTATTTAGGGAGGCAGTTTACAATTCTGCCTAGGTTTCACTGCCTATTTGTGTAGAGCCTCAAAGTAAGAGTTTAGAGTCTTCTGGATTTTTTCTGAGCATGCACAAAGTTCTGGGCATGCTCTCAGTTCTATGTATATGCATGATCTTCTGGATTCTCAGATATATGTGACATCTTTTCACATCTCATGTTCATCAAATTTCCCAGATTTTCCTTTTAAGATTTTTGGCTAGCTTCTTTTTGGCCCCAACTGTTATTGCTACCGAAGACAGCTTTGATGTTAAAACATCGCCATTTGTTGCTTTCAACAAATGCCTCCAGAGAAAAGTCCTGTTTGCAGCAGATGAGCTCTGAGTCAGTTCAAATAAAGACAAGTCCTCCAAGTGGAACTGCCAGGTAGGTCAAATAATGGTGATTCTCTAGTAATGGATTTGGAGGAACTCCAACCCCATTCTGCCTACTTCTGTGGCTTGTAGGCTACTAGTTTTGATTGTGATTGCATCTGATGGTTTTCAAAGCTACCACAGAGCTGGGGAGGGAGAAATGAAAATAGTACAAGTTCAAATGCCGCAAAACAACCTTTCTTACCAAGATTTCACCATATTTTTTCTTTAACAAATGTTCCCTGACTGAAATTAAGGCTGAAATTTGGTTTATTTCAGCTTCTAAAGAAACTTATTTTGACAATTTTACCAGCATTCTCATTGCTTTTATGGAGAAGAGGATTTTTAGAGGTCTTGAATCCATTTTTCCTGCTGGTGTCACCTTCTAATGACTTGGGCAATCTGGATAACCTCTCTAAGACACAAAACTCAAGATTAAATATTTTGGATTAAATAACCAAACAAATGGTTAAGAAGAGCTCAATGAATAATAGTTTTATGAGTGAGATGTTGAAATGGAGTGAAAGGTGGTTTTATATGGTAGAGAGTCAAAGGTCAAAGAATGTGACTGAATCCACCAACCTCAACCTTTATTCTCTTGGATGGTCTGGGGAAAATAGTGATAAATTGGCGTAGCCAGAACCAGCTAGACCCATAGCTTGAGATACAGTGAAAATTCCCACTTGAGTATACAAGGATGTTAAGAGACAAAAAAGAAAGCCAGGTATGCCCTGAGAAATTGCAGTTTAGAATCCTGGAAAGAACTAGTCAAACCCTAAATTTCAATGTTCACAGAAACAGTTAGGATAAGGTTTCCAAGACTCGGATACAGGAGGTAAGCAGGGACCAGTGAATGCTAGTTTAGGTCAGAAATAGGGACTAGAAGATTAGATGGGGTAGGCAGGTGACAGAAAAGGGTTCCAGCATGATTCCATGGTCAGTAGGACTGGGTAGGCTGCACTGAATTGATGAGGCCAAGGAGGTTTCAAGGCCCAGCATGAGAGAAGAGACTGTAGTATGGGCATCAGTCTTGTCTGCAGAATGGGGGAGGGATGAGACCATTGTGAAGTTGGCCAGGCCACCAGCATGATGCCAGATCACACAGAAAGGCCACAGCTAAAGCTTAATGTTGGAAAGGAGCTGGAAGATTAAGCCAAGGAAGGAGAGGCTACATTGGTTTATTCTTACCACACTAATAGAAAATCACTCTCTGCATGGTAGGAGCAGGAGACATGGTTGCCTTTCCTTTTTGCCAAAAGCCCACCGAAATCTTCTCATCATCTAACTGAGCAGAGCCATGGATCAATAAGAAAGGTACAGAGAGGCAAAGTTGAGCACAGAACTTAAGGATAGCAAACTTCCCTTGCTGGATCCATTATAAGCATTTCTCACTTAACCTGCAACATATTCAGATGGTGAGTCTGGCTTCCTCAATTGATATTGCTCCAAGAACTTAAGCTAGGTTTCATATTAGCTAGAGAATGAAGTTGATGAGCAAATTAGAGGTAAAAATGAACTTCACGGATAAATTTTTTTTTTAAAGATTGTATTTATTTACTTGACAGACAGAGATCACAAGTAGGCAGAGGGGCAGGTAGAGAGGGGGAGAGGAGGAAGCAGGCTCCCTGCTGAGCAGAGAGCCCAATGCAGGGCTCAATCCCAGGACCCCGAGACCATGACCTGAGCCGAAAGCAGAGGCTTTAGCCCACTGAGCCACCCACGTGCCCCCTTCATGGATAAATTTTTTATTAATTAGAGTTTGAGATCTTGGTATGACATCATTTAAGATAATGTCAATGTTTATTGTGTTCTTTGCAGTGATAGGGTGTAAGGTAGGACCTGGGGAGGGAGATAAAGACAATCCAAGGAACTGATCTGAGTGGTGAGAGAAAGAACACATACTTAAGAGCCAGTTAAATACAAAGGGAAAAAAATCCCAGTAAGTGTTGAAAAGAGATAAGTAATGAACTGTTGGAAAATGTGGAAATACAAAAGAAGGAACAAACAATTAAACTTGACATTTTCACATTAAAGGTAGAGAACAAAAGATATGGGCATTGAGAGTTTAAAAAGGAAGAATGTCGATAGGCAAGTATTCTGCTTCCATCAAAAACTAACTTCTGTGAAGTGAGAATGTTTATTATTTCTTATTTCATGTATCACTCATTAACATTTGTGTACAGGTTTATCCTCCATATAATAATTAAAATTAAGAATGTAATACTTCCTTTAAAAAAGTAGAGCTATTGGAGTTTTTGCTTTCAAATAAGTTCCTCCAATTCATGAGCACAGTAGAATTTTAGAGAACTTTTTAGCTGAAATATAAATATTTTCCTGTTGTTTATTACAATCAAGTTTCAGTTACCCTTCCAATTTATTGGCATATCTGTAAAATAGTGTTCTTTCTCTTTTTTAATATAACCTTCTGTTTTACAAAATGCTCTGTAGAGACAAGCTACAAACTGGGGAAAGTATTTGCAAGCCACATAATTAACAAAGGGTTCCTATCTAGAATCTATAAAGAATTCTCAAGCTCAGTTGAGGGGGGGTACAAACAAAAAAACCCAGTCCAGTTAGAAAATGGGCCAAAGATGTGAATAGATATTTCACAAAAGAGGATATACATGTGGCTAATAAGTACATGAAAATACATTTAACATCACTAGCTATTAGAGAAGCACAAATTAAGAGCTGATGTGATATCCCTACATAGTTATTAGAACAGCTAAAATTTAAAAATAGTGACAATACCAAATGCTGGTGAGGATGTGAAGAAACTCAATCACTCATATTGCTGGTGGGAATGGAAACTGCTGCACACTCTAGAAAACAATGGCAGTTTCTTAAAAATCTAAACACATACTTACCATACAACCAAACAATCACACTCCTGGGCATTTATCCCAGAGAATCTAAACTTATGTCCACATAAAAATATGTACATGAATGTTTATAGCAGCTTTATTTATAATTACCAGAACTGGAAATCATTCCAGTGTCCTTCAGTGGGTGAATGATTAAACACTCTGGGATACATCCACATGATAGAACACTACTTAGCAATAAAAAGAAACAAACTATTGATATATGAAACTACTTGGATGAATCTCAAGGGAATTATACTGAGTGGGAAAAAAAAATCTGAAAAGGTTACATACTGTGTTTCATTTATATAGCATTCTAAAAATGACAGACAAAGTGAGGAAATACAGAACAGATTAGTGATGGGCAGAGGTTAGGGATGGGATGGGGGGACTTGAGGAGAAATGTAGGGGAGGGTTGGTGTGACTACAAAGGAGTAGCAAGAAGGATCTTTGTGGTGATGGAAGAATTGTGTACATATTCTGTTTGTGGTGGAGGTGACATGAATCTATAGAGGCTGAACTTGCATGGAATTGCACACACAGGCATATACACTCAAATGAGTGTGTGTAAAATGGGCGAAATATGAATAAGGCCTGTTGATTGTACCAACGTCATTTTTCTGGAGTTGATATTTTACCATAATTATGTAAGAGGCTCTATAAGATGTAACCTTGAGGGGCCTGGGGGACCGGGGGACCTCTGAAGGGGAGCTCTCTGGACTATTTTTTTAAAATATTTTATTTATTGGGCGCCTGGGTGGCTCAGTGGGTTAAGCCGCTGCCTTCGGCTCAGGTCATGATCTCAGGGTCCTGGGATCGAGTCCCGCATCGGGCTCTCTGCTCAGCAGGGAGCCTGCTTCCTCCTCTCTCTCTCTGCCTGCCTCTCTGCCTACTTGTGATCTCTCTCTGTCAAATAAATAATAAATAAAATCTTTAAAAAAAAAATAAAATATTTTATTTATTTATTTGACACAGAGAGAGAGAGAGATCACAAGCAGGCAGAGAGAGAGGGGAGGAAGCAGGCTCCCCGCTGAGCAGAGAGCCCGACGTGGGGCTCGATCCCAGGACCCTGGGATCATGACCTGAGCCGAAGGCAGAGGCTTAACCATCTGAGCCACCCAGGTGCCCCTGGACTATTTTTGCAACTTCCTGTGCATCTACAGTTATTTCAATATAGAGAGTAAAAAATATCGAGACCAATGATTATGCCTTTCTGTCTTCAGTCCCTCTGGGGGAGATGAAGATATAAGGCAGGTATAATGCCACACAAGCACTTTGCTTTTTGTCATATCTCATTGCTTAAACCATGTCATGAATTGCTCAGTTGACAAAAGGGCTAAAATCAAGATCTCATCGCAGGTTGTGTGAGACCAATAGGAAGGCTGACTTTTCAACTGTTTTTTAACTTGAAAACATTAATTTAAAAAGAAAATGGTTTTCTACATACTCTATTTATGGAAGTATTTATTTCAAGATAAACTGTTTAAAGTGGTGATAGGTGCATGGGTGTCTGCTTAGAGCATCCCTTGTACTGCTCATTATTAAGATTTTAAAACCCAACAGCCATGATGACTGAAAGGCACTGGACCAGGGGCTGGATTCCCAAACCCACAAGTTCCAAAGCCCATCCTGAGAGGTTCTGGTCTGAAGTCCACCAAATCTGGAATTGAAAAAATATCCTGAGTGGATTCTGATAAGCAGCCAAGTTTGGAGATTCCTAGAGGAGGGAACACTAAAGTCCTTGTAGATAGAAGATATGAACCCATGCCTAAGAATTGATTTTTGACTTAAATTTCATCATGAAGAAACTCATGGTTCTGACGAAATGGTGTTTGTGTGACCCGTTCCGTTTTATTTTATTTTCAAGATAAACTGTTTAAAGTGTCTATTATGTCTCAGCCGTGACTTCTCACCTCACTTCCACCAGCTCACTTCCCGCTCCTTCGGAACCGACGCGCTGCCATCCTTCTCTGTGGTTCTTTTCTTACTCTTACTGCAGGGTGTGGACTTCTGGGTGTCTCTTTGTAATTCATTAGTTTACTTTGCGAGCACTAAACAGTTGCATTTTTATGACCTAATTTGTATCTGTCTTCAGTGAGAGAATATATTGTAATTAAAGGGTCTACACTAATTCTGCAGGTTACCCTAGCAGAGGATGGTTTGAATCTTTTCAAATAGTGGTTGGTTACTGTAAAGGACTGGGTTTGGAGCTCATGGTCGTTTGTTTTGGAACAGGGTTGTTTGGATAACGGCCTCGCAGGCAGTGGGAAAAGGCGATGACCTGGAATCCCTGTTATTGGAAGATGGGACAATGATCAGAGGCTCTTATATATATATTTTTTTAAAGATTTTATTTATTTATTTGACAGAGAGAAATCACAAGTACACTGAGAGGCAGGCAGAGAGAGAGAGAAGGAAGCAGGCTCCCTGCTGAGCAGAGAGCCCGATGCGGGACTCGATCCCAGGACCCTGCGATCATGACCCGAGCCGAAGGCAGCGGCCCAACCCACTGAGCCACCCAGGCACCCCGAGGCTCTTATATTTTTAAAATAGTTTTTATATTTCACCTTTTCCATTTCATCACCTCTTCTTTCTACATCTTTCTTGGGAGCTCCCTGTTCTTTTTCTTTTTGCTCTACAAGCCTGCTATTTATCCCATTTGGGCTTTCAGATGCCTGCCAACTAAATCTTAGTAAGGTCTCAACTGAAGACAATGTCTAATAATGTTAAGTACATGACTCCATCCAGGGATATCTGCATTTTTAAAGGGATGCTGCTGTGGTTTGCCGCTGGGTTGGAGGAGGGAGAGAGAATGTCTGCTTTGATTGCCACCTGCCCACCCTAACCCCCACCTCTTTCCCCATTTTTGCTCCTCTACTGGTATCTTAAAAGGTCAAGGGTGTTTTGAGCTGCAGCAGCCTCTAGGAAGTGACCTCTAACATCCTCACATTTATCCCTCTGATGAAAGTGAATAAATTTACCTTCTGTCTGGCTCAGTCAGTAGAACATGTGACTCTTGTTCTCAGGGTGGTGAGTTTGAGCCCCACAATGGGTGTAGAGTTTATTTTTTAAAAAGTGAATAAATTTATAAAGGGGTATTTTCTCAGAAATGTTGAGAATGACTGAACTCTCAAAATGGGATAAAGATATAGATAGATAGATAGATAGATAGATAGATCTATATCTATATCTATCTATCTATCTATCTATATCTATATAGATATAGATCTATCTATATATATATATACATTTTCTATACTGTTAACAAACTGCAACTTTATTCAAGAAGCTACAAAAGCAGTTTGGTGGAATTTCCTGTATCAGTGCTAAGAATTTAATAGAAACTCCTCAACAGTATGAATGAGGGAATAGCCTTGGCCCTAGGTCAGTCCAGAATATTCTTTTATCCCATTTTCCAAATCTATGCTGATCCTTTTCTGTGTGACCCATGCCATTTTTGTCCCATTACAGTCTATGCTGGGATGTTATTTTCTGGTATCTGAACTATTATCCTCAAGTTTAAAAAAAACCACAACTCTGTCCCAAGTATTTCCCATATATGGTCTCTTTGACTGTTAAATAAACCAAATGAGGGTGTTTTATACATTTATATTTTCATGCATCTTATAGGTGCTGAGGTATGGAATATCTAATAGTTCACTCCATGTAACAGTAATTGAGCTAGAATTCCAACCCAGTTCTATGTTACATTAAAAAAAAAAAAATTGTTCTGGGGCGCCTGGGTGGCTCAGTGGGTTAAAGCCTCTGCCTTCGGCTCAGGTCATGGTCCCAGGGTCCTGGGATGGAGCCCCACATCGGACTCTCTGCTCAGCAGGGAGCCTGCTTACCCCTCTCTCTCTCTCTGCGTGCCTCTCTGCCTACTTGTGATCTCTCTCTCTGTCAAATAAATAAATAAATAAATCTTAAAAAAAATGTTCTATGTCACATAAAAAACTCTAAAATAGACAGTGTTTGCATATATTAAGTATTTATGTTTTAAATACAAAATAATGAATATAATATATATGCCTAATAATAAGTTGAACATTGTAAAACCATCATTCAGCCTAGCTGCCAAACACTAAGGATGCTGTTAAAAGAGTTTGCGTTCTTAAACCATTACTCTAGGACGCCTTCTTTATGAACGTGTTCAGTAGTCTCTTTAAGAGAACTTTTTAATCAATTTCCTGAGTTCTGCTTGGGCCTGTAGCTCTGTCTTTCTCTGTCCCTTGCTCTGAGTTTCCATGTTTCTGAGTTTGCATGTTTTGTCTCTCTGTGCTCCATCTCTGACTCAGACGGCCACTGGGCAGTAACTTAATGACTGAATTTTTAAAAGAAACACTCCACTGGGCTGAAGCATTAATTTCATGATGCTACTTTGACATACTAAGAACTGCTTCCCTACGGGCTAGAGTCACATCTCCTCAGTTGCTACCTTATCAACTACTCCCTCATAGATAACACAGAATTCCCCTCTCGCACTAATAACCCTGGATTTTGCCATCCTCACTGTCCTTGGAAATTTGCTTGTTTTGGCTTGTTTGGCATGCCCAGTTATCAGTGGTCCATAGACATTCAGTGTTTCTACCTGCTGTTCTTAGATGTTTCCTTCAACTCCAGCCATTGAGATCCAAGGCAGCAAGCTTGTTAAGTGATTAAACTCATTTTCTTCATTTGCTGTGGCGCCAGATTTCTAGCTTCTTTATAAAAACTAGCTCAGTCATGTGGCAGGTTCAGCTAGAGATTCCAGATGCAGATTATTTTCTCCACCATAAATTAGCTCAGTCTTACTCAGAGTTTGAACCGTAAAGTTGGCAGAAAACAAAAAAAAAAATTTTTTTTTTGCAACTTGCCCTATTACTGTGGCCTGTAAAATGAAAGGATTAAAAAAAAAAAAAAAAAAAAGCCCAGCGATTTTTATTCTCCATATGTAGGAGACAATACAGCTTCTTTTCATAAATTGAAAATTTGCATAGCGCTAAACAAATTTTTCTATCAGCTTTTTTCTATGTCAATCTTCAAAGTACCAGGCCAGATTTCCAAAAGAGACTCTGTGTGGAACATTTTAATGTTTGTAGTTTTTCTGAATCTTTTCATCTTCAGGTACTCCTTTTCCTAATTTTAACGGCCAATTCTCTTTGTAATGATTGAGAGTCTATATATTAAGAAAAGACCTGGCACTAAATGTATGCATTTAAAGAAAAATGGCCAATTCATAAATAGGAGGATAATTCAGTATTTGTGAAGTGCCAGCTTTATCTATTAATATGAGAGTTCTATAATGATCACTGAACTGTTCTTTGAAATCTTAGAAAATGGCAGAAGAGGGGGCCTTACTAAATTTCACAGCTAAAGTTCAAGAGTGGAAAAAGCGTTTTGTATAAGTGATTGTTTAGACAACATATCCCTCTGTATTGACAGAAGTACTGGAATTATGAGTCTTCACATTCAAACTGAGTATCCTGTTTTATTCTCAAATGACCATGCCCTGACTAGTTACCCCATCGAGTCCCCCATGCAGCAGGCATTCATTTATTTACTGAATGAATGAAGTTGTGTGATCGGATGGAAGATGGTTTGAAAGGAAAACAGAGAGACAGGCTAAACATTGAGGAAGTGATTTTACATCCTGTGTGTTCAAAGAAATCTGACACTATGTAGAGAAAATGCTGTTAATGCCTTCCCATGTGTTCTGGTTGCCATTGCTGCATAATCAAACACCCTAAAACATAGTGGCTAAAAACAACAATTCATCATTTAATTTGCTGGCAAATCTGCGACTGGGGTGAGAACAGCTCCTCTTTGCTATGTGTGGCTTAACGTTAGTGGCTCTCCTGGGGGCTGGAGGATCTCCTTTCAAGTAACCTCCTTCACAAGGCTGGCCAGTCTGTGCTCGTCTTTGGTACCTGTGTGGGCCTCACCCTGCAGACTTCCCTGTGGGCTGCTTGGTCTTCCTCACACCATGATGGCTGGGCAGTAAGAAACATAAAGCAGAAGTCCTAAAGCCCAAACCTACCAAAGTACACAGCATCATTTCTTCTGTATCCTACTGGTTGAGAAGTAGTATGAGAGCCTGAGTCAAGACTCTAAAAGTCAAGACATTTTTAGAGTAAATAGTTATTCAAGTTATTTCAAGTTATTCCTCCACATCTAGAAGGAAGGAATGTCAAAGAACCTGCAGACTTGTCTGGAAACTGCCATAGCATTGCATTAAAATGAAACCCAAACCCTTTTTCTCAGCTCCAAGGTCTTACAGGTTGGTAAACATTTTCAATGAAAGCCAGGTCATAAAAATTTGGTAAATAGGACAGTCTCTACTCAACTCTGCTGTGGTGGTGAGAAACCCCTAGGCGATATGTAAACAAATGGGCATGTCTGTATTCCAACCAAATTGCACTGATCGAAACACGGACAAGCCAGATTTAGCCCATGGGCCATTGTTTGCTGCCTCCTGCCATCTATAACTCCTGTTTCCCCTTGCTTTCCCATTTCCCCACCCCACCCCCAGCCTGCTTACTAAACTCCAGTCACACAGCTTCCTCTTAGCCCCTCCAAGACAAAAAACTTATTTTCCTTTGTGGCCCGTGCACACCTTATTCCTGATAAAATTTGCCATGGCCTAGATGTTACTTTCTCAGCAAATTCTTCATTAATCGTGTCTTATAGACCTCCTCTTGCTACTCTCCATGATAATTCCCTATTTCCTTAGTAGCACCTTGTATCTTATAATTAATATATGAATGTCTTTTCTTCAGCATCCTACCAAAACTTGGACATCTGCTGTGGTCCAGACAAGTTTCAGACACTGGTGTTAAATCCATCAGCATGGCTGACAAAGCTCCTGTCCTTATGGGGCAAGCATTCTTTATGGAGAGACAGACAGTAAACAAAGAGGCGAGTAAATAAGAATTTATCAGATGGTACTTCGGGCCATCAGGAAAATAAAACAGGACAATGAGAGACAGGTGAGGGAAGTTCTCAGTGAAGAAGGGACATTTGAGCTGAACACTAAACTGTCCGGAGACAGACGGGCAAAGACTTGGAAAGAAGATCTTTTCAGGCGAGAAGAAAAGTCTCTGGGGCGTGTGGGGTGGGGGTGGGTGGGAGGAGCATGGCATTACCTGAGGAGTAGAGAGAAACCAATGTGGCTGGAGCAAAGTGAGGGCCAGGATGCTAAGAGAGAAGAGCAGGAAGGAAGGGGCCAGATGTTGCAGGATCTCACAGGCCAGAATAAGATCTCTGGGTTTTATTCTACATGTGTATCTGCGTTCAATGTCAACAAGCCCTCACGGAGCATGTGTGCTGTGCTGAGCCCTATGTTAAGTCCCCAGATGTAGCAGTGAAACATTGTGTCTCCCCTTAGACTGACTGCTTCATGGGGGCAGAGGCTCTTTCACTTTTCTCATCTCAGGGGTCCTGGCATTTAAGTGCTCCTGACATTTAAGATGCACTCGAGAAATATTTGTTGAATAAATTAAGGTATAAATGCATGAATGAGAATACTTTTAAAAATTTTTTGGTATTATAAAGGTGTTCTCAAGCTCAGAATTATGGGACCCTGATATAAATCTTCATAAATTCTTTATCACTAAAGTACAACTTTTTTTCAGAGCTGAGGTGGGAAAAAAAATGATGTGAAGGAAGCAGTATAATATTTTTTTTAGAGTAAATAGTTATTCAAGTTGGGCAAAGCCTAGTGGGAGATTTTCCTGGGTCTTGAGACAAGAGCCCTAGCTCTGAACAAGTCACACCCCCAATTTCTATGTGTTTCTTGAATAACATATTATTTTCCTGCTTTGAGCCATGGACACCAGGGACAAGGCAGCTGTAAGATGTTTTAGTGAACATAATACACTGTCACTATAAAAAGTGTTTGCTGTTATGAAACATTGTTTCTCACTTCATTTCACATAATCATAACCCATTAGGCATCTCTGTCTTTGACCTTCAATAAATATCTGAGGACACAAAGAAAGCTACACATGATATAATGGATTTCTCCACTTCCAATTTGTTGGAGGAAAAAACTTCCCTTAGGTTCTTTGATTCTCATTTCCATTTCTTTCTTTCTAGTGTGGTTACCCTTTTCAAGTACACACTATTTTTATATCTACATTTTAATTCTGTCAGGTTCAACGTAAATGATTATGCAAATGTGGTATTTAATGCATGATATTTCTTAGTAACTAGCCAAACTACCCGCATTTCATGGAACTTTTCCTTTTCTCTGTGTGTGGCAGATCATTCCACAGACATTTTCAGCCTTCTTTAAAACAAAAGCCAACTCACTCTCATTCCCAAACGCATCATCTTTTCCTTTTGAATTTACTCCTTTTTCCTTTTTCTGCAAATGAAAGTTCAGTTTTGTTCTCTCTAATGTCATGGTTTTTATTAACATGTGCTTTACAGGCTTGATCAATAGTTGTTGACTGCAGAGGACTTTGCCCTGCAGGAGACATTTGGCAATGTCTGGAGACATTTTTGGTTATCACAACGTGGAGGTTAGGGAAGAAGATATTAGTATCTAGTGAGCAGAGGCCAGAGATCCTGCTCAACATTCTATAACGTACAGAACAGCCATCCACAGAAAAGAATGGTCTGGCCCCAAAGGTCGGTAGTGCCAAGTTTGAGAAATCCTGAGAGCGATTAAGATCTTGCTTCCATCTTTTGGAACAGATGGATGCTTGCAATTGTTTCTAAGCTTTAGAAGCACTCAGTAATTAAAATCAGTCTTCAGGTTTCCATGCAGTGATGAGTAAATCAGCTCAAAGAAGATCAGCAGGGCTTAGCTCCCTCAACCTTCTACCATGAATGGAAGTCAGGTACCTGTCCTAGAGCTTATGAGAAGCAGCCTAAATGGTAGGGCTCTGTACCCTTCACACCCTGGGCCATGAGTGGGGTCATGGTCAGGTGACTGAGCCTCTCATTGTTTCCTCAGTAGATGATTAATTATGAGAAAGGTCTCTACATGAACTCAAAATTTCAGCTGTTTCCCATAACTAGTTGTCTATGCTCAGGAAACATCTCTTTTGATTCAAGCCACCAGAAACTGATTATGCTGAACCCACATATGCTCTGCAGATCAAGCCTTCCCAGGTATATAAAAGCCATGAAATTTCATAAGTACTGTAAAGTGCTAAAAATTTGGATGGCAAATACACAAACACTGCCATCAATATCCTCAGGCTTGGGGCTGCTATTAACATCAGGCAGACATACTATGACTTTATTTCCTAAACTACATAGATAGTGCTTAAATGTATGGATTTATTATCACATTTGGCATATTTTATTTATAGCATAAGAAAGGTGAAACATTCTGCAGCATTGCATGTTAAGATTAGGATTTATTGTCCAGGAATCCTTGAACAATTTTATCAAAAGCCCATTTCTAGGTGGTGTTTTTCTGCAATAAATCATACGGCAAGAATCTATCAGTGGACACCAGGAAGAGATAAATGAGTGTAGAGGAAAGAGGGTCATCACAGATTTTTTTTTGTATCATGACCTGTCATTGGCAGAAATCCATTTATTATGGTTCACAGATGATTTTTTTACCTACTTGCTGTGTTTTCTGTTCGGGGTGTTAGCTAAGATAAAATGAAAACCTGGCAAAACATAAGCTATCAAAATCCATGAAGACAGATATAACTTACAGAGCATGAGACACAAAGAGCATCAATTTTTTTTTCTCCTCCCATGTACCTGCTACTTTTTGGGGGAGGATATCTTTTTAAAATGTAAATATTTTAATATTTAATGTGACTGCTCTACTCAGGTAGGTAATATCTGCTCCACTCAGGTGGGTCGTACACTTAATGCAAGATCAGATTCTGCTGCAGACTAAAATTTTGCCCCAGAATGTTCTTTTAGTAGAAAAGCAGTATCTAATGGTTGTTGAGTAGTTGTCAAGCACCCCTGAGTTTTCTGTCCTTTTCTTATTTTAATGTTATAAGCCCTATCTTACCGAATCTGTCATCAGGACTCTGATTTGGAACAAGACCAGGTACATGAAGAACTACATGCTAAATGCTAGGCTGAATACAAGAATAATCTTTGTGAGGTTGTCACCATCACTACAATTGGATTTAGCTTTGATTGAAAGAATTCAATAAAATCTAGTATTTCAGGCTTTTTTTTTTTTTTTTTACAAATTTACTTTTATGCCGCCTTTCCCTGCTCCAGTTGTCTAGGTGAAGAGAACACTTGCAAAATGTGTTTCCACATTTTCCTTCTTAAAATGAAACACTGTGAGTATACATTGAATGACTGCTGTATTTCCACAAGCATACATACAGCAGGTCTGTTTTATTAAAAGGGAAGCTGGGGGCCTCTGAAGCCTACACAATCCAGGATGAAGGGCCTGTCAACTTGATGACACCCTACAGGGCCACTCTTTCTCCGCCTCCCGCTATAAGTCTCCAGAACCCCCCAAAGGACACTAGCTTGAAGCAGAATGTAAATGAGCAAGAGAATAATGGTTTGATGATAGCTTTCCTAATGTGACCCAGACCAGGTCCCAGGCCGCCTTCTGTTAAGGATTCCAGAGCAGTTGAGATTGCCATCTAACTTCCTTTGTCCTGGGCAGGTGAGTACAAGCCCCCCATCTTGGGGCATGTAAAGCTGCACTCCAACCCTTGAACTCATGGCTAGAAGCCAACACAGAACAGAAGTGACGGCTTCTTCCCTCTACTTTCTCCAATGCAGTCTACCTCTCTGAGACACTTGATTGTGAGAAATTGGGTACAAACTTCTAGTCGTAGTTAAAGTACCGGGGGCTAGATGAGGCAACTAAGGTATTTGCATAGGATGCAAAATTTAAGAGGTGTAGGGATGCCCAAATCCCAGTCATCAAAATGGTCTTTGAATGACCTTTTGAAGAATTAAAATTACTGGGGAAAAAAAAATGCCAGAAATACAATATCAGTATTTTACTTAAGTTTTTTAAAGATTTGTTTAAGTAATTTCTATATTCAAGGTGAGGCTCGATCTCACAACCAGAGAACAAGAGTCTCATGCTCTATCAACTGAGCTAGCCCGGTGCCCCACAATACCAATATTTTAAATAAAGACAAGATCCGTATTATTGCTTTTCTTGTGCTACAGTGTGGCTCAGCATGGTACAGCACAGTGCCCACTGACATAAGTGGAAGGGCGAGTTAAAGAAGTGGTTCCACTTTGACAAGCTGGATATCTTATGGAACATGAATTTTTTTTTTTTTAAATCACATGCTGCCAATGCTAAGAAGGGCAGGCTAGAGAGCAGCACAGAGAAACTTATGGAGGGAGTCAACTCACCTCACTGGCTATGCAGACCTGGGCAAGTCACTTGATTTCTCTTGTGCCAGTCTGATCCATAAAAGGATATTGGAGAAAAACAAAGGTTTTGTGTTGTTTCTGGAAGCTACCATATCATCAAAAGACCTCTACATGAGAGTAAGTGACTTGGTCACTGAATTGAGTTTATTCAAGGGTAATCTAAATTATTATTTTGTTTATTCTCCTAATAAAAACATTTAATTAGATCAGCTTTAACCAAAAAAAAAGAAAGAAAGAAAAGAAAAGAAAAAAGATTTATTTATTTATTTGAGAGAGAGAGAAAGCCCAAGCAGGGAGAGGGGCAGAGGAAGAGGGAAAAGCAGACTCCCCATTGAACACAGAGACCAAAGTGGGGCTCTATCCCAGGATCCTGAGATCATGATCTGAGCCAGCCGCTTAACCAACTGTCCCACCCAGGTGCCCCTCATTAGGTCAGCTTTTAAAATCCTTGAATCTAAGCACCAGAGAGGTCCTGAAATGGACTCCGAGGGCCCCCAATAAATTCTCTTCCATTCCTGTCAAGATTATAGCTACCTTGAGGATCCCTAAAAGACTTCTCAAGTTTATCAGTTCTATGCCTTAATAAACATTAGGGTGGTTTTCGTTCTTAAAATATGTGGTGATATCAGATGCCTTGTTCTTTTCCAGCTCTACAGTCTCTTTGGAGTAGGGGGGAGGGCAGAGGGGGGAGTCCAGGTAGAACTGAAACTGGGGAGAGTGGTCAGAGACTCCAGTCATTACCAGTCAGTCTTTGAAGTGAAGCCCATTAAAAAAAGGCAGATTCATGAAGACAGCATTTTTATACCACATAATCTCAGACCTCTCTCCTTGGCTGTGTCAATCACATTGTACCCTGATATTAATAATTAGAAATGAGGAATTTCATTTAAATCCCTTTCCCAGTAATGATTCCATCTTTTCCTTCAGCATGTTAAGGTACTTCATTTATAGAATCTTAGACACTCATTCTTTAAATGTTAGCCTCTACTTCAGAAGACAGAATGTGCCCAGTTTTTTGGCATCTATGGGGTATTTTTTGAGAGGAGTACATAATTAGAAATGATCAACAGTAGACAGCAGTATTTCATTGTTTTTTGAGATTACAGTGAATTAAGAAAACTTGAAACATGATACCAAATAATCACACTTAAGCCATCTGTTGTGTTGATCTCATAGAAGAAAGTCTCATTGTGTGAGTGCAAGTGTGCATATGTGTGTGTGTGTGTGTGTGTGTATGAGAGAGGCTACACCTGTGTGTGAAAATAGAACTTACTTTTCCCTTCTCCCCTATGTTCCCATAACTGCTGTCCTTTGGTTTTGAGCCCTGGTCCCTGTCTTCTCTCTTCTCAGCGTTGTCATCAGCCCAGGCATATCTGAAGCCTTTACATGCTCAGTCTGAAAACAGTTAATCATCCATGGAGCTGGTAATCCGTGTGGTGTTTGATTGTAGGGCCAATGGGAAGAATTTAAATACTTTAACATCTAAAATAACTTAGTTCAATTGTTGTAAAGAGAGTGACTGCTAGAAACAGAGAAGACTGACTGGACTCTTAACCCATTGCAGGGTGTAAATTAAAGGCTGTCTTTGGCTATTTTAACTTAGTCCAGACATTTTATATAATCATTGTCTCAGTAGAGCAGAAGAATAAAAGGAGCTTGCTTCCTTTGCCACATTTTTTTTTCTTACCATCTCTTTTATATGGGGGGGAGTGGAGAGAGGAAAGGGGGAGCAGAGAGGAAGGGAGAGAGAGAGAAAAGGAGGGGGAGGGAGAGAGACAGCCTGAGAGGGAGAGAGGGAGAGAGATGCCTTTCACTTTTTTATTAGTTTGGAGAATTAACCTGAGAAGAAATGTAAGTTACATGGCTGCTTAAAGCATCCCTCAGGTTAATTTATTCAGAAAATCTCCAGTTAACAATACAACATTATGAATCGAGAGGCACAAAATGTTCCCTTTGTTACCAAAGAAATGAAGTTGTGTCTTAGAAGGTAGCAATAGCAAAAGGAACGTTCTTTAAAAATCATGCTTGACCATTCTGACCTATGAATTGCTTTAAGATAAACAAAATTACAAACTGAAGAGATATTCACCCATCTAGTTATATTTTTCATTGCTTTGCTACCTTCTTGGGCTGATGTTTAAAGGATTAGAATAAAGCTTACCTTCTGTGTGTTTTTGAAACTCCCCACTGATCAGCCTCCGAGAAAAATGCCCTGCTGTATCATATTTCTAACACTTAAAGATCTAATTGGGATATTGTTCTGTACATGCTGTTAGACACTGTAGTGACAAGAAGAGTCTTAGCCCACATTGGCCAGGAGCCAATACATACCTTCCCCTGAACAAAGTGCAGGGTAATTAAAGCTCAACTACGGAGAGAACACCGCAGACCATCAAGCATGCTCCTTGGGACCCGTCAGGAGCTCCTTGTACATTCACTTTCCTTTTCTTTCCAAATAGAGGCATTTTCCTTCTTTTACATTCTGCTGTATTTTCTTCTTTTATTCTGCACCCCCCCCCCCCCCCCTTTTTGGCTTTTTTTTGTGAAACTGTAAAAAAAAAAAAAAAAAAAAAAAATTAGACTAATATGTCTCTCAATCGTTGATGTGAAATTACCTGAAGAACACCCTGAGGAGATCAGAGGTATGATTTCATAAAATGTAAAGGAAACAAGATGTTTTAGAAGCTTCATTTCAATTACAAATGCAGAACTAAGAACTAAATAAAATGCAGGGGGTATTTTTCCATTA
Organism: Mustela nigripes; assembly: GCF_022355385.1. Taxonomy (NCBI): domain Eukaryota; kingdom Metazoa; phylum Chordata; class Mammalia; order Carnivora; family Mustelidae; genus Mustela; species Mustela nigripes. Next base: position 53,856,128 of record NC_081560.1, on the reverse strand, counting down.
GTCACAATTCCTATTCAAACGGCCTTTTTAAATGTGCACCGGCCTTTCACGCAGAGCCACTCAAATGCCCTTGCCTAGCAGGTTCTGCAAGTAAATCAGGAAGGCGTTAGGGTTGTGTAAGCCTGCAACCCGACCCCGGGTAAGCTCAGCTACCTTTCTGGCAGAACCATTTAAAAAATAGGTTTTCCATTCATTTTTTTTTTAAAACCACAATTTTGTGCAAATCGTCAAGCACTGGGAACCTCTGAATAGCTAGTACCCACAGTGAAACCTAAAGGATTTACACTGGAACTTCCCAACACCACTAAAGGGAACAATGCATATAAATCCCTTTCGCCATGATGGGGAAATGGGATCCTTAGAAAGCTCCTTCCCTATTCAATGAAACCTGCCAATTTTTTACTCTTAAAATACGATTCCGACCATAGGGCAACTTCAGAATACTTTCTCCACATTTCTTTAGCTCATGTGTAAATCAAGTGCTGTTCAGCAGATACCACGAATAAATCATCCCTATTTTATTCCTTCTTTTTTCATAGGAGTTATTTGCAAGATCAATTTCTGATTCTGCAGAACTCCCCGGACCAGGGTAGACTCTGGCTGGCGGGCTTTTTTATTTTGGTTTGCTTTTCCCTAAGTGACCCTCGGGCAGCGTGATGATAGCCTGAGTGCGGCATACAATCGTGTGGCAAGGTCAAATAGAGAGTTACAACGAGCAGGCATCTATTTATTTATACATGTTGCCATGCTATGCTGAGTTAGCCTCAGCACATTCAAGTTTTTAAATCATATAACTTGCCTTCAAATCAACTTCCTCAAGACAGCTGAAGGATTCAAGTCAATAGATACCCTAATGTTTTTTTTTTTTAATTAAATCTCTTTATAGGTCACTTAATGATTGTTAGGATGCTTGATGCGGCCCCCAGGTGGAAGACTGTCTGCAAAGCATAAAGAATGAGCTGCTCTCCTTCTGCCACAGCCTGTGCTGATTTACAACCACTTTGTGTTTGATGTTGGACAGGATAATTTCATCAGTCTCCAACCCTTGTGATCACGTCCCAAAATGACTCGTCAGGTGAAGCCCCGGCGGAAGATTGCTTGTCACCTGTAGGAAGTAGCTGTCTGCTCTGAGTACTCTTTCCTCATAAATGTAATCATCTGTTAGTTATTCATTGAGCTATACTTCATGGGCTCGATGGAGTGGCGAGGGCAAGGGACCAACTGCTCACGGGGAAAATGCGTAGAAACAGCACTCTGGTGCCGGTTGCATTTTTCTTCAGTCTCTCAGCTCTCTCGTCTCGTCCTTTAGAGGAAGCATGCATCTGTGGGTTTGCTGTTGAAGGTTACCATGGAAAACAGCCATCTCAGGACACTCAAGAATTTTGTTTTAATTTTTAAAAATTTTACAAGTGAGGAAACAGATTCAGAAATGGTAATTTGCCGAATGTCAGACAGTTTGTCCGGTTTGCCTGATTTTCAACTCTGCTCCTAACTGATCTGCAGTATTCCAGAATGAATCAGTCTTTCAGTGAGGTGACACACGGCTACTCTTACACTTTGAAGCCTAATCTGGGATGAAATAATTTATATATTTAGGCATCATGTTTAATTTCATCCAGTTCCTAAGTAGCGACTTCATTCATTCATCTTTTTCATCCAACATGTATTCAGCTCCTACTATGTGCCTTGCTCGGGAGATATGATGGTAAACAAGGTAGGAATGTCCACTGCCCCTGTGGGGCTCACCTCAGGGGCAGGACATACTATAAATTACTCTAGCGGCCATATGATTATGGCCTGTGCAGTCAAGGGCAATGGGTATCTTTAGTAAGAGTGTCTGGAGAAAGCTTACAGAGGGCAGGACAGTTGGGCTGGGCCATAGATGACATCCGTATCTTGAAAGTGAACACATTTTGCCACCCCAAAATATATTTCTTTGGCATATTGCTGATTTGGGGCTGATTATTTAAAAAAACAAACGAACAAAAAAACCCAGCAGACACAGGAAAACCTCTAAAAACTGAGAAGTTAGCCTTTTGTAAGAGACATTTACATGTATAACGGAAATCTCCTTTTGTCCCCCTGCTGTTTCAGGAAGAAAGGGAGGACTCCATTTTTAGAATCACTTATCAGTGAAGAACTCAACAATTTATACCTGCATCACAACCTTACCCTTCTTTACTGTGTTTTTCCTGGTAACCTCCCATAACTCACTCCCCACCCCCAATCTTCTTTTCGTCTTCAACTGATGATGTATTTAGGGTGACAGCTTCACACATTTTTGGGCAGTACTCAGTTTTCCTGGGTCTCTTTCATAGATACAGGAGGTATATGTGTTATTAAACTTATATGTATTTTTCCTCCTGCTAATCTTAAAGTCAACTTAATTATACGACCAGCCAAAGAACCTGGAAGGGAAGAAGGGAAAACCTTTGCGTCCTACAGTTTTAGTGACCCAGATGGGACCCTCACTGGCCGAACACTGCTCACTCGGACACGGCTGCAGCTGAGAGATCATGGGACCCCATATGAGAGCCAGGAGGTGAGGATTCTTGCTATGTTAGTCTCTGCCTGTGAGGTCTGTTGGAAGCAAGAGTTATGAGGGTCCTTTCTTCTTCTGAATTTAGGTTAGCAGGAAGAAATATTTGTGTGAACTCGTTCCTTGGGTATAGCAGTTCTGGTAAAGATTTATAGTCTTGCTTTCCTTTGGACCCTTTCCCCTCAGAGGTGGTCATTGTTTTCTTTGATCTCTGTCTTTTGTGTTGATCGTCATAAAGAAGAAAACCATAGTCTGAAGAGGTTTTTCTTTTGTCTTGTTCTCTGTCCTAAGAGCTTGGCTTTGTGGCCAGTGAGAACATTCTCTTTGGTGTCTGCCATTGAGAAGGTACACAGACCACTGTGCATCTTGATGGCCAGTCCAGCAGACTGGGGTTCCAAGACATGAAGTCATATGCAGCCTTCTCTTTGTCCGTCTGTGCCAGCTGTCAGGGGATTTGGTCATAAAGGATCCCAGTCTACAGGAAGTCTTTGTCATCTCAATCTTGGTTGTCTTGTTAGTGCTGGAAAAACCCCAATGCTGTAATGCCTGCCTGGTGTCACAGGTAGTTGAATCTACGAATAGAGGTGTCTCATGTTCCTGTGAGAGATCAGAGACACTGTTTTCACTTCACAGCTCTTATTATCTACGACAATGAAGGACTTTGCTTTCTTAGGCTGACTCTGCAAGTACAATTTCTAGAGCTTGTGTGGGCTGCATCTTTTATACTCTCTTGTGGGAATCCTCTCGCATCCTGGATTAATCCATGAAGAGGTGAATGAGATTAATAGACCCTACTCATCAACGGCTAGAATGGGAAAACTTCTATATTTGCTGGCATTGTTTTTAGAGAGCTCTCGTCATAAACAATTAATTTATTGGTATCTTTGGAAAGAACAAGTTAAAGTGAACACAAAGGGATATAATGGCGAGCCTTAGGAACTCCTTTAACAAGATGAAGGACCTGAAATTCAAGCAAAAGTTAATGTCCACATCCAATGTAAATCCCTCTTCCCAAAATTAGGCCCCAACTACCTGTGTTAGCCTCCCATTTCCCACAAGATTTGCAAAGAGCACTCTGGCTTGCCAGGCCCGGGGTAGATAGGTTATTCATGTAACACTAAAAGCCATGAAGTGGGGCACCTGGGTGGCTCAGCTGGTTGAGCATCTGCCTTGGGCTCAGGTCATGGTCCCAGAGTCCCAGGATTGAGACCCACATTGGGAGTTCCTAGCTCGGCAAGGGAGATTGCTTCTCCCTCTCCCACTCCCCCTGCTCATGCTCTCTCTCTCTCTCTCAAATAAATAAATAAAATCTTTCAAAATAAAAAAATAAATAAAAACCAGGATGTGAATTTAACAGAAGCAGCCAAGAGGAACATTAGGGCTCACTTTGCTGTTCCTTACAGTTCCTCCTGATCTCCAGGGATCTGTTATGAGGCTCTGCCAGCTTCAGGCCTTCCTATGAAATAACTTCTGAGGATGTATCCTGAACTTCCACCACAAGAATTTGCATCCCCTGGACAGCAGCAGATCTTCTAAATTATAAAGACCTTTAGTTGGAAATCCCCTTGACAGAAAGAAGCAAGTTTAATTAGAAAGGTCCAAACGAGTCCTTTGATATACAGGCAACAATCCAGATCTTTGGGGAATTAGAAACAACTGTCTTTGCCTTACAAATCTGTATAGAACCAGAAATGTAGTTCTGGAAGTGATCCAAAACTCACCTCAGCTTATCAATCCCCAAACCTGCTCTGTTCACCTCAGAATGCTTGGAGATATTGTAAAAGACCATGACATTGGAAACAGAATTGCTTGCTCTTAAGAAAAGGAACAGTTTTAGTTGTAATTACTTTACACTTCTTATACGAGGCAAAGATACCCCAAGACTCTTTGGTAAAAACTTGGATGCTTTTTCTGTGCCTTTGTGATGTAGATTTTCTACCCTTAGCTTCTCTAGGACCAAAAATCATTCTTTGAAATGTGAACTTTAGAGAAATGATTCTTATAAGAAGAAAAAAAAGGAAGTCAGAGATATGTGGAAATTGGGTTAACGAAATATTTTAAATGTCTTCCCCACAAATACTAGCAGAGAAAGCTTTAGCCTTTATCTAAGCAGGTAATGTTAATTTATTCCATTTGCCAAAAATAAAGTTTGGATCCAGCTATTCTTTTATAAACCAGTGAATTTTGTATTCTCATGCCCATCTCATGGCTAAAATTTAAAAATGAAGCTGTAAGATCTGTTTCTGTCTGTAGGTTTATGTTTTTGTGAATTTTTATATCTCATTAAATTATATATATATTATATATAAATTATATATATAATATGTAAGCATATATAAATAAATATAGATATTATAGATATGGAGTATTTTTCTACCTCCACATAGTACTGCCAAAATTAATTGGTAAAGAGCTCTCTTTAACTGGCTTAAAAATAAGCATTTATAAATTAACTACTCCTGAAGTTCTCAGAAATGTAACAGAAAATAATCCAAATGCTTTTCAGGTTCATGCTATCTGAAAAATTATTTGGTATTAAAGCTTGTTTAGGTTTACTGATTTAGTTAAAATAGACATGTCATCAGAGTTATTAGCATTAAATATAATACTTTTAGCTACTTAGATTAGGAAAGATCAAATAAGTTCCTGATGTCTCTTGCCAAGTTTGACAGCAAGGAAAAGAGCTGGTGTGCTAGCTGAATGTGTCTCATATCTCATGAAGTGTTCATGAGTAGTCTCAACATCATTGTTGGGGGCAATGATTTATGTCGATGTAAGCAGGATGAAAGTTCTTAGGTGAACTTCTTTGCAATAATTATATTTTATCATATGTGTATTTAAAAATAACTTCCCAAAATCTTTTTGGTAACTTGAAACTTCAGTGTTTTGCTCAGTTATATTAAATGGTAAAAATCTTTGAGTATCTGGATAATTTCCAAATAAGATAAAAGAATGAAACATGAATGACAAAACATAAGTTTATCAACTTTTGGCTTTCTTCTTACAGAGAAATTAAAGATATTTGGGTCTGTTGGTTCACATACTTCAACTGACATTGAAAAATTGCACTATGGGGAAGCATATCCTTATAGAACTCATGAAATGCCCTTCATAAATTTGCCAGCCTAAAAGAAAATGGGTGTGACAGTTCATAATTGCTTACTACTTAGTTTTCACTGGAAATTCAAGTATCCAAGGGTTAAGAATTCTAATACATGTGGTTAAAAGTACCTGAAATAATGAGGGAAATAAGTGCAAGTAGGATGTGTTTTTGGCTAGGAAAAGGTATGAGAGTATGAAAATGCGTTTTTGTTAAGGGAAAAGAAAGTAAGCTTATCTCAAAGTAAAAGCGGTGATCCCAAAATGGTCAAGGGGAAACTAAAGGACAAATTGAATAGAAATTTGGAAGAGGGAAAATGAATTTTATTTTGTGTAATTAAGCTGGCTGACATTGAATTGCTATTATGAGGGTTTTAAAAACAAGCTTTAATAGTAATAGTGTACTTCAGTAAAACTCAAAGTTAATTTCCTTTGATTAGCTAAACAGATAAAGTTTTCTTAGACTATTGGTCTGCCCCAATAAGAGACAGAAAGGTTTTTCTTTACCTTTTAAGTAATCACCTAGAAAGCAAAGCAAAGATTTTGTGTTTTATCAAAGCTCTTTCCCGTGTTTATTATCACTAGGTCTTGGATTACTTGGGAAAACTAAGTCATAATATTAAAACAGCTAAGTTTTGCTAACACCTGTGTAACCTCCTGTATTTTACTTCAAAATCTTTTATTGTCACTTTAGTTAAATGGGTAATTAAGTATTGTTTCATAATGATCTGTGATCCTATTTAGTCCTGTTCAAACTTTTTGATATTTTTGTCAGAATTCCCATGGACGGTCACGGGACTTAGGGCTGTGCCCAATGATCACAGAGTTTGCTCTGGATCACTCTCTTTGTCTTGAGGGTCTGAGTGGTAGGTAGGACAAAGGTAGAGGAGGCTTGAGGCAGTGGCTATGCTTACAGTTAGAATTATTGGGGAATTGAAGTTAGATCTCAAACCGCCAGGTGAGTCATCATCTGGTTGATTCAGAGTGCTAAGAAGTGTTCCAGGTCTAGGCACAGTCCCAGGGGCAGATCTAAAATAGCTTCAAGATGTACTAGGAATCTTATTGTGATGAAGATTAGATCATGGCCTGGGAACACGGAAACTTCCAGAGCCCTTATCTATTCCAGTGCTTAAAATGAACTTTGCCAGTGTGTGCGGGTGGATCCTTGTACCCTGCCAGATTGGACCAGAATATTCTTTCCATTCATAGTTTTGCACTAATGGCATTTCTGGAACACAAATTTGTTCTCTAGATCAGTAAATACATCTTTGTATCTGCCCCTGCTCTTCGTTGGCATTTCACTCAAAGTCTTACCAAAAAAAAAAAAAAAAAAAAAGGAGGGGGGGAGGGGGAGGAGAAAGAAGAAGGAGAAGAAGAAAGGCAAAGAAGAGGGCCGTGAAGTAGGAAGAAAGAGAAAAGTAGCTGCTCCTAATGAGTGAGACATTCTGCTATTCTCTGGGGAGAATGAAGACCTTCTTCTTAAAAAACAAAATAACCAAGTCAATAAACTGTTGTTACACACCTCCTGTGTTCTGAAGGCATAGCGTATTAAAGGTATGGCGTCATAAAAGCGTGAAGAAAGAGTCACTGGAGACATGGCATGGAATTACCTCTATATGCTACAGAGTATGGAACTTACTAGAACTTTTCCTCCATATAAACCCAAGTATGCCCCCGTGATTTGATGTGTTCACTTTGTAGTATGAGAACACAAAGTAAATTACTTTTAATTATTGGGCTCTGAGACATTGAAAATTGGTACTTCTGTCACTAAAGACAGCAATGAAATGGGGAGGAATGGCACAAGGGTAAATAATTTTCACTTATTTATGTTCATTAGAAATTGTCGAGTAGATTCACTTTTTACTCAAAAAATAAAAGTGTTCCCAAGCTGGGAGGTGTCATGTTCAGCTAAGAGAAAAAAATTTTTATGATCAAATTAAAACATGCAACGCTGGGAAAAAGGTTTATTATAGATGTTGTGATGAGTGACTCTCAACTGTAATGTTCCTGGTAGGCACCAGGGTAAGGAGGAAACCCTTTTATTAATGTTGAATCTCTTTATCAAAACAATATCAAATGAAGATAGAAAGAAAAAATCATGGCTGCGGTAGTGTAACACCTTTTGTGGCATCACTGCTGTTGGCCATAAGCACAAAGTAGAAGACTGGCGTCAGTGATCGTCTAAATGCAGCCCTGCAAGGCATACCTGTGGCACAAGCCAAATCATGTACTCCAAAATTACCTTCTGTAGTTGTGAAACTATAGGTAACCTAACTGCTCCAGTTCCATTTGGAGAGAGCATGACTCCCCTGAAGCATGGCAAGTGTCCTAACCTTCCCTAGAGGAAGATGGCATGGTCCACTGGGAAACGGTCTTCTAAGGAAACAGGTCTGCTGGCCACTGGTAACTGAAGGTCTGAAGCTCTGCAAGACAGAGGGAAGATAGTCTTTGCAAAATAAACCAAATGTCAAGAGTTCATGGGAAATCACACTTGAAAAAGAAAACCATGATCCTAACGCAGAAGGCGATGTAGGGCTTTCTTTATTCCAACAAAGCTCCATTGTTTTCTCATGATTTTGCTTTATGGGGTTTAAATTAAAGGGAAGCCACTCTCTGGCAAAGCAAATCTTTGTTTTAAAGCATTTAAGTAGCACCTATATTGGTGAACTCCCTTGAGGGCCAGTGCTTGTTCTGAGATGCATTTTTTTTTAATTGGAAGTATTTCAAATCATTATCATGAAAAAGCAACCACAAGGTGAGAAGTAAACTGCCACAATACCATAGGACTTTACTCAAACACTGTTTCCTCAGATATCTAGTCTATATAATGAATTCATTTCTCTTTTAAGCACCTAGAACTTACTAGATATGGGACAAGAAAGAAAATGGTAACTCAGATTCTCTTACAGCATCCTAGTTGACCCAATTATTCTACTGATTCTGGGGTAGAGAAACACGAGGTAAAAAGTTGACTTCTTTGGGAGTCAGTACTTCCAAACTTATTTCATTAAGTTTACCACATAATTATAATTGAAGAAAATATAGGGTTCATCTTTTAACCAGTTATTACAAAATCCTTCACTTTAAAAGCTGTTATTAAAAAAAGGAAAAGTAGGCTTTCATTCAGCAAAGACTAAGTTGGAAAGCATTATAACATATAGAATAGACAGAGCCCTTTTTGACGTACTGTGTTATAGGAAAGACAAATGAGACTCTTAATCTTTCTTTTTTTGAGATTTTTTTAAAAGATTTTATTTATTTATTTGACACACAGAGAGAGATCACAAGTATGCTGAGCAGCAGGCAGAGACAGAGGGGAAGCAGGTTCCCTGCTGAGCAGAGAGGCAGATGTGGGGCTCGATCCCAGGACCCTGAGATCATGACCTGAGCCGAAGGCAGAGGCTTTAACCTACTGAGATTTTTTGAGATTTTTAATCACTTAAGCACCCTTTTTTTGAGATTTTTAATCACTTAATCAATACTTCTGGGTATCTCTATTTCTAATTTCGTGGAATTTCAGGAGGACATCAATATTAATATTATGAGAGATCTGAGCCACTATTTCAGCAATGTGTGGCCTGTTTATCTCTTTCCTCTTTGCATTTTAATTTTATAATGAAATGTGTATTGGATGCAAAAAATAATTTCATCAATTTTTTAAATGCTTAAAAACATAAGGTCATTAGAAGTAACCTATCCAAAAGTGGACACAAATTTTGGAGTAAAATTAGTTCAAGTGAGAGTGATAAGCACTAAGCTCCTATAAGCACAAGATGTAGGAGCAAAGAGCAAAGTCTCATTAAAGAGATAAAAATTAAACTAGGATCTGATTGATTAGGAGTCAGCCAAGAGGACTAAGTGACAAAATGTCTGGGACAAAGGGAATAGCCTGTGCTGGAGCCTGGAGGTTAGATTTAGGATAGTTTGTTGGGAGATTTGATTTGAAGCTCTAGAGCGCTGAGAGAATAGCAAAGAAAAGACTGGAGTGATAAATGGTTCAGAATGTGGACTTTATCTCAAGGACAACTATGAAAAGGTTTTGAGCTTGGGAATGGTGAGATCAGGTTTGCATCTATTAAGGTGAATTTCATAGCTGCTCAGGGGATGAATGGTTGTAGGATATTTGGATACCTAGTTAGGGAAAAGATGTAAGACATTTGATCTTAAGGATAGAATAATGTGAAAGAAACATCACAAAAATTTTGGTGGGGTCCAGATTCTCCCTGGTTGTACATATCATACTTGGGGGTTGTATGATAACTACTGAGAGAGAATATGTTGAAAGGTTTAAAGCCTAGAGAAATATGATGGCTGTATCATTACTGTTGTCCATCATTCTGGTAGTGACTTTTTTTTTTTTTGGACAATTATCTATTACAACTAAGAAACCACCTCATAGTTAGTAGTTTGTTTGTTTATTTTAAAGATTTTATTTACTTATTTGACAGAGAGAGAAACGGCGAGAGGGGGAACACAAGTAGGCGGAGTGGGAGAGGGAGAAGCAGGCTTCCCGCTGAGTAGGGAGTCCCATGTGGGACTTGATCCCAGGGACCTCAGATCATGACCTGAGCTGAAGTCAGACACTTAACTGATTGAGCTACTCAGGTGCCTCTCATAGTTAGTAGTTTGAAGTTACCAGCTTTCATTATGCTCACAGTCTATTGGTCAGGAATTTGAATAGGGCTCACTTGGGAGATTCTACTACCTTATGTAGCATCAACAGGTTCACTTAGTAATATTCAGTCGGTGGCTAGTCTGGTCTGGAGGGACTCAAAAGGCTTCACTAACATGTTTGATGTCTTTGCCAGGCTGGCTGAAAGGCTGCACTAAACTGGGCCACTCTTTCTCTCCCCATGTTTGAGAATATCTCCACATGGACTCTCCAGTTGTGTGTTTTGACTTCCTTACATTGTGGTTCATTTTGGGCTTTTTGTTTTGACCATTTCAGTTCCAACTGACACAATTCCTTTAAAAATTTTGTGGAATTCCTGTACATCAAATTATATTCCATTCCACAAATCTCTTTAAAATAGGTTCTTCTCTTCCTTAGGATCTCTGAGAGTTGCTACAGGACAATGCCTCTAATATTCTTGAAAGTCTTTTGTTTAATCACGAAATCCTTGAAGACACATTCTTAAGATTTTTGGAAAACCTTTTGTCTAGTTGAAAGCGTTCATAAGTCTCATCTTTCTGAGATCTTAACAAAGGTTTATCCTTGACTTCAACTGTACCCTGAAACATTTTACTATCCTACATTTGATTCTTGCCCCAATTCCACTTCTTACTTGGAGAATCTTCTGTTGTCTTGACAGCTTATCCTGGGTCTTTACATTTCTTTTAAATTTTGCTCAAAAACTGAACATTCCCTTGACTATAGTTTTATCTTATGTTTCATGATAGGAAGATTCACTTCAGTTTTAAGGACACATCAAGGTCATATTGAAGGTATGGGAAAAGATATTCCATGCAAGAAGAAAATAAAAGTGGGCAAGATAGCATAATTACATCAGACAAAATAGACTTTAACTCAAAAGTTTAGAAGAGAAAAACAGGGTCATTATATAAGATAAAGAGGTCAACCCATCCAATAAGATATAACAATCATAAATATATATACACCCAACATCAGAGCACATAAACATATTAAGCAAATACTAACAGATCTGAAGGGAGAACTAGACAACAATATGCTAATAGAGGAGGACTTCAATACTCCATTTTCAACAATGGATACATCATCCATACAGAATATCAAGAAGGAAACTTTGGACTTAAAGTATACTTTAGACCAGATGGACATAACATATACACAGAACATCCTACCCCCTAGCAGCAGAAAACACATTCTCTCAAATGTACACAGAACATTCTCCAGAATAGATCATATGATAGGCAAAAATTAAGTCACAGCAATTTTAAAAATAATAAAATTTACTGAGAATTAAAGATACCAAGCATCTCTTCAGACCACAGTTCTCCAAAAATAGAAATCAGTAACATGGGGAAAAATAGAAAATTAACAAATCTGGGAAAAACTAAACAACACACTTTTGAATAACCAATAGGTCAAAGAAGAAATAAAACAAAAAATCTTGAAACAAATGAAAATGGAAACACAATATACCAAAATTTATGGTATGCAGAAAAAGTAGGCCTAAGCAGGAATTTTAAACAGTTTAATGCCTACATTAGGAAAAAAGAAAGACTGCAAATAAGCAACCTTATTTTATACCTCTAGGAACCAAAAAAGAGACAAACAACCCCACAGTTAACAGAAGGAAGGAAATAACAAAGATCAGAGCAGAAATAAGTGAAATAGAGATCAGAAAAATAATAGAAAAAAATAAAAGAAACTAAGCTTTTTTTTTTTTAAGATAAAACTGATGAACTCTTAGCTATGCTAAGAACAAAGAGAAGACTCAGAAAAATAAAATCAGAAATGAAAGAGACATTATAATTAATACTACAGAACTATAAAGGATCACTAGAGACTACCATGAACAATTATACAAGTTGGATAATCTAGAAACAGTAATTTCCTAGAAACATACGACTTACCAAGACTGAATCTTGAAGAAACAGAAAATCAGAACAGACCAATAATGTGCAAAGAGATTGACTCAGTAATCAGTAACCTCCCAATGAAAAAAAAATCCAGGTCCAGATGGTTTCCCTGATAAATTCTACCACATATTTAAAGAATTAAACCAATATTTCTCAAACTCTTCCAAAAAATTGAAGAGCAGGGAATATCCCCAAATTCGTTTTCTGGGGCCAACATTATCCCAATAACAGAGCCTAATAAGGATACTACAAAGAGAAAACTATAAGCCAAATCCCTGATGAAAATAGATGTGAGAATTCTCAAAAAAAATTAGCAAGCCAAACTCAATAGCACATTAAAAAGATTATTAACTAGGATATATCCTTGGATGCTAGGATGGTTCAGCACATGCAAATCAGTAAATGTGATATATCACATGAGCAGACTAAAAGACAGAAATCTATTGAGAAGTCAATAGATGAAAGGAAAGCATTGGACAAAACATAATATCCTTTCATGATAGAAAATCTGAATAAATTAAGTACAGGAAGAATGTAGCTCACCATAGCAAAGTCCACATATGACAAACCCACAGCTAACACATCAGACTCAATAATGAAAGGTTGATAGCTTTTCCTCTAAGATCGAGAACAAAACAAGGGTACCTACTCTTGCCACTCCTATTCTACAAGTACTGGATGTCCTAGCCAAAGTGATTAGGCAAGAAAAAGAAACAAATGCTATCCAAATTGAAATAGAAGAAGTAAAATTGTCCCTGTTTGCAGATGATATGATCATGTATATGTCCATATATAGAGAAAATTTTAAGACTCCATCAAAAAACTGTTAGAACTATTATTGTTAATAAATCCAGTAAAATTGTGGTGTATAAAATCAACAGAAGTCTATTACATTCCTAAGCACTAACAGCAAACTATCTTGAAAAGCAAGAGAATAATCCTATTTATAATAGCATCAAAAACAATAAAATATTTAGCAATAAATTTAAGGAAGTGAAAGACCTGTACACTGAAAACTTAAACATTGATGAAAGAAACGGAAGACACAAATAAATGGAAGATATTCCATTTCCATGAATCAGAAGAATTAATATTACTAATATGTTTTTTGACATTCTAATGGCATTTTTCACAGAAATAGAGAAAACAGTCCTAAATTTCATATGGAATCACAAGAGAACCTGAATAGTGGAAGCAGTCCTGAGAAAGAAGAAAGCCAAAGGCATACTTTCTGGTTTCAAACTATATTACAAAGTTATAGTCATCAAAACAATATGCTGCTGGCTTAAAAACAGACACCTAGACAGAAGAGAATTGAGAGTCCAGAAATAAACCCACACATACATGGTCAATTAATATTTCACAAAGGAGCCAAGAATACTCAACAGGGAAATGATAATCCCTTCAATAAATGGTCTTGGGGAACTGGGTGATCACATGCAGAAGAATGAAATTGGACCCTTATCTTAAACCATTCACAAAAAAATAACTTGAAATGCAGTAAGATTTAAAAATAAGACCTGAAACTATAGAACTCCTGAAAAAGACATAGGGAAAGTGCTCCTTGACATTGGTCCTGGCCACATTTTGGATATGACACTGAAAGCACTAAAAGCCAAAATAAACAAGTGAGACTACATCAAACTAAAAATCTTTTGCACTGGGGCGCCTGGGTGGCTCAGTCATTAAATGCCTGCCTTTGGCTCAAGTCATGATCCTGGGATTGAGCCCCACATCAGGCTACCTGTTCAGCAGAGAGTCTGCTTCTCCCTCTGCCTCTGCTGCTCCCCCTGCTTGTGCTCGCTCGCTCTGTCTCTCGCTTGCTTGCTATCTCTCTCTGTAAAATAAATAAACAAAATCTTTAAAAAAAAAAATCTTCTGCACAGCAAAGAAACCATCAACAAAACGAAAGGACAGCCTGCAGAATGGGAGAAAATATTGGCAAGCTATTTTTTTTTTTTAAGATTTTATTTATTTGACAGAGAGAGACACAGCAAGAGATGGAACACAAGCAGGGGGAGTAGGAGAGGGAGAAGTAGGCTTCCCGCTGAGCAGGGAGCCCAATGCAGAGCTTGATCCCAGGACCCCGGGATGATGACCTGAGCTGAAGGCAGACACTTAATGACTGAGCCACTCAGGCACCCATTGGCAAGCTATCTAATAAGGCGTTGATATCTAAAACGTGTCAGGAACACATACAACTCAGTAACAAAAACTAAAAATTCCAATAAAAAAACGGGGTACCGGAATAGACATTTTTCCAAAGAGACATACAGATGGACAACAGATACATAAAAAGAAGCTCAACATTATTAATCACCTGGGGAATACACAATGAGCTATCACCTCACACCTGTTATAGAGTCATTTTGACTATTTCCAGAAAGGCAAGAGATAACAAGTGTTGGTGAAGACATCAGGAAAAAGAACCCTTGTGTATTATTGGTGGAAATGTATATTGGTCAGTACGGAGCTTCCTCAAAAAAATTCAAAATAGAACAACCATTAATCTAGCAATACAGCTTGTGGGTATATATCCACAGGAATTGAAATCAAGATCTCAAAGAGATACTTGCAGTCATGTGTTCATTGTAGCATTATTCACAATAGCCAAAACATGGAAACAATCTAACCGTCCATCTGTGGATGAATGGAAGAAGATATTTCTCTCTCTCTCTCTCTCTCTCTCTCACACACACACACACACACACACACAGAATATTCTTCAGCCATGAGAAAGAAGGAAATCCTGCCACTTGTGATAACATGGATGGAACTTAAGGCATTATGCTAAGTGAAATAATTCAGACAGAGAAAGACAAACACTCTATGATATCACTTGTATGTGGAACCTAAAAATGCCAAATTCATAGAAACAGCAGAAGGGTCTAGAGGCTAACAGGAGCTAGAGGGTGGGGGAGCGGGGGAAATGTTGGTCAAAGGCTACAGACTTTCAATTATAAGATGAATCGCTGCTGTTGACTTAAGGTCCAGCATGGTAAGCATAGTTAACACGTATTACACACATGAAAGCTGCCAAGCGTGTGGATCTCACCACCAGGAAGAAAGGGTAATCATGTGAGGTGGTGGAGGTGTTAACTAATCCCGCTAAGGTAATCATTTCACAATAAAGAAGTGGGTCAAATCACGAGGTTGTACACCTTCATCTTACATGATGTTATATGTCAAATATATTTCAGTAAAGCTGGAAAGAAATTAAAAGTAAAAGTAGCAGCTTTGTGATGATTTTTTAAAAGTGGACATTTTAACCTGAAAAAAACCTTCTTTTTGAAAACTGAGAGCAAACCAGTCCAAGGGGCTCTAGGTGCTCTTTCGGAAGCAGTAGGACATTCTGGGGTCACATACTCTGGCAAGGCTGCAGCTGTTGGCCTCTAAGATGTGATTGCTATTCTGACCGCACCTGCTGAACTATGCCTGAAAAAGACCGATTTCCATATGAAATTCCTTTGTGTTTGCCCAAGCAGTTGTACATACAATATATTTGCAGTGGATCCATCATTTAAAGGTACACCTTTGGCTCTTATCATCCCCTATCTTCCCACATGTTACGATTGCTCTATCTAATTAATCTTATTACCCTGTGTGGGCTTCTGTGTCACCTCAAATCCTTTTAGAAAGGAGTCCACATACAAATCAATAAACAAATAAAATAGAAATAATTTTGGACATACCTTTATTATGCTGTTTAGAAACAAAAGGTATTAAGACGGAGAATCACACTCTTGTTTCTTTCATTCAGATTCACTGCTGTTAAAAAACAATCATCTGAGAACCAAAACAGGTCACATCGTATTGTTAGGGTTACTGTAGGACGTTTTTAGTTGGTGAGCATGCATCATGCCAGTCCAGTTTGGTCTGGG
The DNA here is from genome assembly GCF_022355385.1 of Mustela nigripes. Classification (NCBI taxonomy): domain Eukaryota; kingdom Metazoa; phylum Chordata; class Mammalia; order Carnivora; family Mustelidae; genus Mustela; species Mustela nigripes. The sequence continues at coordinate 53,840,042 of NC_081560.1, read as the reverse complement.
ACCATTTGGAATTTGACTCCCACGATTAGGTTGTCGCCAGGGGGCAGGTATGTTCAAAAACAAAGAGCGGGAAAATCATGCTATTGACTTTTACAACTGGCTTCAAAGGAGGAGCCGTGAAGTGCTCCTTCCTTCAGGAAAGAGGGTTAGAGGACCTAGATTCCAGCTGTGTTTCTGCCATTAGGTGGCCGAGTGCACCTCCACAAGGCACATGTTCCAAGTGCTAATTCTTTCCCTTCCAACAGCCCACCGTGCGAAGGTGAAGGCTGGCTTCCACTCCTCTCCTCGAGCTCTCTGCCACCAGCATCTCTTTCGCCGCTGTGTTTCCTGTGTGGGTTACAATAGTTTGCTCACGTGTCTCCTCCCTGCAAGTCGGCTTCTGGTGAGTGTGCCTGTTTTCACTCAACTCGGTTTCCCCGGGACAGTAGCTGCACATTGCTGGTCTTCAATGAAAACAGGTAGAGAAAACATATAAAGGAAACCACTGGTCCCTTTATCTTTCTTGGCCTCAATTTCTTTTCCCAAAAAAAAAAAAAAAAAAAGGGAGTAACTCAGCTGATTCCCAAATTATCTTCTTTGATTCTCGCACGTGAGGCACCTGAAGCCATGTTAGGTCAAAAAACAATCAGTCCTTACAGCATTTTCTTGACGTTCAGAAACCATGCGACTTTCCCATCTCCCCTGTGAGTCCTGAGACAGCTAACAGGCAGTGATTTAACTACCTGTTAAATCATCTGAGACTGAGCACCTGGGAAAGGGGAGAAAAAGTGGACACAGCCCTTTACACTCCCAGGGAAAATCAGCGCTTCCTGTGTGCCACTGTATTACATTATACACTCGAAAAACATATTCATGATAGAGAGAAGTACTAGGAGGCTAGCTTTGGGGAAGGAAAATGGGACAAGGTAGAGGAAAAAGGATCAGAAGCAACTGAGAGACGGGTGAGACTAAGGCATGTCTGAGAGAAGAGAACTGTGGTCAAGGACACAGCTCTGAAAATGGTGGGAGGCTGTAAGAGGCATTTGATCTACACTTTGACTCAGAGAGTAAATTCAGAAAATGTCTGAAGCTTCTTGGCTTTTTGTCACTAATACTTTATTGGAGCTGCTTCAAAATGAGGGTTTTAACAGAAGCACTTTAAAAAAGATTGAGACAAAAATGTAATAATTGCACACTCAGGCTTGCAATTTCAGAAATTCATGATGTTAAGGGCTCCAAGCATGCGACTTCAAGATTTGGATTCCTTTTCACGCTCCACGAAAAACGAGTCTAGTCAGATTGGAGCCGAGCGCTATTTTTGAGTCATACCAGTAAATGGTTGGAGTCCATTGTCCAAGTGGGAAAACTGTACTTTTTCCATAATTCAAAAATAATTGAAAGAATATAGCTCAACAATTTTGAAATAATGAATTTTTTTTTAGATAATGGTTAAGTTCAGTCCAATCTTAGAAGATTCCAGCCCCAAAGGATTTTTTTTTGAGAGAATAAAGAAAAGAATCGATGAGCAAAAATGGTGTGTTAGAGCAAAAACTATCGTTTTTAGCAGTTATCTGTCACATTCCCTAAAGGAAGATAGAATACATTTTAAAAGGCATTGCTGTTGACCAAAGTTTAGGTGGGGGGGGAACCATACTCCCATGAGTCAAAAGAAGTGCTCAGTGAATAGCACTATGGTTCATTTTTCTGAGTACTTTCTAGGCGGATGAGGAGGGGTGAGGGAGAAGGGGCCAGAGTCCACCTTGAGGCACTGAGAATATTTGTTTTGCTGTATTTTCCAAGGGTCTCATGCCAGCCTAAAGCATAGTATGTATGGATGCTTACCTTGTCTGTCTTTGGGAAAAAGAAGGGAAAGGGAATGCAAAAAAAAAAAAAAAAAAAAAAAATCATCTGGATGGTAAATAGAAGAGGCACTTGTGCAGCCCTGGCCTCCTGTCATTGTCTCCTTTGTCAGCGATGTCAGAGCCGTCACATTAGGTTGCCACCACAGGGTGCATGCAAATGGGAGAGCGAGCGAGGCAGGCAGTGCTGAGCAGCCGGCACCTGCACATTTCAGCTTGTTGGCAGGTACATTGCAGTGGACTAAAACAGAATAATTACTGGAGATAGAGTTGGCAAGTGTAGTGTACGGGAGAGGCATTCAATTGTACGCGAGTACGATAGGTGAACTATAAAAAAAAAAATGGTGAGGAGAGAGGGGGGAGCGCTCTCCATTAAACACCAGACAGATGGCAATTCCCATCTTCCATTTTGTTTTCTGTGAAATAAGAAAAGCTGACCTGTGAAGTCAGAGGCGAGCAGATTTGGGGTCGTTGGCTTAAGCAGAGGTCGTAAAGAGCAACACCGGAGCCTCAGGAGGACCTCTGTGAAACACCAAACGGAATAAACGTGCAAGGGACTGGAACGTGTAGGAACGTGTGCAAGCCCCACATATTTGTGGTGGTCGGGGTGGACCAGGTCTTTGTAAATGCTGGGTGTTCACTTTACCTAGCATGTAGACAGCACTTACCAGGCCATTCACTGTTCTAAGCACTCGTATTTATTACCTCACTCAATTCTCAGAGCGACCTTATCGTGGCTCTGCTTGTCATTGCCATTTTACATATAGGAGAGGAAACTGAGGCACAGAAAGTCCAGTGACTTGCCCGAGACTATCTAGCGTGAGGGGGCAGGGTGCAGGCCTCAGATCACCTGGTTTTCAAGCCCACGCTCTGTGTGTGTTAAGTGGGATATTGTCAGAGGTTTACACAGAACCACTACAGAATGATCCAAGTTACCTAAACTGTTCTGAGTGACTAGCATTATCTGCCAGGACATGTGGTCATTCACACAGTTACTCTTTTCTTTGTAAACCTCTGACAACATCTTCTCTATCAGAGTTGTGCCAATGAAATGCCTGAAACATTAGGACTCTTGTGAAAAGCTGAAAATATATACATACTTTCCCCAAACTGGAGTTGTTTGGGACGATCTGCCTCAAGGCTATAGTCCATGTGGCCACGCATGGGACCATGGGCCACGACCTGATTTTTTTTTTTTTTTTTTTAATCATTCGAGCCATCACTGATAATGGCACCTTAATGTTGTACATTCAGAGTCCATTCTCCTCTATCTCCCTAACAGAACTCTCCATTTTCACAGATTTTTACCTTCAGTATAGTACATGGCTTTCCCCTGGCAGTTATTATTAATCCAGGAAAAGGTATGTGACATAAGGCACCCTAATTAGACCGAAGGAAAGAAATTGTACTTTTTGGTTCCTTCCCCTTTTTTTCTCTCCCTCTTTCTCTTTTTTGTCTCTCTTGAAGGTAAGGAAACGTCCAGTTTCAGTTGCCCCTGGCAGCCATCTTGCATCATTTACAAGAAAACAGCTGAGTCTAAAGCCTGAGAATGACAGATGCGAGGTAAAAAGAAGTAGGTTCTTGATGGCAATAGTTGACTGTAATGTGCCTGCAGTTTTCTCTACCATCAAATTTCCTATCTTTTGAGATGAATTTCCTCACTATTTCCCTGTTACTTGCAGTTAAAAGATTCCTCACCAAGGCAAACCCTAAGACCACCATTTCTAAGTTCCTTGAAAACTCCTTCCAAGCCCTTAGCAGATTCAGCACTGAGCTCCAAATACTTTTGCCTCTAGATTTTTAGCTGTGAGCCTCTTTGAATCCAGAAGCCTCTTAGTCTCTGAAGTCTTGAGCCAGTCAAACTCTTGAGGCTCTGGCCATAGTGATATCATGGCAGGGAGTGGGAGCAGAAATTTGTTACAGAGAAGAATGTGCATCTGCATAGTAAGAATACTAGAGGCGTTATTTTTCCCCCCTACATCATTGGTGTGGTGGTGGTGGGGGGGGGGGTTTCCAGTAAAAACACTAAAATCAAATACTGACATCATCATTCATTAGCTGTGGGACCACTAACTATGTGAACATTACTTATTTAGCCACAATATATCTCTGTTTCTTCATCTTTAAAATTAAGAGTAATAATCCTCTTATCTCTAATCTTATAAGGATTACAGGTCATATAGAGAGTTTATAACATGTGCTAAGTCCCCAAGTGGTAGTCATTATGATCTTAGTTCTATGTCACTGTTGTCTGGTATGTATTCCACAAATAGTTAATGAGCATCTACCATGTTGCCAGGTATGGTTATAGGCACCAGTGCTTAATAACACCTATACTGCACATCTGTATCTTTTATAAGAAAAATACTCATGGATGTGTTGTGAGCAAGTATATACATACCTCTTTTCAAAATCTTTCTTTTAAGATGAGCACTCCTCCTTTCCCAGCCTTATTATAACTTACTCAAATGTAGTTTATTTCTAAGAGTACAGAAGCCAGGACTTTTTTATTTTTTATTTTTTTAAGAAAAATTACATTGTTGTCTCCTTCTGGTCTAAACTTCATGGTCTACTTTGTTAGGGAAACAATATCCTGAATTTTAAAATGAATATCAAGAACTCAATGTGGGAAGAATGAGGGAAAGTCTATTCCCTTCTTTGTGAAAATATGAGTTGGGGCGCCTGGGTGGCTCAGTGGGTTAAGCCGCTGCCTTCGGCTCAGGTCATGATCTCAGGGTCCTGGGATCAAGTCCTGCATCAGGCTGTCTGCTCAGCGGGGAGCCTGCTTCCTCCTCTCTCTCTGCCTGCCTCTCTGCCTGCTTGTCATCTCTCTCTGTCAAATAAATAAATCTTAAAAAAAAAGAAAAGAAAATATGAGTTGAGATAATCTTTCTGATTCACTATACTGGAGTTTAACTCATATCCAGATGTGAGCAACCAATTTCCCTATATGCTAGAAGGAGCCATACCTTCTGTCCTTCAGGATGTTTCTGTCTCTAGATACTTCTTAGCAATCCTGAACAGCAAGTGTAAGGAAGTTGATGCATTCCTTTACATGTGTTGAAGGAAGAATGACCATCAAAGGGAAGAAGAACCTCTAAGGCAAGAATTCCTATGCCCACATGGAGGTGCATCCTTCAGCTCTACAGAAAAGAGCAAGATCAATGGAGGAAAGGGTGGTTTATCCTTGCTTGAGCTGGGGCTTTAAAATGGGAGTAATACCCCTGAGGCCATTCTGTTGGAGGAAGCAATAATCATTAAAGACACTTCCCAAGCGAACAGAAGTCTCTGAGTTTTAGGACTGCAGAGTTTATTCACCCCTCCCTGCTTGGCCATTTTTTCCAACTGAAATTTTTCTGAATTTTCCTGAAATTCTTGCTATTATTTCGTTTAGTGCTCTGCAGGTCCCATTCGTACTTAACCCATACAGATGACCTCACAGAATTGTTCTCATTTCCCTGCAACAGGACAGCTCTCCTTTGGAGACCCATAGAAATTGGTATCATCAGGACAAGTGGTAACATAAGGAGCTGCCACCACTTCTGCTGTGTCTTCAGTAAGGGCACATGATATGTAAATCTTGCCAATGCCTGATCTGTGCGTTTAGTAACTGACCAAGTATATCTAAACCAATTATCAGTATGGTGAAAAACAAAGTTGACTTTGACTTTCTGGGAACTGATACTGTTGCTCTTCTGCTTGATTAAGCATGCTTAGAGTCGTTTCCTAACAATAGATCATTTGGTTACTTTAAAAAATTGTCAAGGTAAAAAAAATTTCAAATCACAAACTGAACAAAGCTCCTACATTCCTAGATGCGTGGGGATTAGAAAGGAGTATAATTAGAATTACATATAGGGGCGCCTGGGTGGCTCAGTGGGTTAAAGCCTCTGCCTTCGGCTCAGGTCATGATCCCAGGGTCCTGGGATCGAGCCCCGCATCGCATCGGGCTCTCTGCTCCGCAGGGGGCCTGCTTCCTCCCCTCTCTCTCTGCCTGCCTCTCTGCCTGCTTGTGATCTCTGTCTATCAAATAAATAAATAAAATCTTTTTAAAAAATTACATATATATATGTATGTATATACACATATATATGATATAAATATATAGCATAAATATATCATTAGAAAGTATAATCATAGTTCCTGTCTCCATCAGAATTAAGACATAAGCCAGGAAAGAAAAAAAATAAAGACATAAGCCAGATAAAGTTAAATAGAAATGTGATGGACATGAAGAGGCAGGAGAGGATGGCTTTTTACATGACTATGGGATATGAGTTAAACTCCGATATAGTGAATCAGGAGGATTATCTCAACTCACGACTCCATGCATCCTTGAGACTCCTGCTGGCTGGACTGATCAAGGAGGGAGTTTTGAAAAGCCCTATAAAGAATGGGTAAGGGCATAAAGAATGACAAAGGAGAGAAAGGGCATTCTAGGCAGGAAGGAACAGTGTTGATGAAAGTTCCATGTTGAATTCCCAGCTTTACTGAGCCAAAGGAAGGCTGAACTGGTATGCTGGAGCCAGTTGAGCTTTGAGTGTGAAATTCGTATGTTTTAATTTGTGTCTCACAAGTACTAGGGAGACATTGAAGACGATGCAAGTGACTGTTACAAAGAATGTGGAATTTCATGACGATGAATCTGGTAGGTATAGTGGGGAGGGCTTCGAAGGGGGAAAAAGGAAACAATTGCAGAGGCCACAGGGATGGTAGTCGGAGGGGGAAGGAGAAGGGGGTTGCAAGATGCTGACAAGTATTTTCCTGAAGGTTTCCTATTTCTTACTGCATTTTATAGGGAAAAAATGCTATATTGTCTTCGGCAAACTCAAAATGTAGAACATGATAAGGTTCTGATATGTTTAAGTCTTTTGAAGAGTAATATTAAAAGCTTATGAGATACATTCAGTTTAAACCATATAAACCAGCATCCATTCTCTTTATTGCATGTAATATGAATAAGTGAAATGTGTATCCTGTGTATGATTTGTGTATAAGTGTATCAATAATAATGTATAAAGAAAACATATCTAAAATTTAATCAAAGTTTCTGATTATAAGCTGTATGAATCAGTAAAATAACGTACTTGGAGTAGAATCTTTAGCATCACAAATCTCAATGTACAGATATCTACCTTTAAATTAAATTTTCATCATCAAATCAGATCACAAAATGCCATAGCCTATTTCTCCCCTCATGACTGAGAGAGCAGCACAGAGAGAGAAACGATTTCCCACCTCTCATCCTTGCTTCTCTCTTCTCTGACTCCTCGATTATGGCAAAAGCCGTATTGTGAGTTACGTGGCTGCACAAGACTTTCCACACTGTGTATTTCTTCTCAAACATATAAATTAGAACGAGGTGAAAGGCATTTTAAGAGACAACAACACTAACTGCCAACTCTGTCCAACCCACTGGCTCCATGCTCTCCTCTATGCCCTGATTGGGATCACAAACCCCAAAGAAACATGGAAAGAATCATCCAACTTGATGGGTGGGGAGAGAGAACTAGAAGGGACTGTCCTTCTTCCCTCCTTCCTACCCCTCAACATCACGCCCATTGGGCTGGGCTTTCTTCAGCCCAGCTTTTTTCTTTCAGGGAAAATTCATTTCAAACCCTTAAAAAAATATTTTTTAGCTCAGTTTCCATGTTGAAGTCTTAGGGCTAAAAAAATAGCTTGTGGTTTGGAAATTATTAAACTGTTAGCTTCTTTAAGGCAGATATTATGTTCATTTAAAAATCCTTTGTCTTCGCTCTGTCTCCACAATGCCTATCTTAGACCCTGGCAAATAGCAGGTACTCAATTAATATTTATTGACTTGAGTTTTTGAATCATACTTTCTTAAAGATACAGCTTGAAAATATAGAAACCAAGAGGATTAATACGTAATCAAGATAATTTTCATGAATTTTACTCTTTAGTTGCTGGAAGGTCCATTGGAAGAAAGCACTGGGCCATGTGTTTTAAACAGGAGCTGATGTTGATTTATCCTTATATCCATTACCACCCAGATCTGTGGACCTGACAAAATGCAGTAGCGGGTGAGTCCCTTATTGAATGGCCCTCAGATGGTTAATTTTGTCTGCTGATGGCAGATGCTGAAGGTACAGAAAAGCTGCTCTTGTTCAAAGAGGCTTTGCAATTTTTAATTTGACATGAAGAGTAACATGGTCTACGATACATGCAGACCAGCGGTTATCTCTCTTCATCATCTTGTTCGGCTGGTTTCAACCCATCTTGGCTGAAAGCAGCTCTTTTGTAGGTACTTTCTGTGGCTCCAGCTTACATGCATGGTTCAATGACAAGATTCTTGATAAACTGGAACAGAGAATGAGGAAATGGGCTTTTAAATGGTCAACTGATCGTTCACTTCTATGGGTTTAGTTTCTGCCTGACAGACTTATTAAAGAGAAGAGTTACACAAAGAAGACCTGGGATTGGTCTCCCAGGTCCTGCTCAAATGAGAATCACAGACTTTTAGAGCCAGAGGCATCTTAGAGGTCATCTCCTTCATCCAGCTTTGCCATTTTAACGTCAGGGATTATGTGACTTGCCCAAGGTCTGGCTGCTTATGCTGAAATCAGGGCTCTTACCTTGCTCACTTTTTTTGCTGATTGGTGTTAGAGAAATCAGAAAAGACAAAACCCATGATACCCCAGTTTTTCACAGACTTTTTTCAAGAGTACTATTCTGTATGGGATTATTATGAGGTTTCTAGATTTCCTTAACCAGGGAACCACTTTAAGTGATGGAGTCTGGGAAGAACACTGGCTGGGAATCTGGATCTAGGCTTGAGTTCGGTATGTAACCATCACTGTCATGTGTCAAACACCTATTGCATGCTAAGAATTGTATGTATATTATTTTTAACTACAGTGAGTCTAGAAAGAGGTATCATTGGGCCTATTTTGTAGATAGAGAAGCTGAGACTTAGGGAGGTTAAACACCTTTCCCTGTGGCATTGCAGGTATTCAAATCCAGCGTCTGATTGATTCCGAAATCTCTGTTCTTCTCAGATACTGCACTGCATTTCTTATTGAGTGTCTTCAGGCAAGTTACTTAATATTTCAAAACCTGTTTCCTCGACTGTCAAATGGATACACTAAAATTCTTCTTAGCATTGATGTAGGATGAAATGAGAAATAATATATCTAAAGTACTTGGCTTGGGACTTGAGATAGAAGATACTCAACAAAAGTCGGTTCCATTTTGCACCTATATCCATCTTCCTTTGAATTTTTCAGTAGGATTTATATCCTGAACTATATTGACTCGTGTTGAAAAGAGAAAACTGGAAATCCTCCCAAGGTGTCAGACAAGGTCAGAAGTAGATTAAACATTTCACATGATAATCCCAATTTGCCAAATTAACCTAATGGCAAAATTTAATTTGCAGAGAATTGGGCTCCAAGCCTCTTCCCTTTGAGCAAAATAATTGAATCAACCACAGTGAGAGAGAGCAACAACTTAAATAGAGCATCCGAGTTTTAAAATGCAGAAGGTTTCTGGGTGGGGTGGTGAGGGGGGTGGGAATGTGATATTCAGGCAAAATGTTAGACAGTGGATTTTTTCCTGTGTCCCATTTATTGATCCTATCTTTTATGTTCCATAAAGTGTGATGCAGGCATATTCATTTAATAATTCTTAGTAGGCATCAGAACTTATTTGACCATTTCTTGAAGCAATGTACATTCTTTTGTACTATACTTCTAAAATTATAGTCTAAGTATAAATGTGATTCAATTTACAAAAATTCAATTTGCATGAAATGCTTCAGAGATCTGTCTATTGTATTTAGCCAGGAACACTTTTTACAGTTGATAGCAATCAACGAGCTTTATATTAAGAGGATGACAATGAAGTGAAAATACAAATAAAAAGAATATCATGCTTGATTCAGCCCTGCAAAAGAAAGTGGAGGGCTGATAAGGAAAAATCACAAAAATATAAAACAAGAACCAGTAAGTTTTCAGATTTAGCAGTTGACCTGAGGAAGAATCATTATGACAACTCCTGAATGAAGAGGTGTGTGTTTATGCCTAAAGTATGAGCAGACTTCTTCATTTAAACGTTCCATCGCACAGGACTTGAGAGAAAGATGACTACCAAGCAAAATGTTGCTTTTGTCTAAAATACAAGTTGTAAGAAGGTGGGGCCCATTCATACTTACATTTTGTTATTTTTTTTCTATTGAATAGCACTGTGCTTTGACCATAAAGAATACTCAACAATTACTGAATGAGTGAAAATAAGGAATAAGGTCTAATCTGCAGTAGAAGCAAAGTTTACCAGAGGGCTTCTGAATGAAAATTTGACCCAAGATACCTCTGGAGCAAGGTTAAAAATTCTAGAGGGTGCTGGTATAAGTACAGTGTCATTGTGCCGGGTTTTCTGTAGGTAAAACAAGATGGAGAAATCTGCCTGAACACATTTTATGCTACAACATGGCCTACCTAAGGAATAGCATCCTTTTCCACTGGGTATTATTCCAGAGTCTGCCTAGCATTCTTCCCCATGGCAGGAGATAAATTATAGTTATACCATGTGTTGCTAAATACATTTCCTATATAATATTCCAAGATATCTACAAGGTACCAGGAGGGACTGAATCTTGGACAAGTTCCTTGATTAATCAGTAGAAATAGAAGGTACTCTAAAAAACTAAATGATGTTCCAATTTTTGCTTAAATAATTCTCTGACTTGATGGACTTTGAAAACCCTCTGTTGACTTAATCAGCATACCTTCTTTGATTGAAAATACTTTTTAAAGAAAATTATACTGCAGTAATTGGGTTGAGTGGCATATATATGGAAGGATTTGTCTTTATAAGAGTTCTCTCTGTTCAGTGAGATTTAAATCAGTGTGGTCAAGCTACCCCACCTCAGAAACACATTGCCATTCCTGGGAATCATTCTAGCCTCCACAGATCTCCAGATTCAGTTTGTGATGGAAAAGGAGATCTTTTTTTTTTTTTTTTTAAGATTTTATTTATTCATTTGACAAAGATCACAGGCAGGCAGAGAGGCAGGCCGAGAGAGAGGAAAGGAAGCAGGCTCCCTGCTGAGCAGAGAGCCCGATGCGGGACTCGATCAGAGGATCATAACCTGGGTGAAAGGCAGAGAGGCTTTAATCCACTGAGCCACCCAGGTGCCCTGAAAATGAGATCTTTAACGTAAATTTCTCTATCCTTGTATATCCCCCACTTCCTTTCTTCCACATTACAGCTTATTTTCACTTTTACTACTCAGGAATTTCCTCCCTTTTCTGAGCACTTGTCATGGCATTTCTGGAATGCTGCAATCTTTCCTGGAGGACAATGGAGTTCTAATCCCATCCGTCCCAAACCTGCCTCCGCCAAGTGCTGGATGAAGTCTCTCTGGTGATGGCTGGCTCCAAGTCCCCACTGAGCATCATTGAGCAGGTGGGCTCCTTCTTTCATACTCTCCATAATGGTTGTAGAGAGGGGCAACTATGGAGCAGAAGCAGGCAATACTAGCATCACTTGGCTTCCTTTAGAGCGGTCCCTGGGCCTGGGCATAGGGAAGAGGAAGAGGGAAGCTTTTCCTCTTTTAAGTAATAAAAATCAAGTAATCTATTGCACCAGAGTAGGTCATTTATCCCTAGCTATCTGGTAGCACAAACAACTAAGTTATTTACTTACTGTTGACCTCCAAATTGGCCCCATACTTTACAGTTATTCTTTGGTTAATCCTTATCAGAATCATTAAAGGAGGGGTGGAGTGGGGTGGGGTGGGGTATGGCATTTCTTCCTGGAAGCCACAGAAGCATTTAGTTTCATGTCTCAGTAACTGGGAAATGTTAGTCTTGTCTCGCTGATACGCAAGCATGGCCGCCTTTTCCTGGATGTGGTAGGCAGAATTCTAAGGCCGCCAGAGATCACTGCTTCTTCATGTCAGGCCAGTATCCTCCTAATCCTCTACCCTTGAATGTGGGTGGGGACAGGGACTTGCTTTCAGCCAACAGATGCGGTAGAGCTGATGGGATGAAGGAGGGAGTTTCTAATCCAGTTCTTGAACAAGCCAATAGCTATGTTGTGAGCTGCCTACGGAGAGGGCCATTGGCAGGGAACTTCAGTGGTGGCCAGTCCTGAGATCAGCCCCCAGCCAGCAGCCAGCAGGCAATATATAGGGACCTGAAATTCACAATCACAAGAAGGTGAATTCTGCTCACCATGGAAGGGATCCTGGAAACAGATTTTTCCCTAATCAGACCTTCAGAAGAGCACGTAGCTTAGCCATCACCTTGATTGCAGCCTTGTGAGACCCTGAGCAGAGAACCCACTTAAACTATGCCCAGACTCCTGACCCACAAAACTGAGCTGATATGTAGATTCATCGTTATTCATTATGCAGCAAAGGAAACTAATAGACTGCATGTAATCTCATCCCTCCCACTTCAGACATCTCCCAGGAAGCTGGGTACATCATAGATGCTCAATAATTAAATATTATCTTGATTGATCCATCAATCATCCTCAGACTTTATCCTTCAATGTGTTGGATTTGGGCGCTTTGAGATCTCACTAATTTTCTACACATTTGTTTTAGGTAAGTAGGGGACAAGTCATGTTTTATCCTTAGAGGGAAAAAAAGTTACCAAGAAATAAAATACTCTTCAATAGTACTTAATGCTCCAGAAAGAAACATCAAGAGATATATTGAAATGCAGGTGTGGTGGGAGAGCCTTCTGCTGCTGTTAGGACTTGAACAGACGTCTGCATGTGTTCTGGTCATGTTGCATGAGGTTTGGCTAGTTTGGCTAACACCAAAGAATGGGTTAGGGTATAAAAAGAGCTTTTCTTTCCATATAACTTGTAGGGCCCAGTGGGAAATGGAAGTGCCGCCTATGTTCAAAAAATGGGGGAACAGTACTGTGAAAGATATTAATATATAACTTTTCCCCTTCTACAATTCTCTTTAGCCCTGTCATGATGGGTAAGGGGGGACGTTCTCTGTATTGATTGTGCTACTCTTTATACAGACCCACTGGATCTAATTCCCTTCACGTCCCTTCTCTGAATTCCCTCTATCCCATGAATTTTTATATGTCCTTAGGGGTGGGGATGGGGGATGGGGAGCCTTCCTCTAACTCATGCTCTGAATCTTCTTTTTGGACTATCAGATGTCTTTTATCTCCTTTACTATGGTAAGACCTCCTCCCCTGAGGAAGTGATTCCTCATAGTCTAGCCAAAATGGGAGAAAAGCCCCAGGGTAAAAAGAAAATATTTGTAATATAAAACATAAATAGCTTAATATATTAAAATTATTTTTTCTACCTGCAGGATTCCCAGTACTTTCCTATGAAAATGTGTGTGTGTGTGTGTGTGTGTGTGTACCTGGCATATATGTTTATTATATAAATGAATTTTGCTTAACAGATCAAGGAATGCATGATAAACACCATATTTAGGTGCAGACTTTAATGTCACACAGGGTATTCTTTACTGATAGTTATTAGTCTTAGAGAAGTTTTTGAAGGAATCCAGTAAGCCGCATTGTGGTCTCATTGGCCATAATAATATATTTCTTTAACAGACACCTAGCCTCAACAGAACTGAATTCTGGGTCTCTACCTGCTACTTCACTTCAAGCAAAAAGGTCTGATACATAATCAAGTCAAGATGGGGAAGACAGTCCACAGAGTACTCTGTTAATATTTCTGCTATTAAGATATCTGTTTCCTATATTTGGAATACCCAGAAAGAGTGGAATCTAAATATTTAAATGTCACACAGAAAAAAATCTGACAACTGGAAAATGTCTTAAAAGCCTATATATAAATTCTGGTGGTGGATAATCAGAATCAGCTAACAGAATTCTTTTTTATTAAAGCATTTCAAATGATCAAGTCACTGATGCGTTTTAACATTATAATGGCATAATACCCTTGCCTCAAGTCTTCAGAGAGGCAAAATGATCACAGATTAAGCAAGTTCAACTGCACATGATGTTTTCGTAAGCCACAGGAATATTACTCCGTAAGAAATACTTCTGAGGTGGTCAAAAGATATAAACTTCCAGTTATAAGATAAACAAGACCTCGGAGGTGGTGTACAACATGTTGACTCTAGCTAACACAGCTGTGTAATACACAGGAAAGTCATTAAGAGAGTAGATCCTGAGAGTCCTCATCACAAGGAGAAATTTTTTCGCTTTCTTTTCTTCTTCTTCTTCTTTTAAAAATTGTATCTAGATGAGAAGATAGATGTTAGCTAAATGTATTGTGGTGATCATTTCACAGTCTATGTAGATCAGATCATCATGCCACACGCCTTAAAGTCATATAGTGCTGTATGTCAGTTATTCCTCAATAAAACGGAGAAAAAATACTTCTGGTATGAATGATGAGATTTTGAGGAAGTTCCATTTTGATGCAAAACGACCTAGCTGCCCATGGTTATAAATGACAGCATGCCCGGTCCTCTTGGCCTTCTTCCCCGGGGTTCCCTTTCTGCCTGATGACAGAGGGAGTTCTGAGCTTGGAAGAAATGAACCAAGTGGTGAGATGAGTGGGAATCGGACCCTACATAGGTTTTTCTTCTTCCTCCCCATCCCCAATTTTGTCACATGTGATAACTGAGAGTGTGGCCGGAAGTAATCAACAGAGAGGGCACAGATTCCTGAAGCAAAGAGAACAACACGCGCTGCCAAGCAAGTAATCTGAACTTAAAACCTTTGCGCATTCTCCCACGCATCCTCATGGGGATGAAAAAAGAAGCACGCAGCCCTGTTTCACTCTCCCGGAGAACCCGAGGGCTGGATGCATTGTCCGCATCCCGCCGGATGTGGGAAGCTTGGGGCCCGTAATCATCACAGGACAGAGGAGGCCCCTCCAGGGGGCTGTAGAATAGAGCCATCTCCCGTGGAATTGCGGGGAAGAGACTTATTTACATGGGAAACACCAGAAGAACTACCCATCAGCGCACCACTGTTTCATCAGCCCCGTGCTGTACGTTCAGAATATTGGCAGGTTACAGAAACTTTTGGGGGGTGTGCAGGACTGACTCAGCACAATTGCACAGAAAGCTGTGTAGCAGAGGTTAAGAACGCAGGCTTTCAGATAGGGCACAACGTGGATTCAAGTCTCAGCTCTGTCTCAGACCAGTGATGGGGTATGGTGCAAGCCATTCTGTCCACGGAGGACAGTTCAGTCATTTCTAAGACGAAGCTGCTGAGAATAACTTTCTCATGGGGTTAAAATATAGAGTTTATGGAAGACCTCACTTAGTGCCTGGCACATGGTAAAGACTTGATACGTGGTGGGTCAATATCACCGCCACCAATGATTTCTGAAACAATTATACTGGTATGTTGTATATATACGTCTGTGTATGTATGTACATACGCACACATATATATCTTTTTGCAAGCCCCAAAACCTAGTGGGACAGGGTTCTGGTCCTTTTCAATGTTTTGTAAATCATCCTATACACCTCTGGTGATTTATAAATAATAAAAACAATTAAAATGCATGTGTAATCACTTTCAAGACGAGCAGACATCTTAAAATTTTCATAGCATCAAAGTCATTACGAATGAATTGGAGTCTTGATGTTATCTAAATGCGGGCTTGCTGATCCTTCCAGCTGCTGTCGGTGCTCTCATTTTTTCTCTTTCATTTTTCCCACATTATTCCACCTCTAGGAGCAGGACTCAGCAGCTGGAGTCACCACGGGACCTGATTGATGGCTGCAGGACCCAGATGGCAGAGGCCTGAAAACGTTTCTGGCAAATACCTCTACAAGCTGGAGTGTGTGTGTGTGTGTGTGTGTGTGTGTGTGTGTACTCTTCCCTTTTATTGGCACTTGAGCTAAATGCCCAGCAGCCGCTTCTTGGCTGGGTTCCATTCAAACTACAGTTGGCGCCTGTGAAAATGGCTTTGGCTCCGGTATCTTATGTGTGACTGTCTATCATGAAGAATTTTCCCACTGCTGATGATTTCTATTTTTATGAATACTTGAAAATACATGTCTCACATAAGAGTTCTGACCTCCTTTTATCTTTCCAGTGGAAATTCTTTCATAAAGAAGTGTCATCTCTTTTATACAATTATGCTTTGTGAGGGACTATTTATAGCGCTGTGAAAATTAGGGAACGTAGTATTCCTTTTGACTTTCAGAAAAATTGTTAAGCATCAAATTGCACGTCAAGGGAAAAAATGATCTCCTGAAAAAATTAACAGGCCTCACTATTTTCCACTGCCCCCCATAGCCTCCACTCCCAAATACATCCAGGACGGGTAGTCATTGCCCTCCAATAAAATAAAGCTGGCATCAAAAACGAAGCCGTGCCTTGTCATGTTTGATGCAATAGATATTCGGCTGAAGGGGGACATTTTAAATGCACTGGAAGAACGAGAGAGTTTGCTTTCCAAATGGAAAGCTGCGGTAAATGCTTTCTGAGAGACGTGATGATTATGGAGTGACTCTCCAGAACCTGAAATACATGGTTGCTTCATTGGAATTTTCTCCGACTGCCTTTCCTTAAAGCTAGATAAATTCTTTGACCTCACAATCTCCCCGAGTATCCATGAGCGCTCTCTGTAGACGTTTTCTCCCTCCTAGCTGTCATTGCTGTGATTTTTCAGAAACAGTAAAATGTTCATACTCCCTGGAACTTGAAAACACACTAAACTGGAAGTAGGAACTCATGGCCTCTCTCTGGATCCACCTGTTGAAGTGTCAAGAGCCCGCTCCACCCTACACCACATGGAAAAAGGAAGAAAGGCGAGCTGCAGATGTGGGGGTCCTCAACAAGTAAGGAAGGAGTTCTTTTGAAAACGTAGCAATGAGTAAATATTAAGGACTTGCTCAAATCCTTTACTAATTAGCATGCAGAGACTCCAGAACTGGAAAAACCAAAGATATCGAGCCTTTCTCTAATGTAGATTTTAAGTTTTGTGCAAGCAGTGAGAGAAGTTTCTCCTGGAGACCTGGAGGATCTGGTATCCAAGGAAAGCTGAGGTCAGGGGCCGAGATGATCCATTCTGCAGGAAAAGCGCCTATGAAATTGTTAGCACTGATCCTAGATTCTGGAAGCTGAATCCCTGATGAATCCTGATTGAAATATGTGAACATTTGCGGTGGCTCTCTATGACATCTCCAAAAACTGCAAACAACCCAAATGTCCTTCAATGCATGACTATCCTTTAGGCCATAGTTCAGCAATACACCAAAATAATACTCAGCTATAGAAAGGAATGAATTATTGCTATACATAACAGTGTGGATGAATATCAATTTCATGATAATGAGTCAAAAAGGCTATGTATTACATGATTCCCCTTGCATGTCATTCTGGGAAAAGCAAAACTCCAGGGGCAGAAAACAGATCTATGGTTATTAGGGACTAGTGGTGTGAGAAGAGACAGACTACAAAGGGACATGGGGTAATTTTAGAGGGGTGATGGAGCTGTTCTAGATATTGATTGTGGTGGTAATTATATAATTGTATGCGTTTGTCAAATCTTGTAGAAGTATACACCTTAAAAAGCAGATTTTACTCTATGTAAATTATATCTTCATAAAGAAGGCTAAGAACCCACCCCTTTACAAAAAAGCGATGGTAAATAAGCTAATGATAAGCTTGACAGATGTCTTTATAAAGAGACTCTATAGATACTTTCAATATATTAAAAAGGGAGAGAATGGATTGCTTTTTTAAAGAATTCCTCATTCAGACTCATAGGTCTTGACTGTTTTTCTAGCAGAGAATCTCATTCTGACCTCAGCCATGGTAATGAGTCCTGCCCTATACTGCTGGGGATTGAACACCAAGACCTTTCCTACATTCTGTATAGTCACTGGTGTAGAGTTCTGCATCAGCCCAAGAAAACTGAGGTGCAGTGCCAACACTCAGAAGGGTTGCAGACCACCGTGGAGATGCCCAAGATTCCCCATTTAAGGCTGACTATGCCTGGTGTCTTTTTGGTGGAGGAAGTAGGTGATGAATCTGATTACTCAGGTTTGGGAATCACTTGTTCTTATCCATTAATTTAATACTTTTCCTGATATATAGCATGGATATGCACAGAAACTTTCTTTTTCTTGGGGAGATCAGGTTAAGATAAACTAGAAGAGTAGCCCTGAGTAGGAAAGTATAACAGACAGCCTTCAGGATACATGGAAAATACAAATGTCATCCACTCATTGATGGTGTCTGGTCAGGCCATGGTTGAATATAAGGATCTATCTATCTCTCTGTCTACCTATAGACAGATACACACACACACACACACACACACACACACACACAACCCTATCTATTACCTATAGGTAGATACATACACACATAGATAGGGATCTATCTATCTATTACCTATACACACACCCATTCACACTCACACACTCACACACAGATGTCAAATCTTTGTCAAAGATTGTGTGAGTGTGTGTGTGTGAGTGTGTGTGAACTGTCAGGCCATCTCTTATTCCTGAGGACCACCTCCTTAAGCCACTGCCCTACCTGTGACATGAACTATGCATGGCACTGCCTTAATGTGAGAGGCTAAAACCATTTTCCTGAGTTCTCCAAGAGTATCCACTCCCTGGTAGCATCTGAATGATCTGAACCCCATTTTATGCCCTTACCTCTGAAGGGACATGGGAGCATATCCTTGTCAAAGGCATAAACCAGTTACCTTTGCATTTCTTGGCCTCCTCCCTCCCACCAAGTAGACACATATTCAAGTAAGAGAGGTCGTGGGGCCAGTTGATTACCAAAGTTCCTGAAAATGATTAAATCAGTCTTCTCCGTCATTTTCTATGTAACTCTGATCCAGAAATCCATTTGGCAGTGGTCATTGAGATACTTCTTTGAAGTAATCTGTCTTTCTAATATACCTAGCTCTCTACATGTGCCCCAGCTTGGTTGTAGAGCTCCTAAATCGGTGCGATACAAACAAGAATATCTTCCGAAGATCTCGTAAGTGCCTCAGTGAGTACGTCAGAATAATTTGTAATTAACTTGGTAATTTGGGGGCATGCATGAGAAGTGGACACTGCTAAAGTGATTTTTAATGTGCTTGAAAAACAGTTTGTCTTTCCTCTGAAGTAGGCTGAATAGTTTTCTCTTCAGTCCTGTTGACACTATTAATTTGCTTTGCAATTTCTCCCCCCTCCCCATTTTTCTATCACTATTGCAAACAGAAGTGAGGAAAGCGAGGCTTGAGGGCCCTTGTGGAGAGAGCCATTTGCTCCGGCTGAAGCAGGCAGCAAGGCCAATCAGCCTGAAATCTGAATTTTTCAGACACATAATAGACCCTTGGCTTATCAAAGACTCTCATCTGATTGGAAAAAATCAAAGGTAAACTTCAGGGCTCATGGAATTAAAAGACAAATGAGATGTCATAATTATCAAAGTGGCTAATTTAGAAAATTAAGCTGTTCACATAGGTGACATAATTGCTTGTCACAATCACTCTTTTTCTCATTAGCTTCCTCCATTCAGCACCTACGGGCTGCACAACAGTCTTTGGCCTTGCTCAACAGTATGGTTGTGTCTTTTGTAGTTCAGTGTCACATTGCTTTTCTCATCGCCTATAAGAAATGCATATTTATTAGCAAGTTTATTTGAAGAACAGTTCTAAAAATCCCCATCTTTCACAGTTGGGTATTTGTTTCTATTTTAAATTTGTTGGCCACCAACCATTCTTTTGAGTTAATTAGTTAGCTATCAAGATAAGGTTTGTAGAATTGATACAGCTTATTGATATTCCATGGAAAACATTATGGGTTTTGATATGGAGCAATATAAAAAAATTTCTCAGAGGATGAATAGAATTTTTCTTTAATTGTCTTCCCAAATTCTGAATAGAAAGAAAAGAAGTATCTTTTCAAGACATCAGTTGATTTGCCTAATATTTTATTATTTGATTTCTGTATCTCCAGCCGAACATAAACAAATTCTCTGTAAGAGAATTATTTGTAAGACTGACAGTAATACTGTTTATGTGTCAGCAAGTTCAGAAATTATTAAAGATAATGTCTAAGTAAGGAAATGAATTTTGTTTGCTATGTGCTTCTAAAGGATGTCATTGTAAATGGGCAAGGTTAAACATTTTGGATTAAAAACATGAGTATGAGATTGACTCAGATCCTACTGTCTTGTAAAGTTGTAGAACATGGCTGGTATGACTTATGGAAGGACTATATTATGTTATTCATCTGAAGAGATAATTTATCCTGAATGCACACAATGAAGCTGTCATCTGTGCATTTCTAGAATATTCATGTAACTATAGCTTGATTTCACTTTTATTAATGAGGTAATTGTGTTATCAGAACTATTATGGTTATATACTAAAAACCAAGAGCTCCAAAAGAAAAAGAAAAATTCAACCAAATCCCTAAATGTATGAGATTTCTATAAACCTTGCCTTTACCCATAACTGAACCTGAAGTGGTCGTGTATACTCTGAGGACCTGTAGACATAGAATTTTACAGAGAATTTATCCCTCAAAGAAACAGATACAAGTCCAGTTATGGTAATGTTATGTTTATTCCCTTGATGCAGATGCAGTTGTTGGCAAGAGGAATGGTACCCTAGACACTCTAACTAGAAAAGGTTAAAGACTAAGACATGGAAGAAACAAGGTGTACAACTTGTCTAACCTTTCTTTGTCCACGATACCCTTCAGGCTCCAGAAATACAGCAAAGCCCTTGGGTTGAGTTTGTTTGGGGTTTTTGAATAAGAAAGTATGCAGTGTGTGGTGGAGTAGACGTTGAAGTAGAACTCACAGAGATAAGGAAGGAGATGAAGAGATAGGGAGAAGATGGTTTCGTGCAAGACTAAGCATAGTGGACTGCAGGCAGGATCAATGAGTGTCAACATCTCAGAGATGTCTCAATGAAGAACAGAAGCTAAGACAACAGCTGCTATTATAGATGAGAAGAACACCTGGGGACTGATTTTTTTTTTTTTTTTAACAGTTTGACCATTCATTTGCCTCATTGTTATGGACTTTCCATGGAAGGCAATAGAATTTTAGGGCAAAGATTTTCCAGCTGCGCTTTGTTTTGCCTTAGGCATTTTGAATCTGGATGGCAAAACTCTACTTCTTCTCCTCCTTCCGCTTCAACCCACACAACCGTGATTTCATCTGTTTTATACAGTGGGCTTCCAATTCAAGATGGCATTTCAAGGTAGGTTTCATGGCTAAAAATATTTGAAAAACTGCTGACCCAGCACGTAGGCTGGTGTGTATGATAGGACTCTTGAAGATGGCATGCCTGAGATGGTAAGATAATAATGGTATCAAATAAGAAATAACGTAGTACCTGTTTCCACTCATGGACACATCTGTTGTCAACTCAGAAAGTTATTCTTCCAGCAACCACCCTGTAAATATTTACTGAGTTCTTTACTACCTGTTACTGTCCCCTCAGGTCAGCCTGAGGTCACCTAAAACATCACCTGGGAACTTGAGACACTCATGGGAGCTGCTGTTGTGGTTGTTATTAGACTGTTTCTCTAATCTCCCCAACCAGAAACAATTCTTCCTTACTTTTGACCTTTCCTGAGATGCTTCATTAGCAAGCCTTGACCTCCTTAATGTCTGTGATGAACTAAAATTACTCCTCAACAGAAACGAGGAAAACTGGAAAGGATCTGTCTTCTGATATCAGTTTCAGGTGGCAGCAAAAAATTCGGGAATTCAGGGGTATCTCAGTATTTTCACATATACAAAATGGATCTTGTACATGATCCTCGTAAGTTTTGGGAGTGTATGCTGATTCTGTGTGTGACGCTCTTATACACAGTTAGTTAAACAATGTTCCAAGTGACTCAGATAAGAAATGACAAACGGGATCTAATCATAAGTCTGTCTGATGCAAAAGTCTTTGTGTCACCCTAGGTCCACACCTCACGGTCTATAGGCCCTTGCTAGGCTGCGAAGAACTAAGTCCAGAAATTGAGAATAATCAATGTTTACAGACATTTCAGCGTAACTGAAGAGTAATGGTATGCCTATTGAGTGTAATAATAAGAGATCAAGAGGCTTAGAAATTGTCTTTGCTTTGTTCTTTCCTATTTTAGTAATATACTTGTATTTTATAAACATATCCGTCCTTGAAAGATTAGAAAACAAAACCAAGACAAAAGCTAATCCGCTCTATAGATAATTATATACAGGCATCGCCCTGCACCAAATTGTCCCTCTCCAAATGAAATGGATGCAGTACAAAAAGGCATGCCACCACTAGTAGCCCTTTCCTTCTAACCTAATACACAGAAGGACACGGGTTCTCAATGGCTTGGTTTAGTTTCACTATTGAATCAGTTTTACGTCCATTCCTCCGAACTTCCCCACAGATTTCTCTCTACTGGATAGCTGGGATAGCTCAGTGTTTCTGTCCTTGCCGCCTGGCTCCAGGCTCTTCTTCCAGCCTCATCAACGTTATCTGGAAGTGAATTTAATTTGTTTCCTCTCTGGATGGGTTGGATTGAAAAGAGGCTTTCTAATGGACTATTGAGGGCAGGGGACCCCTCTTTTAAAGAGATCAAACTTATTTATGATGCCCTTTGGCAAGGTGTTTGATTTCCTTGGTAAAAATATCCTTTGAGTCTTTAAAGGTTTGTTTTTGGGTGTTCTATAGCTGGCCTGAAGCCACGTTCTTGTAAACAGTGGTCAAATATCCGGACAATACAAGTGAGTCAATACAAAGTGTGTTCTATTTAAACCTGTTGCTTGGAACTTACTGTTTCATTTTTTAGTTTTTCAAGGGCCATGGATTGGAAACAGTTACAAACAATTCTATTGTACTGTAATGCTAGCATTTCAATTTATCTGCCTTATTTTCTCTCTTGAGACTCAGAAAAGGCTGCCCAGATTCAAATTTATGTGCTTATTCAATTAAATGCTTAAATAACAAATTCATTAGGAATTTAAGTAATATATAAGGTAAGATATATTGTTAAAATAGAAGTGAAACTCTATCATAATTATATCTAAAAATAAGGGGCGCCTGGGTGGCTCTTGGTGATCCCAGGGTCCTGGGATCGAGCCCCACATTGGCTCTCTGCTCAGCAGGGAGCCTGCTTCCCCCCCCCCCTCTCTGCCTTCCTGCTTCCCCCTCCCTACTTCCCCCTCTTCTCTCTCTGCCTACTTGTGATCTCTGTCAGTCAAATAAATAAATAAACTTTAAAAAAAAATTAGAAAGCATTTTTGAGGCTTTTGTGTATCAGGGGTGGTCATGTTAGAGATAGGTTTCTTAGCAACTAAACGTCCTTCTGTTTCTTGCAAAACTCTTAGTTTGGGAGAGAATTGTTAAATTTTTTGGGGTCTCCTTTCAAGGGGGTGCCACTGTGAAGTTAAAAATGATCACAGCAAGTCACTGTTTTTAAAATTGTACTGCTGAAATGCATTCAGTTGTTTTCAGAAGTTAGACTGTTATGACCAGAAATATACTTACCATTTTAAAAGGATCAATTGCTCCTACAAATTAAATCTATCCTAAGTAGCATTTTGCTGGCTATTGCTTGTATTTGGTGTACATTCAGTCCTGCCAAGGCATCTGCCCCTGTATTCTTTTCCAAATAGAATATTCAAGATCCTGACAGAGACTGTCTCACCATCTCTCTACTGTAAACACTGGTGTTTTGCCAGCAGTGACACACAAACCAAGCAGAGCTCTTTGTGATATCATTTTAACATAATGATCAATATTTGATCTTCCTTCTTAGAAACTTCTCAAGGAATCAGAAATGTTCCGTCAAATTCTTTTAAGCAAACTTGCACATATCTGGATCTCAAGAGGCCAGATTATAGTGTACCAAGTTTCCAATAGTTTATTAGATGCATTTTGAAATGCTTTTTATTGAGGGAAACATTCCTCAGGTGCTAGTGAAAACAAGATTATGAAGACGTAGAATTCTCTCAAAACAGACAAAATCTTTAGCAGTCATTTGACGATCTATTCAAACCAAATGTCTTGAGATTATGCTTAATGAGCCTGTGTTGAAATAATGCCTTGGTCCAGAGCTATTTGTTTTATGAAGTGAAGGCTTAAAAATGGATCACCAAGAAATATCTAGGCATCTGGAATGAAACTGGTGTTAGTGAAAAAAACAACGCCAAAGCAGACTCCACAAACTGTGACCAGGTTTTTGGCTGAACTTGCCCAGAATCCTCATAGCTAAGGAAGGACATCTTGAATTCAGGGCTTAGGTTAGTTAAGTGAATGCACTCACAGAGCAGTTGACTATGTTCATATATATGGAATAACACCTACCTGACACCTCCTGCGAGCCTTCTGAAATTGCTTCTCCCCCCTGAAACCAAAATGGACTGTGGTCAAAGTCTCTGGTCTCTTTTGCATAGTTCTTTCTTTGGAGTCCATACTTGTATCACAGGGATAAGTGATTCCTTCTATGATAATAGTGCCTCTTGAAGTGTGAGAGCTGGGCTGGGTTCTCAGACTCACTAAATCCCAAATTCTGTTGTTCAAGACTTCTCTGTTATCTCTCAGTGAGCTTGTGGTGGTGGATCTTCAGCTATTGTCATCTTTATTCTGGAATTTCTCTCTCCCTGTTCCTTTCTTCCCTTTAATGCCCCATTCCCCATGGCAAAAAAGTGCTATTCTTAGCCTTTTTTAAAAAGATTTTATTTATTTGAGGAAGAGAGAGAGCACAAGTAGGAGAAAAGGCCACCACCCCCACACTAGAAAGAAAGGGAGAAGCGGGCTCCCCGCTGAGCAGGGGGCCCAGTATAGGAGGGCTCGCTGCCAGAACCCTGGGATCATGACCTTAGCCAAAGTCAGATGCTCAACTGACTGAGCCACCTGGCGTCCCACATCAAAACTCTTAAATCATTTACTTTCTTCTGTCATATAAGTCAAATGATTTGTGGGAAATATGAAAACATACAGTGTATACATTCATATTATTAAAAACGGTATTTGAGGGATGCCTGGGTGGCTCAGTTCATTAAGTGACTGCCTTCGGCTCAGGTCATGATCCCAGCATCCTGGGATCGAGTCCCACATCAGGCTCCTTGCTCAGCAGGGAGCCTGCTTCTTCCTCTGCCTCTGCTGCCACTCTGCCTGCCTATTCTCTCTCTCTGACAAATAAATAAATAAAATCTTAAAACACACACACACACACACACACAAAAACGGTATTTGAAGAATTCCTTACCTGGCAAAAAAGTTTTAAATACAAACTGTGCCTTGAAAAGATGAGAATATATCCACATGCCCTTAATAATGTTTTGATTAAGAAAGCAATATATGGGGCACCTGGGTGGCTCAGTCAGATCTAACAAGTTGTGGGGTGACATCACAGGTACTACAGATTTGTTGCCTACACTTATAATTGAAGAAGAGGCTACATTTCATTACAGGAAAAATAAAGATGTAATTGTTTGCCCACCCATGTTTAAGGATTCCCAGGACCCCAGGTTTAGTTAGGCATCCCTGATCTAAGTTAATGCCTAAGTAGAGCTTCAAAAGAAGTACATCTTAAAATGTTAGTCCCGAATCGGGATATACTTGCTGTATGTTTTTTATAATTATTAATTTTAATGTTGATGGGTCACTTCAAGTACACCACATTCTTCTCTGAGAGGAAAAAAAAGGAATCTTTAGAGGAAAGAAATCATATCAGTAAAAGGGACAATCTGCTCTTGTCTGTTTATTTATTTATATCCTGCCTTGTTCCAGGAAGGATTTAAGACGGCTTGTTCCTGTCTAAATTCCTAGAACTTGGTTAATTAAATCTTCTGAAAATGTAAATTAAAATGCAGTAACATTATTTGACAAATGGGACAAAATTATTATCATCTTTTGAATAATTATGTGATTGGGAATGGCTACATCATATTTATCTAATCTGCAATTAAATCATTTATATATGCAATTAAATCATTTATATCTGCAATACATAAATTCACATCATCAATAACAGAAAATGTGGCCAATGGCCAAGTTTGTTGCAAGAACAAAATAGCCTGTGTCAGGAGGAAGGGTCACCAATGATGTTTTAATTGAAATGCTGACAAATTAAACAAGGGCATAACTCATCCTTTCAGCTAGCAAGTGACACAAAGATTGCCACACTGAACTGGCACTATTCTGTTTACCCTTTTCTACGTATTCTATAATATACACTTGCCTTGTGGCAACATCTCTGTTAATCACCGAAGTAATGGCTTTCTAGATAGTTTCGCATCTCTGTTGAGGCGAGTGTCTACATTACTGTGTAAATCTCAATTAACATTGCTACCATACATTTTCGCCTACAATTTCACACCGATTCAAAAAAAGCTCACAAGGGACCTAATATGTGCAAAGCAGTGTGCTGAAAGCATGCATGGTAGTAGGACTGTTAGCTTACAAATGATAAAATCTGCAAGTTTATTATCTAAATAAACTTCAATCTGACTCTGAACTGCCTTCCTAAAAAAAATAAGCTTTAGGGCTTCAAAGCCATCTCTCTTTAGATCATCCAAAAATGCTGAAGAATTACATGGTACCTAGAACATCAGGAACCTCTGGGCCATCAAGCTGCCACCCACATTGTAACTGGTGCTCTTTATTGCCATGTTTTTTGTGGGACAAGGGAATCTCTGCAGAGGATGGAAGCCTGTGTTCAGTGCCTGAAGTGTACACACAGCTGTTTCCTTGAGAACTTACCAAGGGGTGCTGGGGTGCACCTGGGGTGCTGATGCCAAGCTGCATGGGTGTCTAGAACTATTTCAATCCAATAAACCTATTGCATAGATTTATCCAAATCAAAAAAAAAACTGGATTTATGGCAATCCAATAAATCTATTGCGTAGGTCCAGTCATGGACCTCCTCCCTCTTTCCATCCTGAAGGAAATCTCTTCTTCCTTTCTTTTGTTTGCAACTGGAGGGATACCTTCCTCTCCCTTCTTGCATGGCAGGACATCTAGTATTGAGTTTAGGCTTGAAAAGGACAGAGGTGCTGTTCACTCCAACTAGCTACCGTTTTCTCCATGCACAATGATCACCCCTCCTACAAAACAGGTCCCTTTTCCAACCTCCAGAAAAGGGAACACAAAACCTGCTTGAAGGAAGAGGAAGATAACTAATAGAGTCAGAACCAACACAAATAAATATCTAATAAATTAGTCTGTTCTCTTAGAAGATGTGACTTTAACCCTTAAGGAATCAGTGAAGTAGGCTTTTAAATGCAGATATTCTGAAGTCTGGTAAGGATGAAAAAATAATAATAATAAAAAGAAGATTCTGCAACTGGAGAATCACTAAAATCTATCTCTAAAACTAATAATATGCTGTATGTTAATTAATTGAATTTAAATTTTAAAAAGAAGATTTTATGTTCATATGGGTTGTATTAACATGTTTCTTTCCATATGGTGCCAGGTACTTATTAAATTCTGAATTAAGTTCATAAGTATCTAATAAATGCTTTTTGAGGCTAATAATGAAAATTTAATAAACTAAAAACATATAGAACTGTTATTTTATTACTTTCATTAATAATCCTTAATATGTAGCCTCTGTAAATTAGAAAGCTTAGTTAATTTTTGTATATACCAACCGCATTTTTAAAAAGATTTTATTTATTGATTTGACAGAGATAGAGACAGCAAGAGAGGGAACAAAAGCAGCAGGAGTAGGATAGGGAGAAGGGGGCTTCCTGCTAAGCAGGGAGCCCAATGCGGGGCTTGATCCCAAGACCCCAGCTACAAGACCAGGATCCCAAGACCCCAGGATCACAACTCGAGCTGAAGGCAGACACCCAACAACTGAGCCATGCAGGTGCCTTCCAACTGCACTTTAATGCAGTTGTTTTTCCACTCTTTAATTAGGGGCATGTAACAAATATTATAACACCATCAAAAACAAAGGGACTCCCTGTTTTAGTCTATACAGTCTTTCTAAGGATGGATCTATAATTGCCAGTGCTCCTTTGAAATATTGATGAACGTTTGTGAATCCCAATTTTTCACTTATAAAAGGAACCCAGGTTGTACTAATGTTTACAAAGTACATTCTATGCATCAACTACTGTACTAAGTTACTTACGTAAAAATTGTATTTCATCCTTCCTGAAATTCCCACTTTTCAGGTGTAGAAGCTGAGGGTGTAGTAGGCCAGACACCTTGCCCACCCTCAGTGGTGAGCGGGGCTGCGGAACTTTGACGTGGGAAGGGTTTGGCGAGACCATTTGGTTGGGAGGGGTGCTGAGGATCACGTGGGAGCCAGGAGAGTCATCCTAAAGCTGCATTTATAGGCAAATGTTCTGTTTATTTTGGGTGGCAGTGGTTGAGGGAGTTTAGAGGGCCATAACCATCACCCCTGCCCAAGGTATCCATTGGCATCGTTATAACCCTCGGTCAGAATTTAAGTCCAAGAAAGTCCAACTCTGGACCTTGTGCTCTTAACCACTGAGCTGTGCTAAAAGGCTTGGCATGTCAGAGATGGCAGGGCCGATCCCCATTCTCCCAGCATCAGCTCCATACCCTAGGACATTAATCATCCCCTCTACTGTTCCAGGCCCTGTGCTTGGCTGGGACCCAGAAATAGAGAAGGTGGCCTGAGAGACAGACCTTTGGTGAGGTCCTCTGGGAACTCCTTGCTCCCTAACTGCTGTTCAAGTAAGTCTCACCTTATTCTGAATTCTCAGTCACGTCGAAATGTGTTACAACCTAAACCATATAAAATGGTTTAGGTTTCTTTGTTGAGGCAGCTGTGTATGGTGGTAAATAGAAACTCTGGAGCCAAACTGCCTGGGTTCAAATGCTAGCTTCCTACCAATTCATGATATAACCATGTGCAATGGACTTTACCTGCCGCTGCCACGGTTTCCTCATCTAAGCATGTGTATTTGAGAACTTCTGGGGTGCTTCTCTCTTTGATAGTTTAGGCAAGTGTAGATCTTGAGAATTGAGACCAATGTTACTCCCTGTTCCTGAATTAAGAAATGCTGGGGCCGGACTTTAAAAAAAAACCTTAGCCACTTACTCCAGGAAATACTTGCTCTTAGAACATAAGATTGTGACCTAACCAAAGCAACTTGCTGATCAAAACTTGCTTCAAGGCTCCTAGCTCTGCCCATCAGTCTAAAAGTATGGGATCATAACCAATTCCCAGTCCCAATCAGGCCCCCACTTGCAAGTCCCACCTGGAAATCACTCAGCTCGGACCCTAAGATCCTGTAAACATCCCTCCCTTAGGTTTGTTTGATTAAAAAAGGTCAGGGCAGGATATGCTTTCCTGATGTTAGAGTTTTGGTCTAGGTTAGAGGGTCAGACACTAGACAGAACCATGGGGCTGACTCCCCTGTCAGTGTGACCTTTGATGGGATGGAAATGGGCTTGAGAGAAGCTAAGGCAAGATAGTTTCACACTTCCTCTGGACCCCAAAGATAAATAACGCTATATTTACTTTTAATTAGTATTCAGAGTAATGGGTGATGAGTCACAATTAATATCTGGGGACAGAACTCTTGATCACTAAAGTCTTGACCTTGTATCAAAATGGCTGCCTCAGAGTGTCACGTTGTCCTGCTGCGATAGACATAGCTTTCATTCAGTGTGCCTGCACATTGTGCTGGTTACTGGGGAGGTCTCGTACAAAGGGTTTGTAGAAATTTTCAAAACATCATCATATTCACATAGTGGAGCCCATAACGCAGCAATATGGCTTAAAGCATCTCTGGGGAATGCTGTAAGCTCCCTACCAATGGAGCTGTGAATAAATCAAGTTCCAGTTCTGGGACAGGGGCTTCTGTTGACCTTAACAAGCCAGCTGGTTTGGCTCAATCTTCATTTAGATTTGTCCAAAGCCATTTTTCTTTGGGTGTCTCAGCATCTTGCATTCAGTCCGTTGATTCATCACTGGAGGTACCACAGGTCCTTAGAAAGGACCACCTCACGGGGTTACTTTTTTCTTTAGGGGTTATAAAGAAAAGTTAACTTCCTGAGTTAAAAAAGAAAAACGGTTTAGGCAGGGAAGAAGGAAGGTGCTTTTCCAGAGTAAAATTAAGAAGCCATGCAGAAGTCGGCAGGAGGGCAACATCCGGCAGTCAGGCAGGTGGCCGTCAGCAGGTAAGCAGCATGACTTGCCAGGTGAATTGATGGGAATTATACCTGTTGTTTCCATAGTTTGGGGAACAGTTGCTCTCAAAGATGTGGGGACCTGCCTTCATGTTAGTATAATTCAGTGAGAAACCTGCCATTGAAATTTTGGCTTAGCGATAGCCGTATTTGCTGCCTTCTGGAGCTCTTTCTTGGGAGAGCCACAGGCACATAAAGGCACAATCCTGAAGACATATGTGCTCCATTGTTATAAAGAGAAGACTTACATAGTATCCCTCCCTCCCCCCTCCCACAAAAAAGGGCATCGAAGTGCACTGTGATGAGAGATTTTTATTAAAAATAAAAGGTTAGCTATAGATGTATTCCTTGAGGCAAAAGATAATGTCAGTTTTAATGCTCTGCTTAAAACATGGCCCATAGTAGGCATTCAATAATTTCCTGTTGAATAATACAGTTTATTGTTCCAACTTGGTCTTCTTTTGGTTGACCACTACAACTCTAAGGGGAGTTCTTACCGTGAAAGAATGGCCCATGACTTGTGGCAAGTATATCTATCAGAGGCTGATTGCCTGGAATGTTTTCAGTCGGGCTCAATAAGATACTGCAGCAACAGAAACATTCCAGTTTAAGGAGTATGAAAAAGCAAGGCAAATGAGTGGGTAATGTCTAGCATGACATGGGAGTGTGTGAAGGCCTTATGGAGCTCTCAGTTAATCATAGCTGACTTCACCTGTTGTTCAGCTTGGGGCAAGAGTCCTGTGGCAGGTAGCCCAGATTACAGATGAGGCTGTGAGCAGTAGACAGGCATGAGAACAGAGAACCCCACTTAGCTACAAGCCACCGAACAAGTAAGGTTCTCCTGTGTTGGACTCCGGATGGTGAGGGGAAGGCAGGAGTCATGTTTTGTACAAGGAGATACATGGGAATATTTGAATGGTAAATTCAATAAATTGAATATGACGTGTACCCAGTACCATGAGTGCAGTCATCCTTTTAGGCTCTAACCCAAGTGGGTAATGCTATTAGGTTTTAGAGTTCAAATTTTCGGGACGGAGGAACCAAAATGATAGGCAAAAGAATGAAAATACTAATGCAAACCTAAAAAGAAAATAAAATGTTAAGAATTAAAGGTTTTTAAAGCTTTGGAAATTCTGTCCATCAGGTACAGTTGAGGCTCCTGGTTTGAGAGCCACCAGCAAGCAAACCCAGAGGGCTGGCTTGTCCCAAGTCATCCTGCTTGGGGACCTGCAGGGCTGACAACTGAGCCAAGGGCTACCCAGACCAAAGGATGCTAGAAGAAGGAGCCGTGAGTACAGTATTTGGATGGAGAACAGCTGTGTACCTTGTACACCCCATGTTGAGGTAAGTAGGACTTTAAATCTGGGAAAATTCAACTTTTTAGAATAGCCCCTTATCCTCCTGCTTGTTTAAAAAACGTGAGTGTTTTTCTTACTGCTTAGTATCCATTCTGCTGTAGCTACTGCCATGATAAACTCCTGGAGATGAGAAGTATATCTCTTTGGTGTTCTTTCTCAGAGTCTGGTAACACCTCGTCCCTGGGCAAAACCATTCTCCATAAAATCCTGTGTTCTGAAAACAAAGGCACCCAATGAAGAAGCGAAAACGAGTATGATTACAGAAATATGGGGATGTTTGGTTGATGCTTTTACTTTAAGGCATCTTTATTGATGAGTTATGAAGAGATATTAATCTCCCCCAAGCCCGCAAGACACAACCCAACACCAGAGTTCCACTTTACACATCATGTTACCATTAGCCTGACCGGCTCTAACCCATCAACAACCAGTGCAAGTGCATTTGCTTTATTTTAAGGTAGAATATTTATTTTGGATAATGGATTATTAAATAGATATGTATCATTTATCTCTGCAAGTCGTTTTATTGAGAATGATTTATAGCACATCAAGAGCCATTGCAAATGCATTTGCTCCCTTTTGAGGGCCACTCATTTTATTATGAATGGCTTACTGAGCAGGGAGAAGCCAATTGCAGACAACCTGCCTTCTCCGAGCAGGGATGGTTTACAACGGTTGTCTTATAAATGTTTTGCTATCACTTACAAAGCGTTTCTTGGCAAAACATTCGGAAGCCCAATTAATGTTCCAATTCCATAGGGCCATTCTGGGAGAGAGGGCATTCAGGAAAGTGACTCCAAAGTCTGGCTTCCTTTATTAAGTGGCCGTGGTGTCCTCAGATGTGATTCCATTGAGGGGACTTTGATTCCTCATCTGAAATGCCGGTGGAAAATAGACATTTATTTATTAGGATCAGGATAACATTACAGAAGTTTCATGGCTGAGAATGTGAAAAAAAGGAACCCCTCTAGCTGAGCTCTAACTTTTCTGTCATTGCTGCCCAAAGAAGTCATATTGTTTGCTGTTCAAGTACATGGTGGTTCATTGTGTGTGAAAATTACAGAAATGGGCGTCAAAGTCAACCTCGGTGATAATTATTTGGATTGTGTGTGTGTGTTTTTTTTTTTAATTTGACTATTAAGCATATCTCTAATACTCTAATGTACCTGGAGACAAAAAATACAGATACTTGGCTACAGTATAATACTGTCAGATTTTTAATTCCAGAAAAGGTAAACACTGCCAAGTTTTGAAGGTCTGCATCAAGGATACTGACATAATTTTCAAAGTCACAGGGTAATACTGCAGCACCTCCCCTCAACATAAAACCCAGGGGGCTGACACCAGCCCGTCTCTCCTTCATCTACCCCGTGCATAACAATGTTGCTACCAAGCCTTCCTGAATATTTGCTGTCCCACAGGCAGAAGTGGGTTTTGCAAATGAGGTAGGGGTGATGTATCTTACAGCTGATACTGTTTCACCTGTATTTAGTTCCACTGACATGGCAAGTCCTGTGGCCAATTGTCCTTATTATAGCCCCTGTGTATTTCTCCCCAGCGCTCTTGCACAGGGGGAAGACGTGAGCATGGAGCGTACTTCACTGCCAGGCTGAATGGCTCTGTAATGTAGCTTCAGTGTGGCATAAATTAAGCTGTCATTTTTTTGGCAGCAAGTGCAGAGAGGCGATTTTCCTGTACTGTAACATTTGAAACAACAATTTTCTGGCTCCAGTACTGACTGACAGTTCTGTGTGATACATTCTCAACGTGTGTGCTTCGGGGCTGCAGCTGGAAACTGCCTTCAGGGCAAGGTATTGTCTCTATTAGCAAATCCTGGCTGCTGAGCCCTAAGGCAGCCTTTCTCCAACTCCGGCCGCTACCACCCAGTCCAAGAGGCTGCCGATCTGGCCAGCAAAAATAGCACTGGAGATCCAGTGGCCTGAGCAAGGATTGGAAGCATGTTTCTCATATGCAAAATGGTATTTTATCATGAAAATCAGACTGCATGTTCCTGTGTGTTGGCTCTAACCTGGCAAAGCCTTTTTGGAATAGGGCGATTTCCCGATTTTTCCTGATCCTCCCCCCGACCCCGCCCCACCACCCCAGCCCAGAGCTGAGGGCTGGGCGGCCAGGCTGAGGTTTGGAGGGCAGGAAACACTGTGGGGTGCTCTGAGGGGCTTCCAGGCATGGACCCTGAGTGCTCCTACCAGCTGGTTTTCCAGGCTGCAGGTTATAGCTACAGTGCAAAAGCAGAATGTTGATAATGTTGATAAAGGTAATGAGGGGTGTCGGCAGGAGGGTCTCTGGAGGGACCACAGCAAACTGCTCTTTCTTTAAATGTCCTCTGTCCCCCTCCCTCCACCCCCACAGGTGACTATAAAGCAATTTGGGCACCACTACCTGCCAACTCTCCTGAATACACATAAAGGGCAGAAAAGGTTACCTTGAAAGCAGTCAAAATAAAACTGTAATCACATCAGTCAGGATGCAGCAGGAAGAAAGAAGTTATGTGAACGCTGAGCTTGGATGCAGAGCTATTGCTCATGTACTTGAAGCATGAGGTTGCTCCCCAGGTCACAGCAAAGGCTCTCAGCAGCTCAGTTAGGCAGGAGCACACCTACACGTATCCCCAGAGTGGGCCTTGACTGTGTTTGGGTGCTCTCCGAGAAAGAGTCCCTAGCCTCCCTGAGTTCGAACACTGAAGCTGTTGCTGAGTGACTTGTCCACAGTCAGCGGGGTCTTTCCTATTGAGAACTTAATGTGCTTCTGTTGGTTTCTGTTCTTATGTTTGGTGCTATCCTCAAGACGAGATCGAGAACATACCATAGCATTCCTCGTAAAATAACATTTAGAGGCTGGCTGTCTTCAGATTCAAATACCTTGTTTTCTACCATTTTCCCCAGGGGCTTTGTGACACAGTCATTTATTTGTCCAAACAGTAAATACACAATGTTTGCAACAGGTCAACTACTGTTCAAGGGATAAAGCACTAAATTACAGATTAAAATTAAAGCCCTTCATTTACGGCCTGAGAGATACTTTCCTCACCAGCTGCTTCCCACCACTGCCCAGGCTCACATCTGTGATGCTGGTTATATCTCTGTCCTGACTAGCTAGAGCCAGCCACATTTTCTCTCGCTTGTGGGTCATGGCTCAGGTGGCTTTATGTATGGGAAATGATCACCCCACCATCATCTCTTCCTGCTTCACTTCTAAGACAGAAAGACTTCCCTGGCCAAGTCCTGCAACCTTGTCACGTTTAGACATTTCCGCTTTCTGTTACTTGAGTATCTTGTGATATATCTCTCTGTTGAATTTTAATTGTCTTTAATCTGCCTATCTCTAAAGCTGTAATTTACATCTTTTTTTTTTAAGCAGAAAACTTTTTTAAAAAAATTTATTTGACAGAGATCGAGAGATCACAAGTAGGCAGAGATGCAGGTGGGGCAGGGGTGGGAAGCAGGCTCCCCGCTGAGGAGAGAGCCCAATGCAGGGCTCGATCCCAGGACCCTGAGATCATGACCTGAGCCGAAGGCAGAGGCTTAACCCACTGAGCCACCCAGGGGCCCATATATCTTTTTTTTTTTTTTAATCTACTTATTTTGAAAGAGAGAAAGAGCATGAATGGGGGGCAGAGGGAGAAGGAGAAGCAAACTCTCCAGCAGGGAGCCTGATGTGGGGCTTGATCCTGGGACCCCTGGATCATGACCTGAGCCAAAGGCAGATGCTTAACTGACTGAGCCACCCAGGCTCCCCTGCAATTTATATTTTTTCTATGGGGACTGTACTTTATCCTGTAACCCTGCCCTAATGCCTGGTACATAAGAGGTATTTAATAAATATTTCAGTAAATGTTATATATACTTATGGTTATTATTCTCAAGATATATCCACAAATCATAAACCACAATTATAGAAAAACAATTCTTTGATAATGGCCCACTTTTTTTCCCCTTGGGGGGAAAATACTATATAGGTAATTCATGTTATATTTCTTTGTATCATATCCTATCAAAATTCATCTTTTAACCATGGCATCATGTTCCTATATTGCTGACCCATGTGCGGCCTGCGGTCAACTAGCTTCAAAAGATCTTCCTGCGGCACAGAATATTCGACCATGTCTAGAGCTCATTTCTGCAATTTGCTCAGCTGTGATCATTCACATTGAATTTTCATTCTGCTTATTCTAAGCCATATTACAAGCTTATCAAAACCATTTTAAATTCTCAGGTTAGATTTGAAGATTACCTCTGCCCATGGCAGTGTAAGACAAGGACAATATATATATTAACAGAAGGTCTAAGCCCCAAACTGATAGATACTCCTCAGGTTCTTTTTGTTTTGTTTTGTTTTAAGATTTTATTTAATTATTTGACAGACAGAGATCACAAGTAGGCAGAGAGGCATGCAGAGAGAGAGGGGGAGAGCAGGCTCCCCGCTGAGCAGAGAGCCCGATGTAGGGCTCAATCCCAGGACCCTGAGATCACGACCCAAGCCGAAGGCAGAGTCATAACCCACTGAGCTGCCCAGACACCCCTACTCCTCAGGTTCTGAATGGGAAAATAGTCTCTGCTGATTTGCCACTTTCTTCATATCCTCCTCCCCATAACCATCTTCATAAAATTTATTAATTATATACCTACTCTATGTCTCTAAATCAAGTTCTGTAGTAACTTATTAACTGATTTCCCATTATATTTTTCCTCAAAAAGTTTATAAAACTTTCACATAAGAAAACAAAAATGAAATATGAGGGTGCACACGACAAGTGCCAGCAAGCATTCTCTAAATATCTCCTTCAGGCAACGTTACTTCAACCTACACCTTGAACTTTGTTTTTGTTTTTGTTGTTAAAGATTTATTTATTTATTTGAGAGAGAGAAAGAGAATGGAAGGAGGGACAGAAGAAGAAGGAGAGAAGCAACCTCTCCACTGAGCCCAGAGCCTGATGCAGGGCTTGATCCCAGCACCCTGAGATCATGACCAGAGCTGAAATCAAGAATCAGGTGTCTAACTGACTGAGACACCAGGTGCCCCAGACCTTGGTTTTAAGAGAATTCTAATCAGTGATGAGGAAGAGAAAGGCTATCTCCTCGGGGGAGGAGATGGCATGAGCAAAGCTTCAGAAGTAGGATGTGTCCTTCCCATGTCCATAGCAGCATTATCTACACCAGCCAAAATGTGGAAATAACCCAAGTGTCCATTGACAGATGAATTGATAAACAAAAGATGTCATATACATACAATGGAATATCACTCAGCCTTAAAAAGAAAGGCCATTCTGGCACGTGCTACAATATGGATGAATCTTGATATCATCATGCTAATGAGCCAGTCTAAAAGAACAAAATACTGTATGATTCCACTTGTATGAAGTACCTAGAGACAAATTTATAGAGACAGAAAGGAGGATGGCGGTTGCCAGGGGCTGAGGACAGGAGGGAATGATGCGGTTATTATTTAATCGCTACAGAGTTTCAGTTTTGCAAGATGGAAAGAGTTCTGGAAATGAGTGGTGGTGTTGGTTGCACAACAATGTGAATATGCTTAGCGCCACTGAACTGTACACTTAAAAATGGTGAAATGGTAAGCTATGTTGTGTGTATTTTGGCACAATTTTTTAAATTAAAGTTCAGTGTTAGAAAAGTGGGATTTTGAGAAAAATGAATAATAGTTTTGACTGAAATGTAACCAAATGTAAAAGTGGTTGAAGGCAAATTTAGAAAGAAAAGTTCACAGACTAGGTCACAGAAAGTCTTCAGTGAACACAGGATTTGTTGAAGAATCACCAAAGGCTTTTGGAGCAGGGGACGGATGTCGCCAAAACTAGGCTTCTGGAAGTTTGGACTGGTATTGCTGTGTAGGTTGGCTTGGGAATCCTGAAGGTGAAGGTGGGAGCCCAATATGACTACATGTCATTACTTGAAGAGTGACATTATAAGCCCAAAAGGAGGGTGATGAAGAGGACATGCAAAGGCTATACGGGATTGGTGAAGAGCTGAGATTGGCTGACTGGGGGAGTAGAACAGAGTAAATGGGAATTAGAGGTAGTTCAAAGAATGTGCTTGAGAGATGTAAAAACTAAAAGTATGATGCAAAATGTTAATATTAACAGTTCGTTTGTTTGATGAATTCAGTCCAAGACATTGAGAAGATGGTGAATTACACAAAGGAAGATACCCATCAGGCCGTGAGTGCTCAACAAAAGATCAGGGCTTGAGATAAATATCCAAGAGTCATCTCCTAAGGAGTGGGAAATGGCCTATACGTGAGAGAGAAGAGGAGAGGAAACAGTATTATCGAATGCCCTCCACCACACCAGGTCCTTAGGGAGGAACTTTCTAGAACATAGCACAAACCTATGCATTAGATGGTAATAACCTCATTTAGAAAGGTGGAAACTGAGACATGGGAAGATTCATTAGATTGCCCACTTCCATGGGCAAATAATAAGCCGCAGGACCAAAGAGCAGGCACAATGGACTGACTCCAGAGCCCGTCCTCCTTCTGCACTATCCTGTGCCACCTGTCTCGGAAGACATGATTTCTAGTGCTGGCTGTCTGAGGAAAGATCTAGAACCAGCAACAGAGGGTAAGGAGAGAGTATAAACAACAGAAGGTACAGGTAAGGCAGCTCTACAATTAGGAAAGAGAGTGAAGAGAGAGACAGGAAGGCAGAGATATGTGGCAATCAGAGATGTGGGAAGAGGGTCAAGGTAGCATTGCTTCCTGAAGTCATGAGAGAAGCACGTCAGTGAGATGCAGGTTACAGGGTCTAGTGGTTGACTGGGCCAGAGTACGGAAGGCTGATGTTATTAGACCATTGGGTCTGGCCATGGTGGGGCCAGATTTTAAGAATTTTGGAAGAGAGCGAATGGTCAGAAAATAGAAATCGCATCACTTCCTTGAAAATTTTGACTGCAAATTATAGTTCACCTACTTTTATGATTAAGTTTTGGAAGGTGGGGTGCCTGGGTGGCTCAGTCAGTTAAGCGGCTACCTTCAGCTCAGGTCATGATCCCAGGGTCCTGGGACCAAGTCCTGCATCGGGCTCTCTGCTCAGTGGGGAGCCTGCTTCTCCTCTCCCTCTCCTTTCTCAACAGATGGACTATATCGTCAGTCCCTTTTTACAGGTGGTAAGATTAAAGCAGAGAATGCTGAAACATGCTGAAGACATTATTAGTCAGAATGTAGTAAAGATGAACAGTCTGAGGCCAGAGCCCAATTGTCAACCAGAGACAAGGCCATCCTGCATCTTCATTACTCATCATCTTGTTCTGAACAAAATACATATCCAAACACCAACGTCACTTAAGGTTTTTGAAACCAACTTGACTTACTTCCATTTTGACCTTCAAAAAGACCTGGGAGCCATGAATCCTATACTGGGAATTCTCTAAATCTGGGAATTCTCTAAATCCTTGCTCCTCAGTGCATGGTCTTCACGCTGGCAGCATCGGTATCCCCTGGGAGATTTAGAAATCAGGAGCTCAGGCCTCTCCGCAGACCTACTAACTCAGAATCTGCATTTTTACAAGATCCTCTGCGATTCACATACATGCTGAAATTTGAGTAGCACGCATCTAACGCTCTCTCTAATCCCCTCCAGCTCTGGTGTTCCTTAATTCCCTCCATTTTCTCTCCTGTCTCAGCACGCTGACCTGCCCAGCCATTGGTCCTGCAGGATTCACCCAGGATTATTTATTTGCCACCTAATATCTCATGCTCTATTATCAACTGAGGAAGTGAAGTCATGTCCATTAAATAAATGTGACCTCTATTGATTTTTGCAGCCCTCCCGTTCTGAACTTGACTAAATATTGTATCTTTCACTAATAATGTGACACACATGTGTCCATTGGCAAAAGGCTATCTTATTTATCCCATTCCTTGAGGTCCTGACCAACATATATGGAGATGGCTTCTGTCACTTTCCTTCAGATATTTTGACACTTTCTCATACCTTTATTGCCTGCTTACAGAATTACTGCAGATTCCCTCCCAACTGTTCCCTCTGCAAACTTCTGTCAGGGGGGTTTACTGTGCTCAAATGGATGCTGCCCATCAGACAGTGTCGCTTGCTCCAACGCTCACTCTCTTCAGCCTCTTCTAAAGAGATCGGCTTTTCTTTGTAAGAAGATTTCCAGTGTAAGATACAGTTAGGACTTGTGCCACTGAGAGGTGATGTCTTGCTGCCCTTCTGCTGGAACATAAGGCCCCATGTCAGGGAGCTGTGAGTCAGGGAGCAGAACGGAGTGGAATGTGTGAGACAGACTCTCTCCCCACTTGCTCTTAAAGTGAATCCAAAAGACATGGCCATTTGGTGACTGTGCCTGTTACTCAAAGGTTTCCAGGCTGTGTTAGGGTGTTTTATGAACTAGCTCGGCACATTTATTATATCCACACTGAGTTGCATCATTATAATTAAGTGCCTGTCACAATTTCCATTACATACCTCTATTTTAAGGGACCGAACACACAGCCATAAAATTTACTTTTGACTGAAACTTGGCATGCCTGAATCCAACGCCTAGTCACGCTTTTCATAAAAAGCATAAAATTATATTGTTTCCCAAATACTAGTTTCCTCATAATACTTTTATGTTTAAAAGAACAAAGAGGCTACTTCTCCACCTCAATAAAGTCATCAATTGTTTTTAAAATTTAAAACACAGATATGATACACTGGAACAAAAGTACGCTATAGGGCATAAGAAATCTCTTCACATGACTGATTTATAAACTTGATGCTGCATTTTCAAGAATTAGCCGTAATGATTACATTAGATGCCATAAATTATGTGCTAGTATAATTGTATATAAATAGCCTAAAGAATCATGTATTACAGCATATTTGGGGTAATAATGTCCAGCAACCTGCCATATATATGGCTTTTTCTCAGTTGTGCTTGGAATGGGGAGGGTGTGGGGGAGAGAGATAGAGACAGGGTTAGAGAGAATATGAACATGTCGGCTAGTATCCAAAATCTATAAAGAGCTTATCAACTCAGCACCCAAAAAACAAAAACCCAGTCAAGAAATGGGCAGAAAACATGAACAGATATTTCTCCAAAAAGAGGATATGAACATGTCACTTTTGTAGCTGCATTTCCAGGTGGGTAAATATAACAAAATCTGAATATGAAGAAAACTCACCAGGAACCCCATATATAGACAGAAATATTCCTCAGGATAAAGTACTGTGGCAGAATGAATAACAGTTTCCTGATGATGTCCATATCCGAATCCCTGGAACTGTGGATATGTTACCTTATAGGGCTAAAAGGACTTGGCAGGTGTGATTAAATGAAGGATCTCGAGATGGGGGAGATTTTCCTAGATTATTTGATAGAGCCAGTGTAATCACAGAGGTCCTTAACAGAGTGAGGCAGGAAGGTCTGGGGTCCGAGAAGGTGATGAGACTGAAGCAGAGACCAGAGTGATGTGGAATTATGAGCTGAGGGATGCGGACAGCTTCCGGAAGCTGGAGAAGGCAGGCAGACGGATTCTCCCTTACAGGGTCCAGAAAGGAAACAGCTCTGCCGACACTTGGATTTTAAAACCTCCAACCTCAGGCAGGATGAGAACACATTTACGTTGCTTTAAACCTCTCAGTTTGTGGTCATTTGTTAACAGCAGCAATGGGAAACTAATACAAACTAATACTGTAGGAAATTAAAAATGTGGAGGAGTACAGATCAAGTCCCTTCTTTCTTAAAAATTTTAAGAGCTGCCAATGTCTTTCAGAGACAAAAAAAAAAAAAAAAAAAGAAGGAAAGGAAGGAAGGGAAAGAAAGAGAGAGAGAGAGAAAGGAAGGAAGAAAGAGGGAGAAAGAGAGAAATAAAGGAAGGAAGGAAGGAAGGAAGAGTGGGAGACAGAGAGGGAAAAGGAAAAGAAAGAAAGAAAGAAAGAAAGAAAGAAAGAAAGAAAGAAAGAAGAAAAGAAATGTTTAGGGGAAAGCTATTTTATTAAAAAGTTTTGACTATTTTTATTTCCCAATGATTACCCTGTTAGAGGTTCCATTGTTGTTCCCAGTAAAACAAATTTAACTGCTCCCGCACAGGACTGGGCTGACACAGGTCTAGTAATGCCTGTGGTCTCCCCGCGGAGGAACGGAGGCTGGTTTGCACATCACGCTGCTGGGCTGTTCAGGGTGACTTATTGCTGAATGCAGACTCCTTCGTTGGCTGGGAGGATATCGGAAGCATTTTTTAAAGTAATCAGTTGGAAGGTTTGGGCTTCACACTCGTGTGAAACCACGATTTGTGCTCTCCTCCACCTTTTAAGTAAGCTGTTTCTGGGAAAGCACATATGGTTAAGTCCATTTTTTTCAATGCTACCTTCCTCACAGGAGCATATCAGACCCAGAAGTCAAATCCCTGTAACTCTCTTACCTGTGTGAGAGAAAGAGAGACAGGAGTGGACAGAACACTAGTGCTCAGGCTGTCCTGGGTATAAGATCTTGGCACATTCTGCACCCCCCCCATATTTTTAATTGGATAATGTTGACAAACAATAAAGTGGATGTTCAACAGCACAGAGACGAACACATTATAAAAGTGAGGAGTCTCCACATTACCCTGAGGTATCGTAGGCCCCCCAAACCACCTCTCCAACTTTGCCTATTGCACTGGCAATGATATCAAAGAGTAAAGGGAATTATATCCCTGCACAACCCAAACCTTTGTGACCCAGCAGCAGAAGGGAAGCATTCCCACCAGCACTGGTGTCCCGTGGAGCGTTCCAGAGCTTCTGGAGGGCTGGAACAATTATTCTGCGTGTCCCTCCCTTAAGTCTGCCACCTAAGCCACACACAGTAATGGAGGGCCACATAACAGAATATGTGGGTCAGCAAATAACGTCCCCTCCACAGACAAAAACAAAAATAAGACAAAACACACCATAATTTAAAAAGGAGACCTGCCATTTTTATGGCTTTGTAGTATATTTTTAAACTCTGTAAGTAACCAAATGGGACTGAACCACTCTTTCAAACCATAATGGGGCCATTAGATTATTTTTATCTGGCTTTACACTAAGTGGATCCCTATGTTACTGAAAAAGAGCTGAAAATTGACCTAAATTTAGACGGGGGCCCTGTATTTGAAAACCCTTGGCACCATTTGCACATTATGTGTGGTTCTTATCCCTTTTGGTCTTATTATAGAGTTATTTATGCATCTGTCTAATCTCTGTTCCTAGATCGTGAGCATCTAGAATCTCGGTCCAATTCAGTACCTAGTCATTGCACAAAAAGCACTTACTGGAAGGAAGTGCAAAGGGGGGAAAGGAAGAGGGAGGGAAGTAAGCTAGGTCCTTCCACTTGTCTTACATATTTCCACAGTAAAATATAAAATAGGAAATGCACTTGACATTTGGGCTGCCAGGGCCAGCACTCCTGGCCTTTCTGTTTCTAGCTTCCTGAGTCACCAGAAGGTTTGTACCAGATGAGGCTAAAGGAGACAATGCTGAGTTTCTGGTTTCACTAATCATTCTGATGGATGCTGAGGGCTTCTCCACCCCACAGGTTCAGAAATATCTCTCCATGTCTGCCCCCACTGGATGAAGCTAGGAGAGACCATGAGGCCAATCTGCCATACTTCCATGGGGCTCCTGTGAGTAATCAATCTGAAAGCCTGAATATCAAACTTGTTTTCTCCTACCTGGTAACTGTAGGACTTCAGCTCCTGGACTGTGGGGGAAGGTGGAGGACTATCCCTACTCAACAGTCTCTGAGGCTCCCTTCTATGTACTTGTGAATCAGACTGAGCCAGTGCTCCTTGGAGCCAAGTCTCCTCTTTGGGAACCTGAACCTTCTGGAGGGCAGTTCTCTAGAGCCACCTCTACCCTCAGCTCCTCCCTGGTCATAGTTCCATGCTGTGCAGTGGTCACTCAGCAAAGTTTCTGCTGTTTCCAGAGAGCTCTTTTATCCTCTGTGCAACCCGAAGCCAACAGCTAGTTTTGCTGAAGCAGGTCAGAGACTGAGGTTTGGCAAGAGGAGCAAGCTGATTCCACAGCCCTTGTCTCTAGTTACGTCTTCTTCAACTTTCAGTGGACGTCTCTGGGTCTCTGGGTTCTACAAAGCCAGGGGTAGTGGCCCCTGTCCTCATTTAGAC
This sequence comes from Mustela nigripes, assembly GCF_022355385.1. Lineage (NCBI taxonomy): Eukaryota > Metazoa > Chordata > Mammalia > Carnivora > Mustelidae > Mustela > Mustela nigripes. The sequence continues at coordinate 53,796,652 of NC_081560.1, read as the reverse complement.
ACCCCCTCTGCACCATTCCTTACTCTGGAAGGCAGAGTGTTAATGGCAAAATTCGATACAAGTTTCATTTCAAGTGCTAAGTTGTGGTGGTTGCCTAACAAAGGTGTAGCTGGCCCCATGCTTTCCCTTTCCCTTTTGTTTGATGGTCGACCTGGAGTTTCCAGTTTCTCCTCCAAGAATTTTTCCCAGATTGACCTGAACTATTTGAGAGGGAGAAAATACCATTTGCCTCTTTCACCCCTCCTAGAAAGCCATAAGACTTAATTCTCGGCCATGCCATGGCCCACCACGAAACTACTCTCCATGAAAACAAAATGGTAGCAGGCCTATCTCACTAAGTCTCAGCATTTTATCTTTTGGGGTGGGGAGGGGCTTCCTCTAATCACAGTGGCCTTTAATTGCATGGGGCCACGCCCTGAGGGACAGAATGGCCAGCTGTTCTCCTCACTGAAAGATGGGCAGGAATTTTGAGACTCTTTCCAACAGCTTGTAATTCTCTCTTGGGTCACTGAAAGTGGCCTCCTGCTCCCCAAGGAAGTGGGAAGCCTGTCTCAAAGCAGGTTACTGAGGATAGTAGTGGAACCTATTTGAGATTGGCCAGATCTGCAGAACATCTTGTTTTAGAGCCCTTTCTGAAAAGAGGTTTCTAACCACCGCACCTGGGAAACTTGCCTGCTTGCCTACAGCAGGTGTTAGGACGGCACTGGCAAAGCTGGGACACCTCTGAACACCAGATTAGTCTTCCTGAGACACCTGCACAGGCCAGGCTTGCCTCCTACCACCTTCTCCTTGTCCTTTCTGAGGCCGGCCACATTGGCCCTTCCACTGGACCTGTACCAGACGTCTTACCCATGCCTTCCTCTTTCCATTTATCGAACTGCTTCCTCACCATCTCACCCTGTTTGTGGACACAATTCGGGGCCAAGGACATGCTTAAGCTTAAGGTAGAGGGGGGCTGTTACTACAGATGAGGGTGCTAGCCATGCCGGCCACCAGCCACTTCATCTTCTGCCAGGAAAAAGTTCCCTCTTTTAGAAATTGTCTAACATGGGACGCCGGGGTGGCTCAATCTTTAAGTGTCTGCCTTTGGCTCAGGTCATGATCCTGGGGTCCTGGGGTGGAGCCCTGCACTGGGCTCCCTGCTCAGTGCAGAATCTGCTTCTCCCTCTCCCACTCCCCCTGCTTGTGTTCCCTCTCTCACTATACCTCTCTGTCAAATAAATAAATACAATCTTAAAAAAAAAAAAAATTCTACCCATATTAGAGGAATGACGGCTCACTTTCTAGGGACTGCTCCCCTTTCCTTGTATCTTCCTAGGGTCAGAAGGAAAACTGACATTCTCAGCAAGCTCTAGAAGACAGCACTCATATTTCCTTCTCTCCTCAACATGGTGACAAGAGCTATCCATGCCTGAGGAGGAGTTTGAACAAACACATCAACAAGCTCTAATTCCCTAGAGTAGAATAGTTACTCCGTGGTACAGAAGGACATGATCCAGGATTCAAATAATCCCAGAGGAACCCCACAATATGTACCTCAAACAACCCTGGGCCTCCCAGTGAATGCTCTCCAGTGTGGTCTCACCGTGACTGAATCACAGATGTCACTAGATCCTTAGTCCACATCTAGGTTATTTAAAAAACCTTTATCCAGTACACCCTCCATATCTCCTCCTCCTCCCTGCAAGGTTGTTTTTGTTTTGTTTTGTTTTGGCGGGGGGGGGGTTGTTTTGAAATTCTGAAGAGAATTTTGCATTTATGATCCTACTGTCATCTTATCATCCCTTCCCAGCACCACAGGCCTCAGAGCCATTCCCTCTGGAGCCAGAGCTCTGCCACAGATAAGCCACAGCTAGCTGCCGCCACTGCCACGGCTAACCGGAAGCCCACCCAGCCTGGTCCTCCACTCTGTGATTTCAAGACCACACCCTGCCTCCTGGCCGCTTGCTTTAGTCTCAAGGGTAGATTGCTGAAGGCAGCCTTGCCTCCATGGTACCTTATGAGGGGACTCGCCATTTCCCTTTGTGTGTCATACTCTGCTCTGAGGGGCTGGCGGCAAGGTGGCCCAGCACCCGGCGGTGTTGGGGAGTGTGAACAGGCTTCTTCCCATTTACGTGTAAGCTACGACAGTAATTGTAAGAGCTAACATGTCTTGCAGGCTCACCACAGGTCGCTCTGAGCACCATGCCGTACATTCACTCATTTCTCTGCCACAGAGACTCTGAGGTAACCGCCATCACTAGCACCACCACGTTGCAGAGAAAACTGAAGTGTAGACGGGCGAAGATTAGCTGGAGGTTGGCAAGGGGGGAAAGCCAGGTTTGGAACCCGGGTCATCGGGCTGTGAGGCTCAGGGCTCTGCCCTTCTGCCTCCCTTGACCCACATGCCAACGGGTTGGAGTATAGGTTTCAGTGAAACCTGTTATGCTCCCTTCCAGAACCACGTTCTCCTCTGAGGAATACAAAGACAGGTCAGAACCCAGTTTTCATACCTGCTCTCTTTTTCCTTTGTTTTCTTTAAGTGCCTCGGAATCCTTTGCCATTTGGCTTAGTTTTCTCTTCCCCGCTCACCACCTTCCTCCACGTCAGAAGACGTGCCTACTTTCTAGAACCTCAAACATAGACGTGGCTTGAGAACTTTTCTGAAAGGCCCTGATTTCTTTTGGCAAATTAGGCGGAGGGAGGAAAATGACTTCCACCCCGGCCAGCCAGGACCTCTCTCATCAAAATAGGGATGGCTTCATGACTATTTCCCAAGAGCGGACGGCAAATCTTTTTTTTTTTTTTTTAAGATTTTATTTATTTGACACAGAGAGAGACCGTGAGAGAGGGAACACAAGTAGGGGGAGTGGGAAAGGGAGAAGCAGGCCTCCCACGGAACAGGAAGCCCAATGTGGGGCTTGATCCCAGGACCCTGGAATCCTGACCTGAGCCAAAGGCAGACACTTAATGACTGAGCCACCCGGGTGCCCCGCAGATGACAAATCTTTAAAGTCAAATTTCAGATAAGGATTTGTCAGAGTCTGTACTGAAAGACCCGCGGATCCCCTTACCCAAGAATCCAACACTGCCACTGGATGCAAACAGCAAGAGGTTTATTGTCACGCAGGTACCGGCGGGTGGTCGGCAGCTCCAGCTAACCGAGCACACCGACCGGAGTGAAGCAGGGTCTTTTATAGGAAGGTACAAACAAGTTTTGGGTGGGGCGCAACTGATTGGTGGACAGTTTGAACTTTTGAAAAAGGCATACTTGGG
>NC_081560.1:53697179-53793297 GCF_022355385.1 Mustela nigripes | reverse complement strand
AGGGTCTTTTATAGGAAGGTACAAACAAGTTTTGGGTGGGGCGCAACTGATTGGTGGACAGTTTGAACTTTTGAAAAAGGCATACTTGGAGTTTGCGGGTTGGCTCCAGGGACCCGCACGCGCGAAGAGAGCGGCGGGGACGGGGGAATAAGCTGATTGGTTATGAGGGCCAGCGCACGCAAAAGGAGAGGTGGGGAAGGGGAACAAGAAGGGGGAAGGGAGGAATGCCATCATGGCGTCTCTATTATTTCTATAAGCCACGCGGCTAGAGAAAGGTAAAAGAGCAATTAATAAGCAATTAATCACACAATTGATAACCTAATTTCATACCTAAAAGCCAGCGGTTTACAGAAAAGCAAACAAGCAGTTAGTTATCCTATCTATCTACTAGGGGAGGGGTCTTTCTAGGAGAGGGGTCTTTCAGTACTTCTTTTCTACAAGCAGGTTTTACTGAGGAAGGAAGTTAAAGACATTAAGGGCCATCCCTAATGTTTAGAAGTTAGCCAAAGCAACTCCTATTTCCCACTTTTGCACTCTTCTCATCAAACGTGACGAAAAGATCAAGTTACGATTAAGGGCTTGGCATCAGCACGGTCCAGTGCAGCTGGTTGCACAGAACTGGTCTAAAAATGAAATGACTCTTCTATTGTTTGCTTATTACTCACTTCAGATAGAGAATACAAGCGCAAATGACATTCCTCTCGGCTGGTAAGTGACTTCACTTCCGTGCAGTGTCCCTGCAAGGCTTCCTCCCGCCGCCACAGTCATTCCCACCGCCGTCTCCATTTGCTTTTACCCTTATACTATTTTGCATTCAAGCACATTAAATGCAACCCATGTTATACAAGCCATTATTTATTCTTGCATCGAAACACTGTAGGTCACCCACCACATGCTAAAGAGAGAAAACCCATCAACAAATAGGCCCTGTCCATTCAGCCTAATTGACATTTCCATTGTCTTTAACTAGGGTGTCTGCATAACAGTGTACACCGGGAAGGACGCGGCGGGAACACCCATTGGCTGATGTCTGGCTTCGCATCGATAATTGAGTGCCATTTGACCAATGCCGAGGGGTTTTCTGGGTGTGTTTTCCTCCTTTGTCAATGTTAATGCAATGCCAAGTGATAAAGATGCCCTTTGGCATTCAACACTCTTAGCCTTTAATAATAAACACTTTCTGCATCTCAAATTGCTGCTATACATGAACAGGTTTTAGTCAACCCCTGAAGCGAATATGTACCTTCTCATTACAGGGCAGCAGTGGTGAGAAAGCAATTCACTAAGCCATAGGGTTGGCAATCACCCATATTTTCTGCTATGAGTAAATAACTTCAATTGATTTAATCATAAAAGAATAACAGGAAAACTACATTGATTTCCAAATCCCTAATGTGAACATCAGACTCTATTGATCAGGCTGCGTGCAAGGGGGTTGTAGCCATTTGTATGAACTCAAGAAACATCAATACTTGATCATTACGCCAACAAAAAAAATGACAATTTGGGCCTATTTCAAAATGGATTGAAGGAATATTATGCAGGGTGATTGGGCAATCTAGAGTGATATAAGTGATAATATGCTGCAGTGCTCATTAGGTTAAAAAGAACAAAATCCATAAATTCTGGTGAACGGTTCTCTTGCTAATTGTAATAGGTCATTCACCTTCTACAGGAGCAGTAATAACACACCAGACCTCTATTTCTATTAAAGTAACCAAATGGGGTTGTTGAAAATTCATTTGTTGCCCATGTAAATTTAGCTGCTCAGAAGACCTATGCACATAGAAAACCTCTTTATAATTGGAGAAAAATAGTGTTTGTTTCCCCCACATTGACTGATCATTCAGGGTTTAGAAACATAGTCAGGAATCCTCAAGAGAAACATTTATATATAAAAACGTGCAAAAAGAAAGAAAGGTGTTCTTTAATTTAATGCAGGAGAAAGAATGTTGGGCTGAGTGGTTAAGTAGGAGAACATGTTTAAGTAGAGAGAGGTACTAGTGATGAAAGGCTAGGACAAGAGGCTGAGACCAGGACCATCCCAGGCAAAGTAGGATCACTGAGGAGCTGAGAGTGACCATCAAGTCTGCCACTAAGTTGCTTTGAAACTCTGAGCAACTCGCCTCCTAACTATGAGTCTCTTCTTCTTCACCTGCAACGTGATATAATCTATAATCTTAAAGATTTCATCTGTCAAATTTGAGTCTGAACTAAATGATTTTAATATCATCATCCTTTTTCTCATCATTTGTTCCTGTGATGACTACTTAACTATGGATTATCTCCATACAAATTGTTTCTCTTTTCCTCTACTGAGGCAATGATGATTATTTTAATGAAAATTCTTATCCAATTGCAGAAAATATAACAGGTAACCTCTTTCCCATTCAAAAGACCCAAAGCTCTTGATAATATTTAAATACAATATGGGTGAGCCCCATATTGAGAACTGACCACACGGTGAGCACCTTAAGGGACTTGACGGCCATAGGTCAATTGGTATTATACTTTGTGTGTTCCTGGAACAAAACCAGGTCTACCATGGGACATGGAAGTCATATAAGAAAAGATATCTGCCCAGGGTGTCTGGGTGGCTCAGTCCGTTAAGTGTCTACCTTTGACTCAGGTCATGATCCCAGGGTCCTGGGATTAAGCCTGTTGGGCTCCCGGCTCAGCGCGAAGCCTGCTGCTTCGCTTCCTTCTGCCTCCCCTCCCCCACTTAGGCATGCTTGTGTTCTCTCTTTCTCAAATAAATAAAATCTTTATAAAATTTTTTTACAAATCTATTTTTTTTAAGCTTCAAGTAATTTTTTTTTTTTTACGATTTTATTTATTTATTTGACATAGATCACAAGTAGGCAGAGAGGCAGGCAGAGAGAGAGGAGGGAAATAGGCCTCTGGCTGAGCAGAGAGCCTGATGCGGGGCTTGATCCCAGGACCCTGAGACGATGACCTGAGCCAAAGGCAGAGGCTTAACCCACTGAGCCACCAAGGTGCCCCTTTTAAAAAAATTTTTTTAAAAAGATGTTTGCCTTCAAGTAAGCACATCATTGTTAGGAAAGTGAAATTAACATGCAAACCAATTAATCATATAAGAGAGTAGATAATTGACTCCAAAATGGAGTTTGAAGAGTACGTTGTAGAATTTAGAAAACCTGAAATCAATGCGGGTTGGACTATTCAGAAGTAATTATGGAGTCTGTAATAGGAATGGGGACTAGGCTTTGAAAACGATATAAAGTTTGACCAGATGGGAAGAGAGCACTAGGATCTTCAAGCAAGAGAGTCAATATGAGAGTCAACAGGCAGAAAAGGGAATTGTACTATTGGCATGGAGACATATGCTAGTAACTCACTATGGCTAGGTGAGATCAGATATATGAGCACCAGAAATCAAATAGTTTGTGTAATACAGTAGCCAAAAGAAAACATTTTGAATTGCTATGCTTCCGTGAGTTTGAGAAGCTTTTAGGAGTACCTGGGTGACTCATTCGGTTAAGCATCTGCCTTCAGTTCAGGTCATGATCGTAGAGTCCTGGGATTGAGTCCCACATCAGGCTCCTTGCTCTCTCTCTGGGTCAAAGAAATAAATAAAATCTTTAAAAAAAAAAAAAAAAAAAGCTTGTAACATGTGGTCCAAAAGATAATTTTAGGCTAAATATTAAGAAGTATTAGATCATTTTGTGAGAAAATTATAACCCTTTCGGCTCCTTTAGTTATCCTAGTAAAACTTTATCCTCTATCACGTGTTAATTTTCCTTTGCAGAGAAAGAGAAAACAGACCCGGGACCAGAACCTTTGGCTGGAAAAGTTATCCATTGATAGCATTGTTGTGTCTCCATTGTGTTAATTTTAAGACTATCTTCTAATTCCATTAAGTGATAATGGTTTTCTTTTGACAAGGGCAACAGCATGTCTGAAGAGCAGAACAGTTAACAATGTGTGGAACAGTAGGTAAGCAGACATGACGTAGGTCCTAAAGGCGGTATGTGAATGGCAGTTTGGGAAACACTGCTCGAGCAGAAAGAGAACTGTCCTCAAAGGAAAAGGCTGGCTTTAAATCCTACTTCTGTGGTTTATTAGTGGTGACCTTGTGTAACCACTTACTCTTGCTGAGCCTCAGTTTACTTCTCTGTAAAGAGTGGGGTCAGGAGAGATGGACTCCAAGGTCTCTTCCAGCTCACACTTGTGTGATTAAAGGGCTGTTGAAGGCTTCTGAGCCGACAGTGACAAGATGAAAGTGGCATTTAAAGAAGATTAGTCTGGCAGTGGCACGAAGGTGAGTTTGGAGAGGAGAAAGCTTGGGATCAGGGAGGCCAGATAGGTGGCTGCTTCTGTAATCCGGGAATGAGCCCATAAGGGCCTTGGCTAGGATGGAGGTCCTGAGAAGGCAAGTGATAAAGACACGTGGAAGGCATTTCAAAGGAACGTTTGACAAGATTTAAAAACTAAACAGTGAGTAGAATCATCAAGGTGACTTAAGGATTTTGAATTTGGTGGAGTAAAAAAGGAAGCCTTTGACAAAATACATATATGGCGGGAGAGCTTGTCGGGTTCTGAAATTCTTGAGTTTGAGCTGATTGTGAGATACTGATGTTGAAATGCTCTTGAGATGGTTGAAAATCCAGGACCGTGCTTAGATTAAAAATCACGAACAACTAGAGATACGGGAGTCTTCTGCAGTGAAATAGGAAGAAATGATTTGCTAGAGAGAACGCAAAGGCAAGAATAGCAGAAAGCCCCAAATGGAATTCTGAAATACTGTGCCTTTTGCCAAGGGGACAGGAGGAAGAAGGAAAGACCAGGAAAAGGAAATAAATACAGAATACTCACAGAGGGACAGAACTAGAGTAGTGTGGGGTTCTGCAAGCCAAACCAGAAGCCAGTTTTCAAAAAAATGAGTAGTACTAAGTACAGAAGATCATGACCAAGGAGGAGCTCTGAAAGACAAAGCCTTGACTGATGGCATCAGTACTCTTCCTTTGAGCAGAAAGCCTCCGAATGGTAGCAGCTGACTAAGGTTGAAAAGAGATTAAGGTTAAGAACCAACTGAGAGGGAAAAGTAAAGACAAAAATATGAAAATTACCTGTAATTGTGATAACAGAAGGGGGTCAAAGACTCTGGGAAACAGAAAGATGGAAGGTTCTAGAGAGTGAAGGGAGATACATGTGGACTCCACATTGTAAGGTCCAAGTTATGAACACAGCCCATATTTGAGTTATCAAGGATCCCCATAATTAATTTCAAAGAGTCCTCGTGTGTATTTCCTGTTTCCTAGCATGTCTCCACGAGGTTCAGTTGTAAAACAGACTCAGGAATAATGAGTGTTCTCTGGATGTAGACTTTATTGTAGGTTCACTCTTGTAACCACCTCCAATCTCAGTCAGCCCCTGGGGTTGAGATGGACTTGTACTTTACCTACATCAAGTCTAGGACAACCTGGCTTCCTTGCTTTGGTGACTTGAGCGTGACAGCCGGGTGCTCGCATCGTCGAGCCATGAATTCCCTTCCCAGACTGGACGAGATTAGCAAGCACTCTTTGTGTATTTCACACATGCTCAATGGCTACAGCTGTTGTCTTTTATTGTGTGTGTGATCCTCTCCACAAGGCTACAAAACATTATGAGCCAGGATCTCAACTTATGTCCAAAAATAAATCAGGGTAGGAGTTTTCACCAGCTGTAGAAGAAGAATCTGAAAATAAATACAGGGACCAGATTGCCATCCTATATAAAACTCTCTGGGAATTCCCTATACCAAGACTGTGTAATTCATTGACCCGAACCAGGACTCCCAGCAGGCCCTGGGTCCAGCTGCTCTGGAGCCCATAAAAAGGTTCTGTGTTTGACACATGTTTTTTTCCTGAAAATAAGGAGAGAATAGGAAAGTACAGTAATTTTCCTGGTGTTAATTAAATTTGCAATTTTGACTATGAACTAAATTCAGTGTGAGGCAGTATATCATGTGAAGAACACAGACACTTCATACCACAAAATCTCGGTTTAAAGATGGTCCCCTATCGTCTAGGTTTCAGCCCCATGGGGTCTGGATCCATTCCTGGGATGCCATGGGAAGACAACCGTAATGCCAATAATACCAAGAAGGTTCACCTGGTTAACTGCAGACTGGTGAAATAGAATGGTATGGTCAGTGATCCACAAACTCAGTTGCCTCCAAGAACCAGGAAGTTAAATAAGCTGACTTAATCAGGTAGTATAGGGGGCACCTGGGTGGCTCAGTGGGTTAAGCCTCTGCCTTTGGCTCAGCTCATGATCTCAGAGTCCTGAGATCAAGTGCCCGCACTGGGCTCTCTGCTCAGCGGGGATCCTGCTTCCCCTCTTTTTCTGCCTGCCTCTCTGCCTACTTGTGATCTCTCTCTCTGTCAAATAAATAAATAAAATATTTTAAATTGGGTAGTGGGGACAGGTGGAGCCCAGGGTCCACTGCACAGAGCAGGTCCCTCTGAGGAAAGCAGCCACCCATTCACCTCAAGCCAAACTGCAGTGAAGTCAGATCTTCCAATTATTCCGGAGAATCTAGAAATCCCCATTTTTATTGGATTCTCCCGAGTTTTAAACCTTGGCAACAAATTAAACGTATCTTAGATACTATACTGGGCAGACAAAACATGTCAGTGAAGGATGGTGTTTCACAAGCTGGCTTCTAGCTCACGACCATTAAATATGGGAGCTCTCTGAGATCCCACAACCTGAAGAAGTCCATTTGCCCCAGCTCACTGCTCTGAGGCCCAAACCTTCCAGGACCAGGAGTTCTCCTGCTCTTGAGCAGTGTCCTTGGGTTTTGCCCTCCTGTGGGGGACCTAAGATCCAAAATGACATTTTATTACCCATCAAAACCTGGTTCCATTAGTGGCTGCTGATCTCCCCAAAAGGACAAAAGAGATGTTATCTACCTTTAAAATGAGCTCAAAATGAGAGTGCTTTTCAGAAAGATTTGCATCAAAAGGAGATTCCTGTGAACTTAAATCCACTTTTAAGATGTCCAAAGGAGTAAAATGAGATGTTAGGGCCCCAGCTGGTCAGGAGGGACTGGGGGGACTTGAGGGAAGTCAGGAATCTGCCTGGACCCTCGAGATTCCCTGGGAGTCTCATATATGCTAGCTCTACCTCATGCAGTCTTTCCTTCATTTGTTCAGAAGGTGTTTGCTCAGCTCATACCGTGTGAGGAGCACAGAGCTGTGTCTACAGGGTGTAGGGCGAACAGGCCTGCTACAGATGCTGATCTGTCACTAGGCTTTTACTTTATACTGCCTCAGAGTTCCAGCACCGAGACTCTCAGAGGAGGCCTTAGACCAAAATCTTGCCCTTTTTACTAACCCTGTTCCTTCCTTTCCCCCACTTGCTCCAGGCCTTACTTCTCTGCTAGGTGACAGTCTGCCTACCAGTGGCTTCAGCAGCTGGGCACTGGGGGGGGCCACTCGTGGCTCCAAAGGGACTTGCCTTTCTCACCTGCAGACCTGTTCTCCAGCGGCTCCTTCTTCCAGGAATAGTATTTATTTGTTCCTTTGTCATGGTCCTCATGTTGTTCTGCCTTCCTGTTTAGTTAGCTGGTTTCTACATCCATTATCAACCTGTAAGGTCAGGGATCATGTCTTTCTTTTAATCTGTGTATCCTCCCCATGTGTGCTTGTATTTTTAGCACTCAATAAATGTTGATTTAAATATATGAAGAGCCGGGGCGCCTGGGTGTCTCAGTGGGTTAGGTCGCTGCCTTCGGCTCGGGTCATGATCTCAGGGTCCTGGGATCGAGCCTCGCATCAGGCTCTCTGCTCAGCAGGAAGCCTGCTTCCCTCTCTTTCTCTGCCTGCCTCTCTGTCTACTTGTGATCTCTCTCTCTGTCAAATAAATAAATAAAATCTTAATATATATATATATATACATATATATGTATATATATATATGAAGAGCCATCCTTCCAGTCTCAGTTTCTAGAAACCCTCCATATCCTTTCATGACCCAATTATTTTTTTTTAAAGATTTTATTTATTTATTTGACAGAGAGAGGTGACAAGCAGGCAGAGACGCAGGCAGAGAGAGAGGGGGAAGCAGGCTCCCCGCTGAGCAGAGAGCCCGATGTGGGGCTCGATTCCAGGACCCTGAGATCATGACCTGAGCTGAAGGCAGCGGTTTAACCCACTGAGCCACCCAGGTGCCCCTCATGACCCAATTAAATGCTTCTTCTGTCAGGCTGAAGTCATGACCCTTACACATACTTGTCCTCGGTGTTTTTAGGTCTCACAGGCAACTACTGGTGATTCTCATTCATTTAATTTTCCAAGTAACTAAAGACCACAAATCCTGAAGATAATCTTTATGCTACAAGGTGCATGGAGTTCACTGTGATGTCCATATCATTATATATTCTATAAAACATTGACCTACTCTAGAGTTGGAAAGGTGTTTAGGACTCTTCCTTCATTGAATGTGAAACAGATAGCAGTACTCCCCCCCGCCCCCGCCGAAACCTTCAGTAACAGTTCTTTCTTCCATCTCTTACTTGTTGTTACTATTATTGCTCTTACTGCTTCCAGCAGCTGTCTCCCACCCTTTCTTCTTGATTCAGTTTCTTTAATCAACGATTATTTCTTGAGCACCTATTACAGGACTTCAAACTTGCTAGAGGGCTGAAAAGCTGACATCCCTGCTTGTAAGACCCAATTTAACAGAGTAGTGTTTTAGAAAAGAGAAAACAGGTGTTTTGTTTTTTGTGGTTTTTTTTTTTTTAAGATTTTGTTTATTTATTTATTTGACAGAGAGAGAGAGATCACAAGTAGTTAGAGACGCAAACAGAGAGAGGAGGAAGCAGGCTCCCTGCTGAGCAGAGAGCTTGATGTGGGGCTCAATCCCAGACCGTGAGATCATGACCTGAGCTGAAGGCAGAGGCTTAACCCACTGAGCCACCCAGGCACCCCAGAGAAACAGGTTTGAGCAAGGAATCATTTATTGGTAAAAGAACCACAGTTTAGTGCCTGGATTCCACAAACTCTATTTTGGACTTGGAGTGAGCTAGTAGACCTATCCTTCTCAGCTGTGCTCCGGGGAGCACAGAGAGTGCTCCCCTGGATGAGTAACTGAGCAGGGGATGAGTGCGCTCCGAGCAGACTTATAGCTTCTGGAAGGAAACTGCTGACCAGAGCAGTGAAACAATTTGCTCCATTCTGCAGTGAAATCAAGTTGCAGTTCAGTATCTTGACTTCTCTCTTGATTCTGCCATTAAGGCACCTTGTCTTCTCATCGTAAATCACTGGTGAGGTCGCTAAAATAATGGAGGAAAACAAAGTAGGAAAACCATAAAGCCATACTTCGCAACATAATGTTGCCAAGAATGGAACAGTCTCTTTTCTTTATAAAAGGAATGACCAATTACACAACATTTTTCTTGAACATTCTCACAGATACAAAATGGACAATAGGTAATACCTCCAGGAGTGATGGATTAGAAATTTCTCTTATCTAAAATAAAACAATAGTTCACATATCAGTGTTTAAGGCAATAAACAACTACATCACTAATTTCTACTTCAGAATCATGAGAGATTACACTTTCTACCTCTAAAAGCCCATAGACTCTTAACTGTTGGAAATAAAAATAATGTACCATTGATTTGAGCAGCCTTTTTAGAATATAGGAATAATGATCTGAGGGATTTTTAATTATCTAAATTCCAGTAAGAGTCCTTGTGAGCTTTTTTTTTTAAAAGAAGAAGAGGAAGAAGAAGAACATGACCCAATATGTATAAGTTGCCCGAGAAAATGAGATGTGCCCTAGGCAAATTTAGATTCTATAGCAAAGAGCTTATCATGGATGCTAAGAATTGAGTCCCTCTTGCCTCACAGGAGGCTGAGCCGAGAAACTTTCAAAGAGGGCAGATGAACAGTCCTTAGAGGAATTTTTATACACGAGTAAATAGTATTCAGCCATCTTCGTGGTTACAATTTTATTATCTACATATGCCTCAGGCCTGTTGGAAGTCGTAAACTCACACACCAAATGACACCTGAGACAAGTGCGTGTATTGGCTGCCTTTTCACCTTGTATCCATTTGTGTGTTAAATAGCTGATATGATGGGCTCTTTTTTTCTCACACTTATAAGCCAAAGTCATTGCCCTGTCAGTGTATAATGATTTTAGTATTTTTGGAGTGCGAGCCAGAGGATTTTTCCATTGCATTAGGGAGCAACGGCCCTATCCATAATCAAAGTGAATGCATGGGGGAGGGGAGGAAGAAAGGAAGTTGGGTTGAGAAGGACAAAGGAAAGAAAAGAGGAAATCTTCCATTTGGAATGGGGGACCTGAGCCCTTTCAGGGAAGAGATTCTTAGGCTGCCTTGGGCATGCTATTTAATTTCTCCTCAGACACTTTCAGCCCCCCAAGGCTCATCAAAATGACAAACATTTTTAAGTGGGCCTCTTGCCCCTCAAATTTCTGAGAGCCAAGCCTGTAGGAAACTGAGAGGGTGTCCATCTACCTTCAAACTCCACTTGTAGTGTTTTCCTAAGCCCACTTTTGTCTGGTTCCTAATCCATTGGGTATTAATGTTAATCTGATATTTCTGAAGTGCTGAACGGTGTTTGTCTCTGAAAGGGACTGTGAAAAAGCAGACTGATAGATTGGCTGTGGATTTGACAGGAATTCAAATTTTGAAAAACAAACCTACTTATCCGAAAGTGCCAAATAACCATCATATGTTTCCCGAAAATAAGAGCGATATATAAAGAGTCTTAGACGGTGACACTAATTTCCATGTTTGCTGCACCATTTTAGCACTCCCATAAACCTGTAGTAGCTTTAACAGAAATATGGCTGCCTGAGGCATATTTTATTCCTCAGCGTGCAAGCCTAATGAATAGAAACTTTAACACGTTCATAAACAGTCCCTGCATTCAAACTTAGGGATGTGTTTTAACAGACAGACAGTTCACACTGCACCTTTAAAATTTGGGAGCGATAACCTAATATCTGGTTAATATTCACAGGACTGGTCAGATCGGCAGAACTCCATATTTTACCAAACATGGTCATTTTAGCAAAGCAGCTCCTTATTTGTTTTCCCCACTACAAACCTCCAGATGGTAGACCCGACTCTGACCCAGTCTTTGGCAAAGCTGTGCTAGGACTCCTCCTTGGGGAACCACACTAAAGGTGAGATTTGAACTTCTTATTCTTCTCATAAATGAAACTGGTAGACTGGGCCCAAAGATGTTCTATATTAAGCTAAATTCTGGGTAAGCAAGGCTAAAGTACATATGTTAAAATCTATTGAGGACAACATTTTTACAGAATTTTCAAAACCAGCTGCTTTTAATATGAAAGCAATGTACCATCTACAGAAAGTGTAGAAAATTCAAACAAACAAAAGGTTACATTCCTCATGTAACCTCTGGTATGCATCCTTTGAGATTTACACTTCTGAGAAAAATCAATCACATCTAATTATGTATAATATATAGTGAGTATAATGAAATATGCTTGGATTTAGTTAAAGACATGTTTTTAGATAGTGTTGATAGTTACATAACAGTATGAACGGGCTTAATGCCACTGAACTAAACACTTACAAATGGTTAAAATGGCAAATCTTATGTCTATTTTAGCCTAACAAAATTTTTTTTTTTTAGAGATTTTATTTATTTATTTGACAGAGAGAGATGACAAGCAGGCAGAGAGGCAGGCAGAGAGAGAGGAGGAAGCAGGCTCCTTGCTGCGCAGAGAGCCTGATGCAGGGCTCGATCCCAGGATGACCGGAGCCGAAGGCAGCAGCTTAACCCACTGAGCCACCCAGGCGCCCCACAAAAATATTTTTTAAATAAGATGGAAAACCTAGAGAACATGCTACTTTGTCACTTGATTTTTAACCTACTATAGTACAACTGTCTCTCCATATTGATCAATACAAGTTAAGAGCATCATCTTTATTGGCTGTGAAATACTCCATTTTGTGGATATGTTCTTTAGATTATTTAAATCAGTGGTTCTCACTCTGGCTGCACATTATAATCACTTGGAAAGTTTATAAAATACTGATGACCAAGACTTATTTCCTGAAATTTGATTCAATCAGTCCGGGAAGGACTTGTGTATCAGTCGTTTTTTAAGGCTTCCTGGGCCATTCTAATATTCGGTCAGTGATGTCCAACACTGATTGAAATGATTTCTTTTCCTAGACCCTGAAGTCATTTCCGGTTTTTAAAAAAATAATTTGATTCAATTCTGAGAAAATAAACTTCAGGAGGATTTTGTAACAAACTCCCGTAATAATGTATCTAAGTCTGAGTATGATGACCATATACTTTACCATCCCAACAGGATTTCTAATAGCAAATGGGGCTCCATTATTCACTGCACTAAGACAATAGGCATGTAAGCCAGGCACATCTGGTAAATTGGGTCTTATATGCTAGTGCTATTTAAAACATATAGAAATTTTTAAGACATATGATAATTATTACCTAAATGTTATCCAAAAAAAAAACACATTAATTACATTAAGAGTTTAAAAAAGTACCTGTTTCCTCTAACACACAAGTAAATTGGAAAGTATTCGGTCATTAAAAAAATAGTTATTGAATAACTATTATATACCAGCTTATGCTAGGCATGGGGGACAGCTGTTAGAAGCAAGTAATACATAGCTTCCATTTCATAAGTCTATCAGGAATTATACTTAATCTTCATAAATTTGTTAGGCAAAAGGTATCTGTTTTCATCTGTATTTTTGTGATCTCTAGTGAAATTGCATTTATTGTTTATGATTTTTGCACTTCTTCTTTTGTAAATTTTGTAACAACATCTTTGTTCATTTGGCTCCCGTATGTGTTTCAGGTATTTTTCCAGTTTATTATTGGATGCTGAAATTTGTTTACAGTGCATTTTGAGAAGATTAAAACATTTTTGTAGTCATACCTGTCCATACTTTCTTTAATAATTTCTGACTTTGAAGTCAAAATTCATCTTTAATTCACAATTAATAATCTGGTATAGAATGAAATAAGGATCTTATATTAATGATTCCAAGTGATTGGAAAAATTACCCAGTAACATTTACTAAAAAAAAATTACTTCCTTTGCCAATCTGAAATGTCATCGTAAGTATGCGATAAGATGCTGTATGTATGCAGCTCTGTCTCAGGGGTGTCTGTTATGTTCTTTTGTTCTATCTGTCTGTTCTCATACTAATTCGCCAACTTAATTATGAGCATACCCCGTTTTATTGTGCTTCACTTTATTGTGCTTTGTAGAGATTGCATTCTTTTACTAATTGAGGGTTTGTGGCAACCCTGCGTCAAGCAAGTCTACTAGCACCATTTTTCCAAAAACATTTGCTTACTTTGTGTCTGTGTCACATTTTGGTAATTTTCATAATGTTTCAAACTTTTGCATTATTATTGTATTTATTAGAGGATCTGTGATCAATGAACTTTTGGATTACTACTATAATTGTTTTGGGGAACTAGGAGTGGCACCTTTATAAGACAGCAAATGTAATTGATAAATTTTGTGTGTGTTCTGAACACACAACCAACTGGAAAGACCCCCAACAGGCCCTTCCAGCATCTCTTTCCCTCTCCTTTGACCTCCCTATTCGCTGACACAACAATAATCTTGAAATCAGGCCACTTAATAACCCCACAATGGTTTTAAGTGTTCAAGTGAAAGAAAGAGTTGCAGGCCTCTCACTTTAAATCAAAAGCTAGAAACGATTAAGCTTAGTTAGGAAGGCATATGAAAAGCTACGATAGGGGGAAAGCTAGGCCTCTTGTACCAAACAGTTGACCAGGCTGTGAATATAAAGGAAAAGTTCTTAAAGGAAATTAAAAATGCTTTCCAGTGAATGTACAAGTGATGTGAAAGTAAAACAGCCTTATTGCCAACATGGAGAAGTTCTAAATAGAAGATGATACCAGCCACAACATTCCCTTATGCCAAAGCCTAATCCAGAGCAAAGCCCTAACTCTCCTCCATTTTATGAAGGCTGAGAGAGGTGTGGAAGCTGCAGAAGAAAAGTCTGAAGCTGGGCACCTGGTTGGCTCGGCTGGCTAGGTGGCCAACTCTGGATTCCAGCTTAAATCATGATCTTAGGGTTCTGGGATCAAGCCCTGCATTGGGCTCTACGCTCATCGGGGAATCTGCTTGAGGATTCTCACTCTCCCCCTGTCCCTCCCCCTGCTCGCTCTAGCGCTCTCTCTCTCTCTCTCAAATAAATAAATCCTTGAGGGAAAAGGAAAAGAAAAGAAAAGTTTGAAGCCAGGAGAGGCTGGTCCATGAGGTTTAAGGAGAGAGTGCTGTGGGTTAAAGGTTACCAAACACTGCATGCACCAGTTGTCTTATTTTAAGAAATTGCCACAGCCCCCTTCCCTCAACCTTCAGCAACCACCACCCCAGTCAGTCAGCAGCCATCACCATGGAGGCAAGATCCTCCACCAGAAAAAAGATTATGACTCAGAAAGCTCAGATGATGGTTAGTATTTTTTAGGAATAAAGTATTTTAAAATAAATGCATTTACATTGGCTTTTTTTTTTTTTTAAGACATAACGCTATTGCATACTTACAGTAGGGTGTTAACATAATTTTTATATGCACTGGGAAACCAAAAAATTCATTTGGTTTGCTTTACTGTGATATTCATTTTAGTGTGATGTTCTGGAACCAAATCTGTAATACCTCCAGGGAATGCCTGTATTTGGTACTGGACTCTGTTTTAGTATCTGACTATGCAAGTTTTCCACCACATTCTTCTTGTAAAATATTTTATGTGTTACTCTTGCCTGTTCAATTCTTCCAGGTAAGTTTTAGAGGATTTCTTCCCCAAAACATCCATTTATTTGATGGGAATATATATGTATGTATATGTGTATATATATATATGCGTGTGTGTGTGTGTGTGCGTGTAAATAAATTTAGGGAGGAATAACAACATTACTAGATGGATACCTATCCAGGAACTTCGTATGGCTCTCTAATCATTCAAATATTCTTTTTTTAAAGATTTTATTTATTTGCCAGCAAAAGAGTACACAAGCAGGGGGTAGCGGCAGAGGGAGAAGCCAACTGGCCCTTGAGCAGGGAGCCCAATGCAGGACTTTATCCCAGGGCCTTGGGATAATGACCTGAGTCAAAGGCAGACGCTTAACTGACTGAGCCACCCAGACGTCCATCACATAGTCTTATATGTCCTATATTTTTCTGATTTTGAAGGATTTTTTAAAAACCTCATTCTACATATTTCTTGTTACATATATTTCTTTGGTTCGCTGTATGTGTGCATGCACATGTGCAAAAGGGATTCTTTTTTACCCATTTATATTTTTATAAATAAAAGATTTTATTTTTTAAATTTTATTTTATTTTATAAATTTTATTTTATTTTATAAATAAATTTTATTTTATAAATAAAAAAAGATTTTATTTATTTATTTGACAGACAGAGATCACAAGTAAGCAGAGAGACAAGTAGAGAGAGGGCACGGGAAGCATGCTACCTGCTGAGCAGAGAGCCTGATGTGGGGCTAGATCCCAGGACTCTGGGATCATGACTGGAAAGTCAGAGGCTTAACCCACCAAGCCACCCCAGGCACCCCCATTTATATTCTCAATGGTTATTTTATCCTACTAATTTTTCCCAGCCCTATTTAATAACATACTACCATGTTATAGCAGATACCAACATATACCAATAAGTTGCATAAACATATCCCTCTAACTTTACTTTCCTGTATTCTCTTGAAAAATATGATATAGCAATGGTCCAGCTTACTCCAGGCCCAGTCTGTGATAATTCACACTGTCTATTTTTTCTTACACTGCATGCCGTTGAGACTTTTCTCGGGCTGCACACTGAACCAGGCATGAGAACATGATGATAACAAGGGGACAAAAGTTCTGAACAGAGAGCACAAAAGGGATCTAATTTAGTTGGGATCCCAGTCAGGCACAGCTTTCCTGAGAAAAATGGTATTTAAGGTGAAGCGTGGAGGGTGCTCAGAATTTTACTAGACAGAGAAGGGAGAAAAAACATCAGAACAAAAGAAACATCATGGAAGGGCCAATCTCTATACTAGGCAGGAGAATGGCCATGACTCAGGCTTCCATGGAGGTGGGAGCCAATGTTGCAGGACATGGGACACACACCAAAGCCTCTGAATTTAAACTTTGGAGCAGTGAAAGGGATGAGGAGTTGAAATAGGGAAGGGACTGAAACCCACCTGCATGTTAGAAAGAACCTGGATACAGGGTGGAGAACAAATTTAAGGAGAGCAAGAGAGTTGGCAGGGAGAATAATAACCAGGTTTGGGGAGTAGTCCACCCGAAACAGCAGGTCTACCTAAACGATGACGTCATGAGACCAATACGTGGAAACAAAGTGGATTAAGGAGGCACATAAGAGACACATTTGGATTTGGACTCTAATTTGAATGAGGAATACGAGGCTGAGGGAGAAGTCAGGAATGACCGCTAGGATTCTAGGCTTGAGCCTCGTGCTGCGTAGAGGAGCCATCTCTGCACTGGGAAACACCAGATGGCAGATCGAGGGGCAAGGTGAGATTCGAAGTTGAAGTCTCTGTGAGACATCTAAATAGATACATCGGGCAGATGGTTGACGTGGAAAGGAGAGCTCACGAGAGGTGGTTAAGTAGAGAATATAAATTTATGAGTCACCAACACAGAGACAGTAGTTGAAATTATGCAAGTGAATAAAATTGCCTTAAAGTGAGTGAAAATAAGCATTAAAAGGCCTAGATCATAAGTAATTTCACTATGTAACAGTCAGGGGCACCTGGGTGGCTCAGTGAGTTAAGCCTCTGCCTTTGGCTCAGGTCCTGGGATCGAGCACCGTATCGGGCTCTCTGCTCAGCAGGGAACCTGCTTCCTCCCCTCTCTCTCTCTCTGCCTACTGGTGATCTCTCTCTCTCTGTCAAATAAATAAATAAAATCTTTAAAAAAGAAATATGTAAGTCAGACTCAAGTTGGGTAGAAGGGGGAAGAAATTGACCTAGTGGTGGTTAAATATTTAACGGTACTTGAGAACATGAAAGGGAAAGGAGGGAAAGGGTTATAGACTTTGATTAAGTGATCTTTACTCACTGTAAAAATCGTGACCGTTTTATTACATTTCTAACGTGTTCTAGTGAAAAGAACAAATCTCATTGCAATTTCTTGACATACTGCTCTAATTCCCCTTAGTGAAACACAATTTCCCAGCCCCAAATGGCCATGGACTCTTACTACACTGGATGTACCTCTCCTTCAGGCCTGAGTTAACTGCTTAGAAGCCCCTGAACCAAGTAGGGGCCCTTCCTCCTCCTCTCAGGGTCCTCTCCTTCTAGGGGAGGCCGAGAATGGGTGTGTTTCCTCAGAGTCACCATCCCAGGCAGAATTTAGGAACATACCTGTGTCAGCCCCCTGGATCCAGGCAGTCACTTTCATTTTAAGTGAACAAGGCACATGACTGGAGTTGAGGGACTAAAGCCACGATGTAGGGCTTCTTGTTTAGTGCAATGTGTTAGATAGCGGAAAAGTAACGTGCAAAGGCACTGGTGGGAAGTAAATGGTGTTCAAATCAAGCTATTAGGAAAAGATTCATAGCACACTCTGAGATACGGGCATGCACACAGCCTCCCTAGGTCATTGGCCTCCCCATGATAGCTAACACAAGGAAGGAAGGAGAGGTGGTGACTACCACCACAGCTCTGAACTCTCCATTGTGGTGATGGCATTTCTTGGATTCATTTGATCCTCCATTTATTTAATGAACAGTGATTGAGCGTCTAGGGCATGCCAGGCAATGTTCTGGTAACTGAGGGCAGAGCGGCAGGGAATTGGATACAGAGCTTATACTCCATTGGTGGGGAGACAATGAGTAAGAAACAAAGGACAGGGGTACGTAGGTGGCACAATCAGTTAAGTGTCCGACTTTTGGGTTCGGCTCAGGTGCTAATCTCAGGGTTGTGAGATCAAGTCCTGCATTAGCAGGGAATCTGCTTGGATGTCTCTAGCCCTCTGCCCCTCCCCCGCACGCACCTGCACACAAGCATTCTGTCTCTCTCAAATGAATCTTTTTTAAAAGAAAGAAACAAAGGGCACTTCATACAATCAAGTGATGAAATTGTGAATGACTAAGGGATACATCAGTTTGGTTTGAACAAGCATTGCAAATGTGTGAGTCATGTGATTAGGTAATCTATTTGATCAAAGCATTTACTGAGAGGAGATGGTGTTTTAGTGACAGAGTCCCATCACAGAACGTGTCTTAGACCATTCAGGCTGCTACAACTGAAATTTCCCTCTCACAGTTGTGGAGGCTGGAGGTCTGAGACCAGGGTGTCGGCACGGTGGAGCTCTGGTGACAGGCCTTTTCCTGGTTCAGAGACGGCTTTCTTCTTGTTCTGTTCTCACATGGCAGAAGGGCAAGAGAGCTCTCTGGGGTCATTTTTATACGGGGAATAATTCCACTGATGAGAGCTCCACCCTCATGACCTAATGACTTCCCAAAGGTCTTACTTCCAAATACATCACGTGCAGAGTTAGGATTTCAACCTATGCATTTCGAGTCAACAGCAGAGTACTTTGAGTTCTAGTCTGTCCACTTACTCAATGTCTGATCTTGGACAAACTGTTTCAAATCTTTGAGCTTGCTGAAGCTGTGTGGTTCTCTGGGCTTTAGCTTCTTCATGGAGAACATGGAGCTCGAGCACCCCCTGGACCTCACCAAGGGTCAAGCAATCTCCTTCCTTCTCCTTCCCCATAAGAAAGGCTGAGCAGATTCTGACATTCTGGTTTTAGAGCTGACTGATACTCTATGATCTTTCTCTCACAGCAAGCCTTCCTTATTTCTAAAATCACAATCCCAGACACAGAACAGGTTTACTTTTAGTGAGGGGGGAAAAATGCAACACTGTAAATATATTTTGAAATATGAGAACAAGGAAAGTTCAGGCTGAGCAAAAGGCTGATGGCAATTTCATGGAGTCCTCTAGATGGCAAGAGAAGTAGCATGGGTGGTTCCAATAGTTCACTCTCACGTAGATGCCACCAAACCCACCCTCATTAGAAAAGAAATTTCCATTGGTTTCCATTGCATTTCTGCTATTGGTAGCAGTTGTTCTGAGCATTTCATATCCTCTTGTTCAGTCCACCACTATTTACTAGTTAAGATATACACTCAAGTTGCCAAAATGCAGGGACATAAACAACATAGAAGTTGATCTCTCCCCTAGGAAACTATCTCAGAATTAGTATTCTAGGACCGGTCTGGCAGTTCCACAGTTTTGGACCTAGACTTTCTCTATTCTGTCTGTCTTCCTTGGATTTTTGGCCCCATCTTCCCAGTGCAAGATGACTCATTCACATCATGTGGGCATTCCAGTTAGTGGGAAAGGGACAAAGGAAAGGGGAGGGAACATGCCATCCCTTGTGGACTCAACCTGAGGATTACAGACGTCACTTCCATCCATATTCTGTTGGGTAGAACATAGTCACAAAATCGTAACGATTTCCAATTACTGTATTAATACATCAAAGAAGAGAAGAAAGAATATGGAGACCACTCAGACTCAGCCATAACTTATGATGGTGCAGCCCATTTAGGGTGTAACCTATGTCCCATGGACATGTCAAGGTATGACTATGAAGTAAAATAAACACATTTTAAAGAAATACAATAGATTTTTTTTTACATCCAAATATATTTACTTTTGGGGCACGTGGGTGTCTTGGTCAGTTGGGTGTCTGTCTTTGCCCCGGGTCATGATCTCAGGGTCCTGGGATGGGGCCCCAGGTTGGGCTCCCTGCTCAGTGGGGAGTTTGTTTCTCCCTCTCCCTCTCCCTCTGCCCACCGCCCCCTGCTTGTGTTCACTCTCTCTCTCAAATAAACAAAATCCTTTAAAAAAAATTATTTACTTTCAAACTAGTTAACTTTGGGCACATTTACTCTTTGAAAATTATTATTGTTCTGGATGTTTCTGGATCTTCTGTTTTGTAACTGCCTGTTAGAAACAGTTCACATCCCATGTAAGAATATCTCACTTACTGCTTCTTACTTACCACTCAGTTTTTCTCTGAAAACTATAAGTCCATCCAAAAAAGTCATAATACTTCTCTTATTCCTCAGACTTAGCTCCAAATTAGTTTTCACTGTTTTCTAAATCGTTTTCAAAATGTAGATGGGTCATAGATGAGGAGTTTCTTAAGGTATGTTAGGAGCTCTGAAAAGATGCTCAAAGAAAAGACATTTATGTGGCTCAAAAAGCTCCAGTATGCTTGTTCAAACAGTGAATGACGATTACCTTATGATCACAGTTCGTACAGGTTTTAGGATAGTGTTACCAGGCCATGTGTGAGAATGGGTATGTTCAACTTGACCTTACCTACAACGTGCATTGAGTGTCAAATACCAGGGGGAGTTTTGTCCCCAAGCTCATTATTGTGACTTCCTCCAAGACATCCTATAACCCACCAATATACATTGTGGCACTATTTTCTAAGCAGTTGGAACTCTTTTGTGTCTTTGAGTCTTTGCTGATTCAGAATCACCTCCTCTGTGAACTTATCACTAACCCCTCTATTAGAAATAGTTACTCACCTTCTATGCTCCTGTAGCACTCTATGGACTACAAATATTTAATATACCCTATGCTAATTATGTATTTACCCAGAATCCCAACATGTGCACATGTGCATGTATGCAAACCCCCACACACACCTCTGCTAGGGAGGGCCTTTGGGGACTTCATTATGATTGCCTTACTCACACTTGCATGCCCCCTAGTGCCTTCTATGCTGTGGCACTCAACAATGTGGAGGAACTTATTAAATGGGCAAATGAATGCCATCTATTTTGTGGAAAGTAATTCAGTTTGGGTCTCTGACCTTCAGCTTCTCATCTTGTATTTACAGTTTCTCTATAAAACCTGGAGAGTGGCTCAAGTGTTCTCTGCAATCTTATGATTTTAGGCAGTCCTGGGCCAAGATTGTGACCTTGGTGGGAGAGGGACTGGTAGGCTGTAAGTACAAAGTTCGCTCCAAGAAGGTGGAGTAAAGGCTGTTGCTTTCAGAGACCGCACCTTTAATGGGAGCCCCCCTTTTTACAGATCGGACTAGATCTGTCCCCTTTTGTAAATTCTGCTTCTAAACACAGGCACTTTGGTTTCACTAGTGAGGAGCAAAGGAAAGAAAAGAAAGGTTTAATCCTACTGGCCTGGAAGCAGAGTGAAGAAAGGATCACCTCCCTTTTCCCAAGAAACTGTAAATTTTGACCGCAATGCCTACTAAGATTATTGAGCATGAGAAAAGTCAGCACTGCCATGCCCTGGAAACTTAAACAAGAATAGAAAGGATAAAAGGAAAGCTTCAACTCCAAATGATTGGTTTATAATCTAACTCGGTAACAGAATATCATCACAAGCATATGTAAAGTAAGAAAACAAAGGAAAAGCTATGACCAAATAACACCATTTAATTCCCTCAACATGCCATTTCACAAAGGAATGTCCAGAATACTTTTGTTGTAAGAAAATTATTGACACACTCAAGTTGGAAGAGGAAAACCCAAAAATCCTACAGGACCTATTTTTCTAGAAAAACAGGGCTAACTGGACAAGGACTCGAGAGTCACCAAAGCAACTTTTATGTTCGTAGAAACAAAAGTGCTTCCCACTTCCCCAACAAGTGTCTTAAACAGCCATACTGACCATCCCTGGAATGTGATCTTTACCAAAGTTTTCTCAATGGAAGGGCATCTCCTGATGTAGTAAGCACTGTTTGTTCATTAAATCTTCTACCTGGAGAGAACAGGAAACAGACAAGGGGCAGGGGCAGGGGCAGGAGGGAGACAAGAAACCTTAGAGGGAGCAAAAGGGGGAATACTGTAAGGGCCTTTCTTGAGTTGCCATTTCTCTTTAGTGGTCGGTGAATATCAATGGAGCGTTAGGCGCAGGAGTGCAGGTTTGAAATCCCCATGCTGCAGCCCCTGCCTCTTTGGAACGTGGGGAGATCGAGAATCTCATTTGTTGTTTACTCACTGGAGAGTCACTCTGCTACTTACCACCCTCCCAAGTTGTTAAAAAGAGAGAGAGAAAAAAAACAACACTCAGCAGGTAACTCCGAGGTTTTACCTGTCTTTAATTTATGCAGCATTTTCAAATTGTGCCATCCCGGCAGGTGTGACCGCGCTTTGGCGAACCTCGTTGCTATTTTACCTGCTTGAGTCTGTCAAAAACCCATTTGTATGCGCCCGGCTAATGTGCTAGAAATAAAAGCCCCAACCTGTCAAGTAAACTCTGCACCTGTACGAAGCAGTTAAATTGTTCCATCTGCCACGATCCTGGGAGATCAAAGGCCCTCCCCGGGAGGGGTGCCCCCGAACGCAGGCAAAGGATGGAGCTCCTTGTCTTGGAGTTTAAAAAGAAGAGAACCCGACCAAGAGGAGAGCGCGGGGTGGGAGGGGACTGGGGAAAACCCGCGAGGAGAAAAGTGTCCCCGAGGGCCCGGTCGGGCCCTGCTACCTGATGGAGCTTTTGTCTGACCCAGGCGCGCCGGGAGCGCATTCTTTCACATTAAGAACCGCAGGGGAAGACATTCATTCACTTCTTTTTTTTGGTGACGTAGCTGGGGCATTCATGTGTTTTTAACCTTGAATAATTTTTGTCTCTAAGCTCCAAACAAGTTTTATCCTGTCCACAGGTCAGTTTTGTTACAGAGGCCAATTAGCAGCGCTACCTTCGCCTGCGGCAGAAAGCCAAGCAATGGCGGGCCGAGCCCTACGGAGAGGTGATGAATAACTCCGGAGAGCTGTAATTTGAAAGGGGGGCCTTTGAAGCATTTGCCTTACATGGGACGCTATTGTCACGGCAGGGTGTTTGATCTTAAAATAATTTACTTAATGATCTCACCATGGGAGCAATTGGCAGCGCGAGATTAGGCTGTAAGGCCTAATGGACATGGGAAAAGTTAAAAGTGCTCGGAGAAAGGTATGTACCGCGCTGAGATAGGGCCGCGTTGTGTGTTCATTACTTGCGGGCTGGGGGCGGGACCGGGGGGGGGGGGTGCAGCGCGGTGACCGCGATCGGCTTTGCACAGCTCGTCCGAGGAAATCCTCGGATGCGGGGCTCGCCTGCGGGAGAGCCAAATATCCCGCGCTCAGCGTTCTCCGTGGTGCCCGCGCTACGGCATTGTGGAGATGGATGATCTGATTTTGTTCTACAGCCGATGATTTCTATTTATTTTTCCTTATCTTCTCCCTCCCCCCCCCCCCCCCCCCTTTTTCCCCCCCCCACCCCCCCCCCCCCCCCCCCCCCCTCTTTTTGCCTCCGTGAAGCCACTGTACTGGAAGGCCACAGGAGCAGGGCGGCCTCCCCGGGGCAGGTTTGCGAGCTGGAATCAGAGCCAGATGAACATGTGAAAGTCCCCTCTCCGTGGGCAAGCAGGACTTCAAGGAGACATAAGGAGATGGTTACCTTAGGCCCAAACACGGCTTTGTCCGCTAGAAAAGAAAACTCCAAAATGTCAGCCCCAATGTGACCTGTTTGTAACTCGGGCATCCGTGTGGTTTCCGGACATATGTATCTCTTCCACTTACCTGTGTATCGGAAGAACCTTCTTTAGCGGTGGGTTCTACCTGTTTTACATCCGGATGCCTAGGCTTCAGGTTTAAATTTCTTCAGTCTTGCTCTTTCCCCCTGTTCAAACCTTGCTCACTGCCATAGCCCCTTATAAGAAGCATCTCCCTTAACCCTGGGATGAAATTGGAATAGTCGCCTTAAGTGATGACCCTACAGGATAAGCACCGTCTAAGAATTGCTACTGCTGTTGACCTATTTGATGCAAAACCTAAGGGAGTGTGGATGCAATAGAATATGAATAATTCACAAATGAACTAATTTCCTCTCTGATGCGGATTCCAGCTGAGCAAATCACAGCAGCCTGTCCCTGCAACCCAATGTCTTGGGTTGGAAAAAAAAAAAAAAAAAAATTCCTGGGGAATGTATCTATGTCATCCAGAAGATTTGAATTTGTTATTTGTGTAAAATAGAAGAGCTCAACTTTGAGTTCATTAGATATGGGTCTGATTCTCCAAGATCCACCACTTTCGCCTGTGACCAGTAGGACAGGACGATGAAATATTTTTAGTTCACGCAAATTAAGTAATGATGAGTGGGAGTACTAACTTTATGCCAGCAAACACCAGTTGGCCTGTGCCAGTTTGAGAGCATGAATGTTCCCCATTAGTGTGAAGTGTTTTTTTTTTGAAATTTAGTTTTGGAGCCCATTTCTGGTTCATCTTTTGAGGTACGCCTGAGAATCTCCACCTCCTGAAGCAGACTAACCCCCCCTTTGAACTTGTCTTTTATCTCTTCCCTGTACTTGGAAATTAGCAACTTATTAACAGGCTTCAATAATTTATTCTCCGATGCATGGAATTAACTGTCTGAGACTGAAGTAAAGATTACATATGCTTTGTTCGTATGTTGTTCTTGGTAAATGACTTGATACGTGAGCATGGAACCCATGCCACAGGGTAGGGCAAAGAATGGCCTCAGACCAGGGTGTGCCTCTGTGTGTCTTAACCTTCTCCAGTGAGCTAAGAAGAGGTACCGGGACCACATGGGTAACATAGGGATGAAGGTGACATAATGTAGCTGAAACACATAACTCCAATGAGAAGAGTCCCCACAAAAATCTCTTTCCTGCCCTGGGCTGTGGCTACTTTGAATCTCCATTGTTGGAGTTAATTTTGGGTCATCCTGCCCCTTCCTAATTAGCATTCTCCCCCATTTACACTTCTGATCCAGTGGGGTATTACTGTGCGATGAAGCAAGGCTGTTTGCAATGCATAAATTTGGATGCTGAGATTATTTAGAAGTATCTAAACATTCCAGGAGAAATCTGATTTATTATTTCCAAGCCATCTCCAAAGGTGTGAGGACTAACCTGCTGAGATATATTTTCCATTTTCTCTTCTCTTTCCATTTTCTCCAATGTTATCTTTAAAAAAAATTTTTTTTTCAATCTTAATGTAGTTCCAATGCTGTGTTGTCATAAGTTGGTGTTTATAACCGAGAAACTGAGAATTGTTATTCTCACCAAAAGACAGCTGAACACTGATTAGGAAAGAGTAAGAAAACATAAGTAGGTGGGGCGCCTGGGTGGCTCAGGTCATGATCCCAGGGTGCTGGGATCGAGTGCTCAGCAGGGAGCCTGCCTCCCCTCTCTCTCTCCCAGCCTCTCTTCCTCCTTGTGATCTCTGTCAAATGTTCCCCATGTCTTTTTTTTTTTTTTTTTTAAGATTTTATTTACTTGTTTGAGAGAGAGAGACAGTGAGAGAGGAGAAGTTCAGAGAGAGAAGCAGACTTCCCATGGAGCTGGGAGCCTGATGTGGGACTCGATCCTGGTACTCTGGGATCATGACCTGAGCCAAAGGCAGTTGCTTAACCAACTGAGCCACCCAGGCACCCCTAAATTAAAAAAAATTAAAAAAAAAAAAAAGATAAGTAGGACAGAAAGGAAGTTATGAGCGTTTTAACAGAAAAGTTTGAATTTTGAGTAACAGTGTGAACCACAGCTGGTGAAGCCCCTCTTTGTCGCTCTGCTCTTCCCTCTTGCTTGCTTACCTTTCCTTCAGTCTCTCCCTATCTCTGTCTCCCTTTATCTGTGTCTCTCCATTTCTCCCTCTCCTCTTCCCTCTGCCCTCCATGTTTTCGTTATGTCTCATTCCTTCCCTTCCCTTCTTCCTTAATACGCTCCCCCCCTCTCCCTCATCCCTCATCCTTCTCTCTTGTTTCGTGTGTATTCATCTCAGTCTCACCCACTGGCCTTGTGTCTCCAATGTCTGTTGGCACTTTTTTTTTTAATCTTGCTCTCTGTGTCTGAAAATGCAGGATATAAATGAGAAGATCAGAGCTGAGCATGTGAATATTGGGAATTCTTTTCTTGATGGTCCTCGGTCATGATTTGCTTTTCCAAGTAAAAGCTGCGAATTGGCAAACTCACTCCGAATCTCCCAGACTGTCAGGGCCCTGGATGTCAAGAAGCACTTGACCACCACAGAAAGCAAATGCTGAGCCATCTCCCGAGCTCACACACCGCAAGGAGGCACCTGCTCCGTCTGTTTCAGCATTCCCTGAGAAAAGACCAGTCAGAAGAGAGGGGTGGAAAAGAACAAGGTCAAGGTCAAGCCACTCACCCACCTCTTCCCGCCCAGCCCTCCTCCCCCGTCTCACTGATTACTGTACTGTGTGTCAGAGGTACTCCCACTGGCCTAGAACCATCATCTCATCCAGAAGACACATAAATTCCACCCAGGTAGTTCTAAAATCACCCAGCTGATCATTCAATTTATATACAGTATCAAGTGTTCATTTCACAGCTGCTATTTCAGTCCCTCTGACCTGCAGGTCCTTGACATGTGCTTTGCCAGGGCCCTCCAGTGATGTAAAAGTAAGTTTTCAGCACTCGCAGAAAAAGCAATTGAAGTTCATTTCTCACAGATTACCAGGCCCCATCAGGAATGAAGATGCTGTAAAGTGCACATGGGGCAATGTCCCAACATCCACTGCGGTCCGTGACAAAGCCTGCTGTGCCAACCAGTGGAGCAGACCAGTCACGTCTGGCGTGGTCCTGCTTCTCATAGGCTCTGCTGCACTGTACTGTCATCTCGGTGAGATGAAGATACCTGGCTGTGTCTCACTAAGATTTGATTGCATTGCTCTCATTTTCTTCATCTCTCACCTCAGATGGCATGTTTTGTCTTTGGCTCAGTCCAGGATGAGCAGTGTGGGCTTCAGAGGGAAATGGTGGGTGGCCTAACAGCAGGCTGCCCACCCAGTTTCCAGAATGGGTTGGGCGACACCTGTCCTGGCTGGTGCTGACAGCATCTTTCTCTTCTTCTAAAAGAAGCTACAGGAGAGGAGACCAACTGGTTAAAATGGAAGTAATTGTGTTTCTCAGGGCTCTGCTTTATGATCACTTCAGTCCATGGCCCCTTCTGCTGTTCTCATTCTGCCCCCCCCCCCCATCCGGTTTCCTAATCCTCCCCCCCCCCCCCCCCATTCTCTGCTCTGTTCCTCTTACAGAATTTCCCCCCTGTTCTCTCTGATTCAAGTTCACACAAAGTGAGTTTCTCCTTGAGAACTTGAAAGAAAGACACCTATGCTGGCCAGTGACCCAAGCTCAATTTTAAGTCACTAAGCACAATATTATGAAGGCACTATGACCTGTACTTGAAGAAATCCTTTCCTCCCAAAGAGAGGAGTTTCTGGGACATCCATTTCATCTAGAAGTCCAGGACAAGAGTGTTCAGATTTCCACAGACTCAAATTTGGAGAATTTGACTACCAATTAGAAGGAATGATAATGAGGTTTGTTATAATGAGCACGTATTGTTTTGCATGTATTTTTTAAGTGTTCAAAATACAAAGCCCCAGTTCTTCAAGATTACTGAAAATTGGACATATTTTTAAAACATTTTCTTAAGCAAACTGATTGCCAACACAACTTCAGAAATTACCCTGACTCTCTCAACCATATTCCCATTGAATAATCTTAAACCTTCCTCAAGCTGTCATTTCTCTCACACTTCCTGAGGACAAGCACCAATAACAACTTAGACTTAAAGTGGGGAGAGAAACAAAGATCTTATCTGCGCCTAGTAGATTTTTTTTTTTTTTTTTTTTTTTGGTAGATATCTTTCTAAGATGCAGTGTAGAAAGCAGACTACTCACAAGACTTGAAAAGGCACTTTGACGGCTCACAGCAACTTGCACAGCCAAAGAAACCAAGGCCTTGGAAGGTAAAGTAAGGTCAGTGCAAGCTGAGATTTAAAAGCTCCTTCTTGGGGCGCCTGGGTGGTTTAGTCGGTTAAGTGTCTGCCTTACTTCCGGTCAGGTCATGATCTCAGGGTCCTGGGATGGAATCCCGCATCAGCTCCCTGCTCAGTAGGGAGCCTACTTCCCACCGCCACCTACACCCCACCTGCTGGCCTGCTGCTCTGCCTACTAGGGACCACTGTGTGTCAAATAAATAAATAAATAAAATCATTTTTGTTTTTTTTTAATTTAGGGGTACCTGTGGCTCAATGGCTTAATCCTCTGCCTTCAGCTCAGGTCATGATCTCAGGGTCCTGGGATCAAGCCCCGCACTGGGGTGCTCTGCTCAGCGGGGAGCCTGCTTCCCCCTCTCTCTCTGCCTGCCTCTCTGCCTACTTGTGATCTTTCTCTCTGTCAAACAAATAAATAAAATCTTTTTTAAAAAATTAAAAAGGCCTCTTCTTCATGGTCATGAGTTGGTGCAATGCCTTCCTCTTCCCCCAGTGCAAACCTTTCTCGAGGAGGAGATGCTAATGTCTGCATGCCTGCTTTGGATTCGGTACTGCCTCTCCAGGGCTCCCACCTCTCTTATGACCCAGGCACTGGTCCTCCTGGCCACTTGCTTGTCCTTCCCGCTGGCAGCTCTCAGCGGAGTCCTCTCTAATTTTGTCCTTGGCTTCAGAGAGTGACCTCTGTCAAGATGAGGCTCCTTCCCTGTGGGCTTTGGAAAGTGTGGACTTTGGAAAGTCTGGCTGATTTGTGGAGTGTAAGAACCCCACTGCCTTCGTCTCCTGGCAGCTCTTTTTATAATACGAGGGATGTGGTTCTGTTTCCTTTTTTCCCTCTTCCTCCTCCCCAGGGCAGGGAGGAGGGGTGAGGGTGGGAGCAGGTGTCTGGGGAGCTAAAGTCTAGGTGAGGGAGGGAGAGTGACAACAGTGAAGGGGAGGAGTCAAGTTGGAATTTTTGCGGCACAGGGGACTTCCATGGGAGGAGAGGGGGGGTTGTTGATGTTGGGGCTTGGGTGGACTGTGGCCCAGAGGGTCAGGGGGTTGGGATTAGGTTCAGCTCATAATATCACAGCTGCCCTTGTCTCCCCAGATTACTTATCTTCTGCACCCCTCCCCCGAGGCCCCTTGCCTCAGTGTGGGGCTACTGAAAGCCATCCCAGTTCCAGAGCAAATGCGTCTGACCGAGGTCTGTCTTGCCCCTGCTCTGCAGTTCAACTCCTCCCTGTGCATGGTCCTGTCTTTTTGCCTCCCCCATGGTATTGACCTGAGACTCTCCAATAAACTTCCTCCTCATAACCTTCCATTCAAAATCTGTTTCCCAGAACCCAACCTCACACACTTACATTTGTAAAATATGACATCACTTTAAAACGCTGCTACCTGGCATCGTCATGGTGTTCATCGCAAACAGAGGCTCAGAAAAGTGAAGTGACTTTCTCAGGGTCACACCCTGAAGTCCTGGACCTGGGACAGAATTGAAGTTCTCCGACTCCTGGCCCAAGGCTGTTCTGAGAACTTAAGTGAGTTATAAAGGTGTGACTATGTAGCTATTCCTAAAAATGTTTCTCCTCTTCATGGCTTCACTTTCCACCGCTCATGTCTATTTCCTTAACTGTTGACCTTTCTCCTCCCCAAACCTGCTCTTCCCAGTTCCACCATCTGCCTTTGCAATGTTTTCTTTACAGCAGCCTGTGGGAGGTAGCAGGAATAACAGGCACGTGGGGGTGTCAATACCTTGGCACCAAGACTTCTTTGCTCTCAGCCCAACAGAAAGAGGTGACAGAGAGGTATGTCTGGCGGTCCCGTGATGCATCCCTGACCCTCTGTTCTAGACACTTAGTTTTTCTCCTGATTCCCACAGCTGGTTTTCATGTAGAATTTCAACAGGGCTGATGTCTCTGTCATCTTATTTGCCGACAGCAAGAATTTCTCAAGCTAATCACTCTGTAAATATGGGTGCAACTGGGACACTCCGTAATTCTGTGTCCTTGTTACCCTGTTCTGGGGACTGTTCTCTAGGCTTATAATACCCTCTAGAATCCCTGGGGACTCTGTCATTTGAGTCGTTTCATTCAGCCCAGCACTG
Source organism: Mustela nigripes (assembly GCF_022355385.1). NCBI lineage: Eukaryota > Metazoa > Chordata > Mammalia > Carnivora > Mustelidae > Mustela > Mustela nigripes. The sequence goes on along the minus strand of NC_081560.1, from coordinate 53,763,380 downwards.
GCTAGAGAAGAAAATGTTCTTCTTTACACTCCTCAGTGAAAAGCCTCTGGGGGTCTATTCATTGCCTTGATGTTCTGGAGCTTCCGGGGCCTCAAGGGATTTTCACCTCCCTTTGCAAATCCTCTGCACTGATTGATTGGCAAGCAGAACGCACACCAATTAGCTGCTTTGCATAGCCTCAGGACAGGTGTTTAGCGAACCAAAGGTTCACAGGTACTGTGTGCTGTGGTTTGGACCCTTGGTTTTTCTTTTTTTCTGATTTTTTTCAGACTGCATCTTAAAACACAAGAGTTGAATCCATTCAGATCTGTCATCTCGTGGTTGATGATTTCAACCAATGTCTGACATCCTGCGAAAGACGTGTCCCCAGAATATGCACTCAGTTTGATAAAGGGTGGGAAGAGCATATAAACTTACTGGCGGGCATTTATATGGATCCTTACTGTTGTCCGCCTTCATCACTAAGTAAGACCCACCAGGGTCTTAAGGTAATATTACAGTCTTGAAAAAAGTCCTGCTCTGACCCAGTATCCCGATTTTAATCAAATTGTGTGTATTCTGAGCTCAACTCTAGATCTGCAGTTAAAAATAAGAAAGAAACGTTTTCAACTTATTGCTTGTTTCATGAATTAGTTGTTCATGGCGGGGGTGGGGTGGTCCCCAAACCTGTATGTCATGGAAGTTGTTTTAGAAGTATCTTTTCTGTTCCATGCCAACCCCCACGAATCTGGCTAGCATCCTCATCAGGAGAGTCAGGGGTTAAAAGTGTGCACTCGGGAGCCAGCTCTCCTGGATTCAGATCTCCCTCTGCGTGAGAGTTACTGGCCTGTGTGACTGTTGGGCAAGTTACTCAACCTCTCTGTTCCTTGGTTTCCCAATCGGCGAAATGGGGGTCCCAAGAATAGGGCTATTGTCAAGATTAAATAGATTAGTTTATTTTGTAGTCCTTGCAACAGAGGTTGGCATATAAATCATACACATTCTGGATTATTTTCCTATTGTTCTATAATATGTCTTTCCCTTGTCAGTTACATCTGGAGATTTTAAAACAACCGTTCTTTGTGGCGCCTGACTACATTTGTGGCAGAGAGAGAAAAGAGAGAGGCCCTTGTTAACATTTAAATATATTCCATTTCGCAGGCAAATCTTTTTGTATATGAAGGCAGGAAATCGGAAGGTAAGTGCCCACTGTTTTTAAACTTGGAATGAGGTATTTTTAAACAGTTTTCAATTTACTTAAGAGTTTTAACACAGCTAATATTAGTTGGAACTGAATGTCTGAGAATGAGGTTAGTGTTCTGCATAAACCCTGCTTTTAAAAAGCTCACAGGAAGGGTCAAAGACCAGGAAATGCTCTCACTATAATTCTCATTTTCAGCTGAATTGGACATGGCAACAAGAACGCAGGCCTGAATCACATTATGTTCCAGGAACCTTTAACTTTGCATCATAATGACCCGGGGCCTAACAGAAGCAAATTGCAAGTGGTTTCAAAAGGATAAACTCTAATTTATATTAAACTAGTATTATAACTTAAGCAGCTCGTTTTGAAAGCAGAATGAAAAAGCTCATCATTCTTGTGATGGTTCCTAAATGCATCCCTTTACATTTCACCTGTAAAACGCTCTGTGTTTGCTGACAGGTTAAATGTATACTATACACAGAGAGCCAACATTTCTCTTTGTAACACTGCAGCAATCTTACTAGTTTTAGCAGCATTCTTATTATTTTAAGCTGTCTCCATTGTCTTCTAAACACCATAATTAGAAGCTGAAAAGCTTACAGCAACCAAACCCAATAAGGTCTCATTATGAACAAAATATTTGACTGTGGCGCAACAAATGACCCTGTGTCGTCTAACATGATGAAGCCTTCAGCCTTCCTGCCCCATTAGGGCTTGAGGTATGTTCAAAGTTTTCCCTCTCAGGGTTATTGAGCCACTCGATTCCAAGTTTTAGTTTCTTGGTCATAGTTCTTTGCGTACTGGTCTCTTTGTTTCACTTTGTGCCACTGCCGTTTTCCAATAGACCTGGAAGAGCAAAAGTGTCTGCTGGAAGCAGTTCAGAGTTTCTCTTATCAGGGATGTGGTGTTTTGTAAATGAGTTGAATGAGGGAGCCTGTGAGCCTACAGCTGAAATAATTGAACTGCTTAACTGGAGAAAGAAAAGAGGGAGGTGATTTTTAGGGCCCAAGAAAATACTTCCGGCACCAGATCAGTGACTTTTTAATGTGCTGCTCAGCATCTTTTTTTTTTTTTTTCCATTTGATACAAGTCCTCTTGAACTGTGTCCAAAAGTGAACTCCTGTAGGAGATTTAATAAATTAAGCATTACCAGTCATTTACACCTGTGTATAAATAAGTGTGTGTGTGTGTGTGTGTGTGTGTGCGCGTGCACGTGTTTCTCTCGAAAAAGGAGGCAAAAGCAGATTGATGAAGATTGCAAAAGAAAGTTTTAAAAAAAGTTAAGATGATTATAAAATACATCTATTCTTAGGCTTTATTTACCTGGAATTGTTGTTCATTTGAATCTCTTGCTTCAGTGCATTACCACATCCTTTTGTGTAGACTGTAAGCTGGAAAATATCAGGTGGGGGAGAAATGAAATGTGGTCTAGTGTCTTGTAGCTGTTTCATGGAACAGGTTCCCATGGCCAAGTAGATTCAGCTCTGGTATAAAGCATTCTCATTTAAACCAAGTGTGTGAAATATAAAAATAAATCTTGGAATTTTTTTTTAAATTTATATTCTGCTGGTGAAACACTGAACTCTGAAAAATGGGCATGTCAGGACTGCTTTTAATAAATCTACTTGCCTGTCCTGTGTTTTCAAGGTTTCCTGTTCGTTAATTATCAAGCTGTATTTCTCTTATTTCTCTAATCTTTAGAACACAATGAAGCATATCAATCAGCACAAACCTCCGTGAAGCTGCTTATCTCTGAAATCCCATCTTTATTGTGCGACACTAGGTCTCACAAGCCAGTGCGGTCCCAGTTAGCAACATTCTTTCCCTGCCCTTCGTCCTTTGAGGTTGAGTCTACGTTCCAGTTCACTTTTCCTTTTTTCTTTCTCTTGCTTGCCACCCTCTCCCCGAGAACTCACTCTTTCTCTCCCCCTGTCTGCCCCTCCCCATCTCTCCATCTCTCCATCCCTCTGTCCCCACACAAGGGGTGAGTCTGCTTAGGAAACCTGAAGATTGATACCTATCCAGTCAAGGAGAAAGTGACTTTTAGAGCTCTTCTCTCTTCCCTGAGGCAGCAGGGTTCAAAAGTCAGTTTGAGAAGCGTCCCTATGTCCGGATCACATTAGGGAGGTGGGAAAAATGACCCACAGACTTGAACATCTCTGGAGACCTGGCCAGGAATTTGCCTTTACAGCAGGATCCCTAAGTGATTTGTAAGCTATTTAACCAGAGAGCCATTGCTTTGGGGGATCCCATTCTCTAAAGAAAGGAGCACTTAGCCTAAAATAATGTAATTATCTCACCCTAAATTCCCTCCCCAAGATACGCATTATCACCCAGGTTCCTGAGTCTGGCCCAGAGAGAAGGGAGAGAAAGGTGAAGATTTTGTTCCTACTTGAGGCTGTTTTGTCCATGTCCACATTCATTGCTCATGGTTCCTGAGGGCAAAGGTCAACCTGTGTGCTCTGGGGTGGAAGGGTGGTCACAGCCAGCAAACCCAGCAGCCCCAGTGAGCACTGCCCTTCAGGGACTCCTTGGGATGGGCCACGGGCTGTTCTGCCCTGCTTGGCCACAGGGCTCCCTTTCTGCGACATGCAGGAGTCCCCACAAACAGCTCCCAAATAGGAAGTGTTTCTGAGCTAATTAAAAAAAAAAAAAATCAAAACTGCTATGTCACCCTAGCTTTATTTTCAAAAATAAGTATGCAAAAACTAAAACTGCATATCATGTCCCTTGAGTCGCTGTCATCTTCCCTGCTCGATTTTCCTTCATTCTGCTCATCATTTTCTTTTCTTTCTTTTTTTTTCCCCGCTCATCATTTTCTAACACTGTTTGTAACTGACTGGCTTAGTTTGTCGTGTCTTCGTCCCCACCGGCATAGACAGTTCATACGGATAGGGATTTCTGTTACATTGCTCTCTGCCATTCATAGAATAATGCAACGGGTTTTCAGATACAGCACAGTCTGGCCTGACAACGGGTTTTCAGATACAGCACAGTCTGGCACAGGTATAGATGGAAACACAATTGTGACTTGCCGTAGTTTATACATATCGTGCTGTTTGTGCAAATATGTGAAGTCTGACCTCTTCCAATCAATCAACCGATCAGTAACAGGATGTGACTGCCTGCTAAACTCTAAGACTTTTCCCTGTCATCTCTATTTGTCCATGTATCAGTTCTACCCTGACACCTGTTTCACATGATCCTTAGCCCTTTAGCAGCAAAAGCTGTGTCTACAGAGACCTTTTTTTAAAAAAAATTGTATTTGCCTCTAAGTGGATGAAGCCCTATAATCTGAAAATCCAGGACTGAAGTTTCATTTCATGACCCAGCAGAGAGATTCCTTCTTTTTGGCAATTACTTTAAAAAATCCAGCCAAGGGTGCCTGGGTGGCTCAGTGGGTTAAGCTGCTGCCTTCGGCTCGGGTCATGATCTCAGGGTCCTGGGACCGAGTCCGGCATTGGGCTCTCTGCTCAGCAGAAAGCCTGCTTCCCTCTCTCTCTCTCTCTCTGCCTGCTTCTCTGTCTACTTGTGATCTCTCTCTGTCAAACAAATAAATAAAATCTTTAAGAAAAAAAAAAAATCCAGCCAAATCCTGAGAATACATACCCGGCGAGGTAAAAATTGCTCCAGTGTGGGTTTGCCTGATTTGATTTGCCTGTTTGGCAAGAGCTCTTGAAGGGGGTGCCTGGGTGGCTCAGTGGGTTAAGCCGCTGCCTTCGGCTCAGGTCATGATCTCGGGGTCCTGGGATCGAGTCCCGCATCGGGCTCTCTGCTCGGCAGGGAGCCTGCTTCCCTCTCTCTCTCTCTGCCTGCCTCTCCATCTACTTGTGATTTCTATCTGTCAAATAAATAAATAAATAAAATCTTTAAAAAAAAAAAAAAAGAACTCTTGAAGGACTGATGACCTCTTTCTTTCTGGAGAGAAGGGCAACAGGGGAGATGGTTTTTTAAGAAAAATTAAAATCAAAGTATATGAAGGAATTCGAAGATGCGGCAAAGTGGAGATAATAGGATGGAGATAATAGGAGGAAGAGGAGAAAGAAGGAAGAGAAGAGGGGTAAGAAGAAGAAGAATCTCACCTTCCCGCATTACGTACACGGTCCTTAGAAGCCTATCTTTTGATTCTCACAGCTCACCAATAATACCACACCTGCATGATCCAACCTTACTTTGAATTTAGTTTCTAGAATTATCTTTGCCCCTGCTGAGCCTTCCTTTGGAAAATGTTTCCTCTCCAGCCTCTTCCCCACAACCACTCCACTCCACTGTGTTTTGAATGAATGAATGATCGAATGAGGGCCAGCAAAGAGCTGTGCCAAAGAAAATCAGTTCTACCCCTGAAACCAGATTGCATAAAAAAATAGCTTTGATAAGAGACGGATGGCCTACAAAGAGAGAAACACTAACCGTATTTACCTGTGAATAATATGCATCCCAGATGTCTCTCATCGCTGTGGTACTAAACACTGTGCAAGAATGAGAGGTAACCAAGAAAACAATGAGAGTAACACAGGAGCTGGAAACACCTGCTTAGACTCAAACAAAAATGCCCTCGCAAACTTTTGTACCACCTCTGCAGTGCTAAATGAAGTTGTTGGTCAGTGAGCCTGAATGAAAGGACTGGTTTTTATTCACAGAATCACAAGAAACAGTAGACAATTCAAAGGGCTTTGTAGTGATTTTAAAATACCTTTTCAAATTATTGAACAGAGGCTCGTCCCTTTCCCTCTTTCGTCCTAAGGCTTTGAGCCACTTTGAGCCAAGAGACCTATCAAGATTTTTTTTTTCCGGTCCTGACATCATGTGATTTTGAAATCTACTCTAATTCAAAGGCCCAAAGTGCATTTTCAAGATTTTAATACAGGGTTCAGCTGCCAAAGCTACCCTGCCTCCAGCTGTTGCTATTTCGAGAAGGTGAGGGTGGGTATCTTTGGCTTCTGTTCCCCCACCCCCCTGCAGCTGCTGCTGTTGGAGTGACAGAGCTGATCCCACAGGCCTGTTTTCAGTGCTCATCTTACCTGGCCCATCAGTAGCTCTTGACAGATGTCTACTCCCTTCTCCTTAAAACATTTCTTAGTTTCCTTCCTGGTCTCCTCTTTTTTGTTTCCTCATCAGCTTCTAAGGCTACCGCTTAGGTTTTAAATATCTTCACTTTATCTCTCCTCACTCCCCAAGAGCTACTGTTCACTCTCAAGGCTCTTTTACAGCCTGATGACTCCCCCATTATGACTCTCTTCCCTGTGATATGCCTGAGCCAGCTCGCCTGAGCTCACAAGAGCACCTTTCTTCCCAAATCTGTATTTAATGATAGTACCGTTAGGTTGGTAACATGACATACTGAGCCCCCTCCCCCCCTCCCCGGCCCACCATCCCCCTGGAGCACTAGTTGTTAAGCATTTCCTAGCTCACCATTTTTCCCAACCTTTCCCACTGAACGTCTATGCGTCCAATTGCCAACTTGGTATCTCCCTTTGGAGATCAAACATGTCTAAAATGGAACTCCTCCCCCTGAACCTAGCTTTTCTCCCCCAGCTCTCCCCTCCCCGGAAATAGCAACTCCAGCTTTCTAGCTACTCAGGGAAAAAAATGTATGTTCTTTGACTCCTCTCTTTCTCTCCTATCACATATTCAAACCATTAGTAAATTCTACTGGTTTTACCTTCTTATATATCCAGGATACGCACAATACTTACTCAAGGTACTTCCATAGGATGCATAGATAGATCCAGGAGGGAGGAAGAGAAGAGTTGCATTCCCTGATAGAGCTTGGTGATCTAGTCAGAGTGCTTATTACCACTGACCTCCCCTCCTTCGCCCGTCTTCTAGTATTTGTGGTAAGTAAGAGACTCCGTGCACATGCACTCTTATGTGCTTGTTGTAGAAAGAAATCAACAGGATGGAGAATCTTTATCAATGTCTTTCCCTCCCACATACTTTCAACCACATGGAAGGTGTATATGGATTCTGTCTTTCTACCATTGTTCTAGTTGATGCAACACAAAGCAACAAGTCAATGGGGGGACTTCCTATGGAGCTAATGAAACTTAACCTTCAGGGTCCCTGCCTTGATCTGGTTTGTGTGAGCACTGAGAATGGCTGCGAGTCCTAAAGTATCCCAGATAGGAAGAAAAAGCCAGATTAGTGGTTCCTAGGTAAGTTAAGGTGCCACTTATTGGAATTCCATTTGCTGATTAGATCACCTGTGAAAGAAAGTTGTTACATATTCTATCTAAATGCTTTAAAAGTATTTACAAGAGTTGTTTGAAGGCACTCAAGCCATCTGCCTGATAACTGATCAAATAAGTTTGGTCCTAATTTTATCTGGAACTTCCAGAGTCTACACCATATTGTTACATGTCCGACATATATAATTAGAACTTTGATAATGCTCCATCAGGGTAAACTCAAAGCAATAATAAAGCTGTTATTGTCCCAGATTATTCTAATGACATAAAATAGAACTTCAGAAACATCAACCGTTAATATCTACACAATGATAATATTTCCTAAATAAATTTCCCCCATTTCACCCCCTACACCAACATTTTGGAAAGCTGTACTGCCTCTATCTGCTGAGGAAAGGGTAGAGCACGGTCTTTCATACTGAGGTCAGAAAAACCACACAGATAGTCTAAGAAAATAATGTAAAAAAAAAAATCCATTTTTTACCATTCTAGTTGGCTAGCCTTTGAATGGTTGAAGTGCAGATGGGTCCACTCCCTTAAATGTCACCCACTATCCTGTCAATAGCCAATGACAAAACAAACAGATGGCTAAAGAATGGGGTGGGGGTGAAGGGCAGATGGGAGGGAAGGAATACAGGCTGGAAATAACTCAATTCTTGTTTTAGTAAGTTGTGTGTGTAGAACTCTGCTGGAAAATTTCACCAGAGTTGCACTTTCAGAAAGATGGTAAGATTGGATTACGTCTTTAAAATAATTGTTCAAATAAGTGGGCTAGCACAGAGGAGAAGCCTGTATTGACTCTCTGTTTACCCAGAAGGGGGAGAAAAGTACAAAACAAGCTTTTCTTTAACTACAATGGCAATCTTCTAATAGCAGCACTGACTTACTCCAAAATACAAGACTCAGAGGTTGATAATCATCTTCAAGCTCAGGTTATTGCATGCAATTTTTCACATTCGTTCGACTTTTTTCACATAGCTCTTAGTAAAGTAACTCTCTTAACAATAAAAGCTTTTATGGAGCCCATTACTCTGGATAGCTAACCACTCCTGGGTTTTTTGTGTTTTTTTTTTTTTTTCTTCTTCTTCTTCATCTTCTTCTTTTTATTGGCTCCTTGGAATATTTATGGCTGCCTTTGTTCTCACTGCAAACTTACACATCTGGCTGTGTGTGGCCAGTTTTGTGGGTTTTGTTGTTGTTGTGGGGTAGGCAATGGGTCAGCGGGTGTGTGGATATTTGGGTGGCTTCGTTTATGCACATGTGATTCGCTTTTCATCACCTTGTCACTGCAAATCTTCGTTTTTTTAGCTAGGGAGTGTTCTCTCCTGGACTCTTTCCACTGGGAGCTGTGTGACCTAAAACTTTATGAGCTGCCGTGCTGCCTTCTTCCTGATAAACAGGTTCCAGGATGGAGGGTGTCTTGAGTGAGGCTGGGCTTCAGAAGGAACAAAAGCTTGACTCCCTGAACACAGAATGAACAGATTAGATTCCTTGGTGAAGAGTTTCACTGGGACTGACTTCCACAGGCAGAGCGAGTGCTGTCTGGCCTGAATCAGGAGAGAACAAGGGAGCCTGTTCTCCATGGCATTCTTGTGGACACAGGTGCAGTGTGCATGAGAATTTTCCATCTTAACTGCTGCTCCGAAGGACTGCATTTAGGCATTAAAACACTGGCACCAGTCTCCAAACTCATAAAGGACAACTCTGCCTTGCCATTCTAATTCCTCCTGCAAATAAGCCCATCTTCTGACCTGGAAGATCAGATAGTGGTTGAGATGGCTGGCTCTCCAGCCAAGGTGTCTGGGCAGGTTAGTTTGCTGAGCCCCAATATCTGCACCTGCAAATTGGGAATAATAATAGTATTGACATTATAGGTTTGTGGTGAGGATTGAGATAATACAAATAAAGTGCTTAAACCCATACTTGACCAATAGCGAGGTCTCAAAATATTGGACCTTTATTAGCCCTCTCATTAGAATTCGAGCTCCTTGAGGGTAGAGTTGATTCTTTGTGTTCACTGCTGTATCTCTAACACCTGGAACTTTGTATGTGTCAATAAATACTTGCTGTAGCAATTCCACATCAGCTTAACCTAAGAACTCCCCGTTAAGGAATCAGGGAGAGGGGTTTTCCTAAATATCAAGTACAAGGAAGCCTTGGGCCTCCATGGTTACCTGGTTCCTGTTAAGCACCCATCCAAGGGGGATTTGAAAGGAGTTGGGAACGTTTCACCTCCCAGTAATGCTCATAGGATGGTAACTCTCAAACCCATCTAGAAAGCAACACAGGCAATTCCCAAACTCACCTAAATCCACCTTCCTCACTAGAAAAGACCCAAAAAATTAGCACACCCCCCTCAACATAGCTCATCCTGGAGAAATGCTCCTCACCCACAGGCGTCATGCCTCCTGACCCCTCTCAGCTGTGAGGCTCACTTTGAAGCCCTTTAGCACAGGAGGCTATAAAGTGTTAATCCCCTTGTTTCTGAGGCTCTGTGGCCAGTCTAAGCATAAAACTATTTTTTTGTGGCCCAAAACAATTGGAGATCCTGGGTCTCTGGGCTTTGAATGCAGGACTTTGCAAAGACTTTTTTTTTTTTTTTTTTGTGGTCAGTATAATAAATTAAACCTTTCACAAAACAAACATCCCAGCCCCACTGAGGATGAGGGGGTGCCAGGGAATGTGCAAAGACATTTTTATACCAGCCTATTCTTTACTGTATCAATGTTGTGGTATGTTATCACAGGGCTCTTTCTGGATCCATTTTAGCTGAGACTCTGAAAAGCATAAAAGCAATAGATGGCCGGTATGTGTGTGTGTGTGTGTGACTGTATTAACCTCCAGCTTCGTTTCCCTCTGGATCCACGCTTAGTCTCATCACTCCTTGAGATGACTAGACGAGTTGAAGACAGACTTGATCCCTTGCCTTCTGCATGAAGCCAGTCCACATGATGGGTTCCACGAAGGACCCATGACTGGCTTTGTGGGTGATGAAGTGGATCGGAAGAGCCTCAGTGTGAATGGCACAACCCCAGGGTTTCCTGTGGATCCTGTTAGTAACTGCCTGGGATCTACATTAAACACACCTGGATTCAGGGGTTCAGCTGCGTTCAGTGTCCAGGCCCGGAGACTGTGGGAATTATCACAGCGATAAGGAACTTGCTGGAATGTTAACCACTGCCAGGAAGCAATATGGGGAATCCAGGAAATCATAGACTACTTTAGCCCAGGACACAAACAGTAAAGAACTTCTTTTATAAGGGCTGAAAGGAAGGAATTGGGTCATTCAGGTGTGCTCCTTGTGGCCAGTGGTTATGACATACTCTCCTAGCACAAACAAAGGAATCTTCAGTAGTTTTTGGTTGACTGTCCTCCCATTCTCCTGGCTGTGCTCTCAGGCCGCAGTTAGGGAATGTTTGTGCTGCTGAGCCCCAACTTCGCTTAGGAAGCACTGAAAAAAAAATACAGGTTACTTGTACTCATGTGATATAATTATGTCTATGTAATTGAAAATGGATGAAAAAGGAACCACAAGGGCCTCCTCTAAAACAACAGAGAGGAACATGTTTTAAAAGGAAGATATAGAGATTCAGTACGTGAGGTCTTTTTTGTGACAGGAAACCTAAAATACAAAGAGATTGGGATTAAGCAAAAAATGGTAGAGAGTATGGCAAGCTGGGAAGTCTTAACCAGAGCTACCAAGAACACAGTCATGAAACCATGAGCAACTTGGAATGTGCCCAAGCACCAGGAGGGAAAACCTTAGTAGAACAGCCCCAGTCCCTTAAGGGTCAAATGATCTGACTCCTGGGACGTTTGTTCAAGCTGATGACTGACCTCCCGCACCCTCCCCCAACCCGAGATTCAAATCTTTAGTTCTGGAGCTAGAGAAGCAAGGGCAAAGAAAATGCAACTTAAATATATCTCTATTCTATTTTTAAATAGGGTCCAACCTCCTGTACACTTTGTGGTATTTTCCTTCTATGTAAGCCTGAAAGATGAACTAACACTCACTACCCTGAGTTAGCTCAGTCTTTGTTTGTTGGAGTTTCTTCTTCAAGTTTTTGTTTGTCTGTTTGTCTGTTTTAATTTGAGAGAGAGAATACAAACGGAAGGGGAGGGGCAGAGGGAGAGGGAGAAACAGGCTCCCTGCTGAGCAGAGAGCCTGATGCAGGGCTCCATCCTAAGATCCTAGGATCATTACCTCAGCTGAAGGCAGAAGCTTAACTGACTGGGCCACCCAGGTGCCCCAGTTTTGTTTTGCTTTTTTTTTTTTTTAAGATTTTATTTATTTATTTGACATAGAGAGAGAGATCACAAGTAGGCAGAGATAGATGAAGAAGCAGGCTCCCTACTGAGCAGAGAGCTCGATGTGGGCCTCGATCCCAGGACCATGGGATCATGACCTGAGCCAAAGGCAGAGGCTTTTACCCCCTGAGCCACCCAGGTGCCCCTTGCTTTGTTTTTAAAGATTATTTTAGAGAGCAAGAGTAGGAGCAGGGGGAGGGGCAGAGGGAGAGGGCGAGAGGCAGACTCCCCGCTGATCACCGAGTCTAACTCAGGGCTCAATGCAGGGCTCCATCTCACAGCCAACCCCAAGATCATGACCCCAAGATCATGACCTAAGCCAAAATCAAGAATCAGCTGCCCAACCTACGGAGCCCCCAGGCCCCTCAGGAGTTAGCTCAGTTTTAATGGAAGATCAAAAGCAGACAGTTCAGTAAACCTTTGGTATTGAAATATAAATTGAGTATTGAAATGTAAATTCTAAAGATTTTAATCTCTATAGTTAAATAGTAATCTAGTGCAGAAGAATGGGGGCTGGGGGTGGTCCCAGGCAACTCAGATTTATCTTTCTAAAATAATGGAAAAATTCATGTTTTATGTCACTTTAAACTGATTTAAATAACCATGCAGGGGTTACATCTCACGCGCACAAAAAGCAATAATGATTATCTAGGGGTGCCTGGCTGGCTCAGTTGGTGCAGCATACAACTCTCAATGCCGGGGTGGTGAGTATAGGCCCCACATTGGTTGTGGAGCCTACTGAAAGGAAAAGAAAAAAAGAAAAAGGATTTTTCTCTAATTCTTTGAAGATACAGCCTTGGTTGTTCTGATTTCTAGCAAAGGCTAGATCACCAAGAACTTTGACCTTAAGGAGGTGAAGCAGTGATTCTCAACCAGGGGACACTGGCAAGAATAAAAATAGTTCTGATTATCCACATTGAGTGGGGTGGAGGGAGAAGAAGAAGGGATTTGTGACTGGCAACGAGTGGGTAGAGGTCAGGGTTGCTCTTAAACGTCCTGAAAGGCACAGAATGACCCCCCCACACGAGGACTGATCTGGTCCAGAATGCTCTTAATGCCAGGGTCGAGAAACTACAGCATTAAGGGTGAGACTCGTCTATGGTTATGAAAATGTTAACAAGGGAAGTTACTGCAAAGAAAATTTCTCAAACACAACATGTTTTGGAAAATGTGCATAATGTTATAGCAGTTTCGGTTTAATAGGAAAGAAATATATAATTTTTTTTAAAGATTTTATTTATTTATTTGACAGAGAGAAATCACAAGTAGAATGGAGAGGCAGGCAGAGAGAGAGGGAAGCAGGCTCCCTGCCGAGCAGAGAGCCCGATGCGGGGCTCGATCCCAAGACCCTGAGATCATGACCTGAGCCGAAGGCAGCGGCTTAACCCACTGAGCCACCCAGGCGCCCAGAAATATATAATTTTTAATTAAATTTAAATAGGTTTAGTTAATGAAGGGATTCTAAGGAACTGGTGGGAAGACTTCTTGAAAGCATAGTGATATCCCTAACTTAATACACGGAATAACACCGTTCACTAACCTTTTCAGGAACAACCCACCCAGCCATAGATGGCTATCTGATAGGTTACAGACAGTAAACGTCAGACACTGCCTGTTCTCCTGTGGGCGGCACACCACGTGACTCATTCCAGCGTCTGCAGTACAGATGCAACATACGTCAACTGTCCCATACTGAAACATTCTTTTCAGCTGGTTCAAAGTTTCTCCAGAGGCACAGTGTGTGCCTGACAAGCACCTCACGTGTGTGGGGATGAATTTCAGGGGGATGCAATGGGTTCTAACAGCAAGCCTCTCTCATAGGAATTTATCCCATTCTTGCAAAGGCCATCTTTCTATTCTTTCTGGCATTTTTTATATATTTGACATGTGTCTTGGACCAGTCAGCTTGCTCTCACAAAATACCACCGACTGGCTTATACACAACAGAAATTTGTTTCTCACAGCCCTGGAGGCTGGAAGTCCAAGTTAGGGTTGGGCGAGGGCCCTCTTGAGTATCAGACTTTTCAATGTGTCCTCACCTAGCAGGAAGGGCTGGGGCGCTCTGTGGGTGTCTTTTATAAAATCACCGGTCCTGTTCAGAAAGGGCTCCACCCTCATGGCCTAATCACCTCCCAATGGCCCTACCTCCTAATTCCATCACATCCGGCTATTAGGATTTCACCATGTGAATTTTAAGGAGTCACACTACGATCATGTCAAGTGGTGCCCCTGACTTTTCCCATTTTAGGTTTTATCTGCCTTTCTCCTCACTGCAAACATAAATGATCAGGAGCATGATTATTACACAAATCTTCCTTATCACTAGTCTTTTAAAACAAAGTGTATTAATTTGAAAAATTATATCATGTTTGCATAAAATTAGTTCTCACTAGGCTGCAATTTTAGGAGGAAGAGACACCCAATAAAAATAATTCTTAGGAGACAAAACATCTACACAGAGGCAATATTTATATCATGGGCTTCTATAGCATGCAAAATATTACCTTACAGTCCAATGACTGCGTCTCCTAGAGGAACACTGATGCGGGTTTTACAGGTCTTCTTGAGGTATGCACATCAGACACTGCTCTTTGACCCATCCATTCCAGAAATGTTTATCGAGTGTCTTCCACATGTATGTGTTATATTGGGCACCATATGGCATACGGTTCCTATAATTTGTTGGAAAAGATTTACTTAAGATAAACTATAATTTATCACTGTGATTGTGTCAATAAAGAAATAAATTGTAACGTGGGTTTCATTCATTTATTGAACAGATACCTTTCTGACACACCTCTATGGGCTAGAAATCACGCTACGTCCTGAGGACCCGAAGACTTTTTACTAAAGCTGATAATCCTTATTTGAGGATACTTCCCCGGGGTGGATGAGCAACAACGGTGAAGGGCAATGCGGGATGGCAACTCGCCTTTCACCTTAACCTCCTTCTGGCGAGCCTTCTCGTGCCCCCAGCAGCTGGGAGGCTAAACGCCTTGTTTTGCCGGAATCCCTGGCAGCTGCTGTTCCGAGGGCCTGTGCGCGGCGCTCACGCCAGACGTGAAGGCGGACGTGAGGAGGAAGCCATCTTCCCGCTGCTTCACCAGTTTCCCGCCAGCAAGTTCCTCCTGAGGAGGTTGGTTTCGCTGTAGCGCTCTCTCCGTGACCAGCCACTGGTTGCACCGGAGCGGAGAGGCAGACGTGGTGGCGGTGGCGAGCAGCAGCTTCCTGAGCCCAAGATCAAAGTCTCGTTCCCCCCGTGCGGCGGATTCTCCGTCTTCCGGATTGTGGCCCCGGAAGCGGCTTCCATGATGGGCCCGTTTGGCGCTGTGACTCTCAGAGCTGTCCTGGAAGGACGATTCCATGGGCTCCTGTCACCAGACCTTCCAGCCACTTTGGAACCCGTTCTCTGACACTCATTCTGCTTTAAAGAGGCCGGTGTCCCCTCGGACAACAAAACACTGACTTGAAAACAAAGACGCGGGAAACGCCCTGCCTCGTGGGAAGCCGTGAGGGGGAGCAGGTAAGCTCAGGCCTTAGGCTTCTGTGTGATGAGAGTCTTGGGAGGCAGATGGAAGTCGGCTGGGTCTGCTTCGCCAGGCTGGGTAGTTTCCCGTGTCCTTCAAGCTCTGGAGGGAACTTTGCCAGTTTTAGGCTCGGGAGTGATACGGGGGTGAGACCCTGGAAAACAGAAGTAATACTTTGTTTATCTTTGTGTCGTCAGTGTCTGGTACCGTGCTTGGGGGTGTACCAGCCCTTAAAAAGGATGAGATGCAAAATTAGGAGATTAGTGATCTAGGAAGATTTATCTGGCTTTGGCGGCTGGCTAAGGAGAGAGGGGAGGCAGAGAGCCCCTGGCCTGACCCAGGCATAAGGAAGAGCCAGGGGGAGTGTGCAAAGGGTTTGAAGGAGAGCTCACCGGGCATTAGGGTGTCAGTATCAGTCAGGTTCAACAAGAGAGGCAGAACCCACAGGTCGGACGTATTAAGAGATTTGGTGCAAGGAGTTGGTTTACAGCTTCTGATTACGGGAGCTGGCGAGGTGAGACTGAAATCCATAGGGAAGTCCTGGGCATTGGTGACACTGTGGTCCGCAGGCAGAATTCCTTTCGAGAAACCTCTGATCTGCTCCTTAAGGCATTTCAGCTGATTGAATTGGGTGCCCCCAGATTTGGGGGGCTCGCCTCCCTTAGTTACCGCCAATGATTATGGCCTTTAACTACCTTTGCAAACACCTGCACAGCAACTCCTGTTTCTGCTCAAGCCTAGAGAAGCTGGTGTATCAAAAAGACCGTCACAGGGGCACCTGGGTGGCTCAGTGGGTTGAAGCCTCTGCCTTCGGCTCTGGTCATGATCGCAGGTTCTGGGATCGAGCCCCGCATCGGGCTCTCTGCTAGGCAGGGAGCCTGCTTCCCTTCCTCTCTCTCTGCCTACTTGTGATATCTCTCTCTCTCTCTCTCTGTCAAATAAATAAATAAAATCTTAAAAAAAAAAAAAAGTCACAGTGGCCAACCACCAGCAAATGAGAGCAAAGGGTAGGGAGTCCGGTGAAGCAGGTCCATCTACTCCTCCCGATGTTCGGTGTGCAGCTCTGAAATACAACTCACTCAAGGAGGAGCTCTGTGGGAATGGTAGAGGTGGTTTACAGCAGAATTTACTGATAAGCGGAATAACTTCTGTCTTAAAATTGTGGTAGCCCTCTAGCTTATTAATCAAACTGAGACAATGCTGAGAATAGAAAGGGGGTTCTTCTAATAATTATGTCAGGACCATGAACAAAACACAGGGCAGTCCCAAACAAAGCAGATACATGGTCCCCTCACTCAGCCTGAGATGCTTTGGGGTTTTTTTCCCCCCTTGGTCTTTCAAGTTTTTAAATTCCAGCTACTTAACATACAGTGCAGTATGAGTTTCAGGTGTAGAAAGTGTGAGTCATCACTTACAAGAGCCGGAGCTCATCACAATAGCCGTCCTTAAATGCTTTGGGTCCTCCTTTTCACTCGCTTTTCAAGGTTTCTGCAGGGCACGTGGACCTACCGATACCTTCTGTCCACTGTTCATGTCACAGTGGGGGACGAGGAGTGCCATTAAACACAGAGCTTTGTTAGTTTCCTAAAATTTACACGGAGCAATTTTACTAGTATTGGAAAATACTTCTAGAAAGCAAGAATTTTTGTCATTGACTGAACCAGTTTGCAAGTGAAAGGATTATCTTTCAATAAACATTAAACAGATAAAAATGGTGAACAGTTAATGACCTCTCACCAAGTGATAAAGTGACATTGAGAAGAAAGAGGCAGCAGGGTAGAACATTTAGGAGTTCGACTTTGGCATGAGACTGCTGTGGTTCATATACCAACTCCTTTTGTTAATTCTGTGAATTGGGACAAGGTGCTCGGTCTCTCTAAGCCTCAGTTTCCCTGTCTTTGAGATAAGGACAAAAATAAAGCTTGTGTCGTGGGAACGTTTAAGGATTAAATGAAACAATGCATGTTGAAATTGTTTGGCATGGTGCCTGGCACACAATAAATTTTCCATAACCATGATTTATTATCATCGTAATATAGCTACGCAATCTTTGAACCAAAATATCAAGTAAGATTTTTTTCAGGCAACATAATAAAATATTACCCATGTATTTATTTTTATGATTATTACTATTTGCTAGGGTTTTATTTCTGCTTAATAGCATGTCCATTCCAATTACATTATCCTGATGGCAACACCAAACTGAATCTGGAAATATCTGTCCATATGACAAACCTCTCCCAGAGTAATGTTAAGCATCATCCACATCTTCAAAACCTTTTCCATAAATGTGGCTCTTCTCCATGAAGTGTAATTATTGAAAACAGCTATGTTTTTGAGATTTCTGCTACGAGGAAAACTAGCGAAGGCATAGGACTGTTCAACCTAACTAGAAATGATAGGGAATAGAAGAGCTTTCCCGCTATGCTTTGTAGTTTATGAGACTGTCTCTAAATAATTCATTAGTTCTAAAGTGACATAAAAATCAATTAATTTTAATGGTGGATAACAGATTATGGTATTTAATAGTTCATCTGCTTTCATGAGGCAGAGTGAATTAGACAACACAGTGCAAATCTAATAAGAGTTCGGAGCTCTCATTTGACTGTTGGTCAAATGGAGAAATGATGAGCAGATCAAGAATTAGAAACGAGAGCATTCTATAACCAGTTGCATATATAGTTTATACATAGAATTAAGTTAAGAGCTTTAAGGAACATAAAACGTGTGCTGCATTCCCCTTTAGCGTGCTCTTAAAACTTAGTCATTAACACTACCTGAACTTGTGTAATCTATTAAAGAAATAAGATACCAATGTATGCCTTCCTCTCTCATCTTTTTTCTTTCTAAATATGAGAATAACTTAGATATGTTGTCATTAAAAAGTTTTCAAAAATGGCTGTTTGCAAATAATTGAAAGAGTACCGGCCTCTCGGGTTCCGTTTGTCTTTGTGGTAGTAAAAAGAGCCTATTTGCTCTAACAAATCATTTTTATCATTATGAAACAAGCCAATTTTAACTCAGAAAAGTAGCCACTTCTTGATCAGATTTAGCCAGTTGAGACTTTGGGCTAATGACTCCCTCCCCCCACATAGAGAACTCCAGGTACAGCCCAGTCTCCATCCCCCAGTGGAGGAAAATGTACAAAGGTAGCCTCACTAGCAACTTTCATTTTAAAATGCTATTAAATGATTTCTTTGGAATATCTGCGGCTCTACAGTAAAGGAATCACGAGGTCACAGTTGCCTGGTTTCTATTGATTCTCCTAGCTAATAAAGAGTTAAACAGTGAAGTGCGGTCTTTTATTTTTATTTTATTTTTTTCTTTTTAAAGGCATTTTGAAGGTGCTGGAGAGGGAAGGCCCAGTTCTAAGTGGTCATGTGGCTACCGCCATTCATCTTGGTAGTGACTATCTGTCAAAAGTGGCAAGAGTCCCTGTTAACAGCCCTGACCTGAGCGGTAATGAAGGGAGAGTGCACGGCAAAGTGTCCATTATCAGCAGGTCGGGAGCAGTAAATTGGAGCAGTTTGCTTCAATCTGGCTGCAAGTTGAAATGGAAGATAGGTGGGGATCAGCAAGAGGCAATTTTATCCTATGATCATTTTTGTCAGATCGCATCAGAGTGGCAACTTAGTTCGATGCATGATTTCAATTAACCAACTCTGGCCGTAATGCTTCCACTGCCGGGGAAGCTCTTTTCCGAGCCTGGGTTCCTGGTTATTTCTTATTTAAATCCACGTGAGCACACACAGGTGGGAGAAGCTGCGGTTTTAGTAAAAAGGAAGTGACACGTGTGGAGAGAGCAACTGGCTGCCCCAAACCTGGCGTCTGTCCAGCAGGCAGCAGGCCAGCCCTGCCCCGGGGGCTCCAAGCGTTACCTGGCTTATCTGTAAATTTCCCCACTCTGAAATCTGTGTCTGATGACCTTCAACTCTGGATTTTAAATATGTCAAACTTACATGTTGTTGACTCTTTGACAAAAGAATTAGCCTTTTGGATGATGGTTTGAGGGAGGGTTAGGTCACCAAATTCTGTACTTAGGCTAAGTCATGTGAAGCTGCTCAGAAGCACTAGAAAATGAGTGTGAGGCTGAAGCCTGAAGCTTAACTCTTAGATCCCTGAGCAGTAATGACCCGAAGACAAGTGAGTAGTTGTTTCAGTGATTGTACAAAATATAATGCATACATGTGATAGCAAGGCTATCTCTGGTCTCACAGAACTTACACCCAGGGAGAACGAAGATCTATACAAATGGCTGTACGAAAAGTGGGGAGTGCCACAAAGGGGAAATAGACGTCCTGTAGAAATTTAGAGAAAGATAACTTTTGGGTGGGGGAAATCAGGGCAAACACGAAAGAGATAAACATTTAAACCAGGTCCTCGTACATGGTAGGATATTTCCAGGTGAAACTGGAGAGTGGCTGTATTTAGTTTTCTATAGCTGCCTAATAAATTGCCATATATTTAGCTGCTTACAACATCCCTGACTTAATAGCTCACAGTTTCGTTGGGTCAGGAGCTAGGTTAGCTGGGTCCTTTGCTCAGGATCTCAGGGACCTGAAATCAAGGAGTTAGCTAGGACTGCAGTCACTGTGGCTTGGTTCCCTCCTCAAAACTCATGAGATTGTTGGCAGAATTGAGTTCCTTGCAGTTGTAGGACTAATTCTCCATAGATTAGTGGCTGCCAGCTTCGGTGGGTGGGTAGGGGGGTGTCATTCTCAGCTCCTACAGGCTACTTGTCATTTCCTGCCACATGACTCCCTCTACAACATGAAGTTTTTTCCTTCAAGATCAGCAAAATGGCAGGGGCACCTGGGTGGCTCAGTTGGTTGAGCGTATGACTCTTGAACTCAGCTTAGGTCTTGATCTCAGGGTCATGAGTTCAAGCCCTGCTTTGGGCTCCATGCTAGGCAAGGAGTCTACTTAAAAAAAAAAAATCAAGATGGAGCTTCCTGATTTTAAGAAGAGCCCAGTCCCCCTTAAGTACTTACCTGATTAGGTGACCCCTACCCAGACTGATGAATCACTTACCTCTACCTTAGAAACCAGTAATATATTATATATTAGTTAGTTGAATTTAAATTTTTAAAAAATGAAAAAAAAGAAGGTACAGTCAAAAGACTATGCTATAAAAAAAAAAAAGACTATGCTATAAAGTTAAAACAGATTCACAGTCCCATTAACAGTTCACAAGAGTTTTCTTTCCTCCACATTGTCTCCACCATTTGTTACCTCCTTTTAGTAATAGTCCTTGTAGTAGGCATAAGATGGTATCTCACTGTGGTTTTTACTCACCTTTCCCTAAAGATTGGTGATGTTGATCACCTTTTCTTGTGTGTCTGTTGGCCATTCGTATATCTACCTTAAAAAATGTCTATTTGGGGGTCACTTGGGAGGCTCTGTCAGTTGAGTATCCAACTCTTGATCTCAGCTCAGCTCTTGATCTGAGGTGGTGAGTTCAAAGTCAGTGTTGGGCTCTGCCATAGGCATGGAGCTTACTTACAGGGAAAAAAGAAGTTTGGGGGGCACTTGGGTGGCTCAGTTTAAGCATCAGACTCTTGATTTTGGCTCAGGTCATAATTTCCCAGTTGTGAGATTAGAGCCCTGCAACAGGCTGGTGCTGACTGGAACAGGCTCAAGATTCTCTCTGCTCCTCTCTCACCTTCGCTGGTGTGCATGCACACTCTTGTGCTAAAAATAAATAAGTAAGTAAGTAAGTAAATATGTATATGTATATATATTTATATGTGTATACACATAAATATATAAATATATGTGTATACATAGAAATATGTATATATATATACATATGTCTAGTCAGGTCCCATTTTTAATCAGATTGGTTTTTGCTATTGAGTTTTATAAGTTCTTTATGTATTTTGGATTTTGACCCCCTATCAGATACATGGTTTGCAAATATTTTTTCCCATTCCCTAGGTTGTGCTTTTCATTTTGTTGATCATTTCTTTTTCTGTGCTCTAGCTTTTTAGTTTAATGTAGTTCCACTGGTTTGTTTTTACTTTTGTTGCTTTTTGTTGCTTTTGCTTTAGATGTCCTATCCAAAAAATCATCAACAAGAAGGTTTTTTTGTCTTCTATGAGTTTTATGGTTTCCGGTCTTACACTTAAGTCTTTAATCTACTCTGAACTAGTTTTTGTGAGTAGTGTGAGATAGGTTCTAGAGTCATTCTTTTACATGTTGATTATCCAGTTTTCCTGGTGCCATTTATTAAAGAGAATGTCTTTTCTCCATTGAGTATTCTTGGTCCTTTATCAAATATTTTAAGTCTGTGACTTCAAATATATAGTGTTTGCTAAATGTTGCTTATCAGTTATATGTATATGTTATAAATTTATATTACATATGCAAATAATTTGGAAAAATTTATAAATGACAACTGGGATTGTTGAAGAAATACAAGATAGCTAGCTCTCATAAGAAAAGTTTAAAATAATTGATCCATTTAGTCATAAAAGCTTATAGTGGAAGGTAATATAAGTGCTGTCCCACTCAACTTTTTAACCAATGAGTGTTCTTACAACACCCTCAGTGTAAGATCATTCTGCCTTTGCTTGGACAATTCTAGAGACTGACAGACCACTAGATTTTTAGACAGGCTGTTGAAGTTAATTATTAGTAAGTCTTTCACCTCATATGAAAATATGCCTTTCTTATGATTTAGCTCCTCTGTTCATAGCCTGGTATTGGAACAATGCCCAAGAAATCTAAAGATCTGCCACATGATAGCTGACCAAGGAAAGTTGTGGGATTTTTGTGAGGAATGCATTACTAAGGATCTTCCATAATCAAAATTGATGAAAACTGAGATTGATATAGGGTGGTGATTATTTTTCTTTACTGGCTAAAGCTTCCATGGAGGGAAGGACAATTCAGTAGCCCTCAGCTTTGAACTTAGACAATTTTTTATTAAATTTGAATTATGGAGAGTTTACTTTGGAGAGTAAGGAGAGCTTTTTCACTTAAAAAGGGAGAGAAATGTATTTAAGAAAATTTTCATGTCTCCCAGGATTCTCTTCCCAAGCATAAGGGAACAGTTAGAGGTATCATATTATTCTCCCAAAGGAGTCCAAGATACCACCATCTCCAGAGATCAATAGGAACAAGAAAATGAACTGTCTTGAATGATTTAAAGATTTGTGTATCCTGATGCTGAGAAGTGGACACACAGATTCTTTAGCACTGATGGCATTCTGACTTTGCTTCTCAAGCCAAGGTTTCTTAAATGTACCTCTGTGACTACACTTAACTATTTCTGTTGATAGATATGACATATCTAACAAAATATATGTTTAAAACATACATGGGCAGATGTAAGTACCATTGCATGTTTCAATATATTTATGTGTGTATTAAATATGTAATATCAGATATCCCAAAGCCATTCATTTACTTTGTTTAAACCTTCAACTTTGGATGGAGGCCAATCACTGTTTTCTTAATTTCTCTTTCTGCTGCTTGATTATTCATATATAGCAGTGCAATGAATTTCTGTACATTGATTTTATATCCTGCTACCTTACTGAATTCATTTATCAGTACTAGTAGTTTTTTGCTGGAGTCTTTGGGGTGTTCTATATACAGTGTCACAGCATCTGCAAATAGTGAAGGTTTTATATCTTCCTTATTAATTTGTATGCCTTTGATTGCTTTTTGTTGTGTAATTGCTGTAGCTAGGAGTCTAGTACTGTGTTGAATACAAGTGCTGAAAGTGGACATCCATGTCTTGTTCCTGACCTTAATGGAAAAGCTCTCTGTTTTTCCCCATTGAGGATGATGTTTGCTGTGGGTTTTTCATATAGGACCTTTAATGCTGATGTATGTTCCCTGTAGACCTACTTTGCACAGGGTTTTATATTGAATGGATGTTGTACTTTGTCAATACTTCTTCTATTATCTGTTGAAATGATCATGTGATTTTTATCCTTTCTCTTACTGATATGACATATCACATTGATTTATTGGCAAATATTGAACCATGCCTGCCTCCTGGGGATAAATCCCACTTGATTGTGGTGAATGATTTTGTTAATGTGTTGTTGGGTTCAACTTACTAGTATTTTGTTGAGGATTTTTCATCTATGTTCATCAGAGATCTTGGCCTGTAGTTCTCATTTTTTGTGATGTCTTTATCTGGTTTTGGTATCAAGGTGATGATGTCCTGATAGAACGAATTCAGAATTTTTCCTCCCTTTCCCATTTTTTGGGAAAGTTTGACAAGAATAGGTATTAACTCCTCCTTAAATGTTTGGTAGAATTTGCTTATGAAGCTATCTGGTTCTGGACTTTAATTTGTTGGGAATTTTTTTATTATTGATTCAGTTTCATTGCTGGTTAATAGGCCTATTTCTTCCTGCTTCAGTTTTGATAGGCTTTATGTCTTCAGGAATTTAACCCTTTATTCTAGGTTGTTCAGTTTGTTGGCATGTACTTTTTTATAATATTCTCTTCTAATCATTTGTATTTCTGTGGTATCAGCTGTTACTTCTCCTCTTTCATTCCTGATTTTGTTTGAGTCCCCTTCCTCCCTTCCTTCCTACTTCTCTCTCCCTCTCTCCCCTTTTTATGAGTTTGGCTAGGGGTTTATCAATTTCAGTAATTTTTTTCCAAGAACCAGCTGCTGGTTTCATTGATCTGTTACATTGTTTTTTCAGTTTCTATATATTTATTTCTTCTCTAATCTTTATTATTTCCTTCCTCCTCCTGTTCTTGAGTTTGGTTTGTTCTTCTTTTTCTAGCTCCTCTAAGTATAAGGTTAGGTTGTTTATTGAATATTTTTCTTGTTCTTGAGGTAGACCTGTATGGTTATAAACTTTCCTCCTTGAACTGCTTTTGCTGTATCCCAAAGACTTTAGACCATTGTGTTTTCATTTTCATTTCTATGTAATTTTTCATTTCTTCTTTGCTTTCTTTGGTTGACCCATTCATTGTTTAGTAGCATATTATTTAACCTCCCTGATTGTGATCTCTTCAGATTTTTTCTTGGATTCATTTCTAGGTTCAAAGTCTTACGGTCAGAGAAGATGCATGGTGTGACTTCAATCTTCTTGATTTTTGAGACTTGTTTTGTGGCCTACGCGATCTATTCTGGGGAATGTTCATGTGAACTTGAAAACAATATGTAATCTGCTGTTTTAGGGTAGACTGTTCCTTGTTTTGTTTTGTTTTTTTACTTAACTTGACAGTGAGCACACAGTTGGGAGGTGGGGAGGAGAAGGCAGCATAGGAGAGGGAGAAATAGGCTTTCCACAGAGTAGGAAGCCTGACATAGGGATGGATCCCAGGACCCCGAGATCATGACCCAGCCAAAGGCAGCTGCTTAACTGATGGAGCCACTCAGTACCCCAAGGTGGGAATGTTCTGAATTATACCTGTTAAATCCATCTGGTTCAGTATGTCATTCAAAGCTACTGTTTCCTTACTGATTTTATGTTGCGCTGATCTGTCCCTTGATGTAAGTCAGGCATTAAAACCCCCTACTGTTACTGTATTATTATCAGTTACTTTCCTTTCCTTTTGTTAATAGCTATTTTATGTATTTCGGTGCATAAATATTTACAATTGTATCTCCCTGTTGGATTGTCCCCTTAATGATTAGATAGTGTTCTTTTTTGTCTTTTGTTATAGTCTTTGCTTTAAAGTCCATTTTGTCTGATATAAGTATTGCTATTCTGGCTTTCTTTTGATAGCCATTGCATGATAAATGTTTCTCTATCTGCTCACTTAAAAATCTGCATATGTCTTTAGGTCTGAAATGAGTCTTATACAAGGCTTATGGATGGGTTTTTTTTTTTAATCCATTCTGTCATCCTATGTCTTTTGGAGCATTTAGTCCATTTGCATTCAAAATCATTATTGATAGTTGTGTATTTACTGCTATTTTGGTACTTGTGGTTGTTTCCACTACTCTTCCAGAGTGCTAATTTGTTCCTTAGCTTCCTCTAGCCTGCTATTTATTCCGTCTGGTGTGTTTTTAATTTCATTTGTTGTGGTCTTCACCTCCGATTGGTTATCTTTTAAGGATTTCACTGATGTCCTCCATTCTTTTCTTAAGTCCAGTAAGTATCTTTATGATCATTACTTTAAAGATTTTATTTATTTAGAGAGAGAGAGTGAGAATGAGTCCAAGCAGGGGAGGGGCAAGGAGAGAGGGAGAGGATCCCAAGCAGGCTCTGTGCTAAGCACAGGACCTTGATTTCATGACCCTGAGATCATGACCTGAGCAGAAATCAAGAGTTAGCTGCTTAAGCTGAGCCATGTAGGCATCCCTGATCATTACTTTAAATTCTCTATCTGGCATATTCTATTTGCTTTGCTTCAATTTCTTGCTGTGGTTTTGTCCCGTTCTCTCATATAGGATATATTCCTCTGTGTCCTCATTTTGTCTAATTTTGTGTCTGTTTCTGTGTTAGAGAAGTCAGCTATGTCTCCCACTCTTGAAAGTAATGGCTTTAAGAATAGATCCTCTAATGCCCAGCAATGCAGTGTTCCCTGTTCACCAGAACCTGGAGCTTTAGGTACTGTCTTATTTGAGGGTTGCACGTGTTCTGCTGTTGTGTCCTGGCTGCTTTCTTCTTTAGTCTAGTCATCTGCAGAGGCATTGCCTGTCGTGGGAAGTGTTTGGTCCCCAGCCAGAATGGGGTGCACATTTTTAACAAGGTACAGCTCATGCTTCTGCATGGTTCACCACCACTGCTACCACTGCCTCAGGGACCAAAACCCTGCAAAGCACTCAGGTTGGGAGATGCGGTGTTGGCAAGGTTTGCAGTGGTATTCTCGGGGGACTTGCAGGGCCAAGACTGAGGCAGACGTGACTGGGAGAAGCTGTTCTGCCAAAGTGTGGGGGCGGGGCTTGGAGTAAGCGGTTAGGTAGTGAATGCCCTCCCTCCCTCACTGGGCTTTTTCCTGCAGGTGACCATGTTTATGCTGAGGGATGGAGGAGGGAGATGGCTTATGCCAGCTCCTTTGTTCATAGAAAAGTCCCTCCATGATCCCTGCCTCTGCCCTGGTGGGAAATGCTCCAGAATGAGTAAACCACTCTCTTTCTCATATGCCCCAGGCTGTTCTCCAACTGCTGCTTCTCTGCTGTATCTCCACAGGCTGTTTGTCATGGTGTCTCTCTCAGGATGGGGACTCAGCTTCCTGCGTCCTTCAGGCTTTCCCAGAGCCGGTCCTGCTGATTTTTAAAGTTCTAGGCCATAAAGAACTGGTTTTAAGAACTCATGAAATTTGGCCCCTCTTTCTTTCAAAGCCAAATGTTGAGGGGATTCATTTTCCCACATGAACTCCATATTGGGATAGTCTGTTTCTCTTCCTTCTCCATGTCTCTGGCTTCCCCAGCCCCCATGGATGGCCACGGTCTGTTTAATTCCCCACTGTCTCCACCCTTCCTCTCTCTTCACTGTGGCTTTTTCTCTCCCTTTTATTGTGGAGATTGTTGTGCCAGTCTTAGGGTTGGTTTCTAGGTTATCGACACTGATGTGAATGTTACCTAGTTGTATCTGCAGGATGAGGTGAGTTTACAGTCCTCCTATTCTGCTGCCTTCTCAGGCTCTTCTATGACTGATAAAACTTTTAAGATCAACTAAAACCCCAACTCCATCTTTTTGAATTTTTTTAACAGGTCACAAGGCCACTGATTTTCCAAAGGGCACTTCTACCTCTGAAAAATTTCTTCAGTTTTTCTATACACTGAAAATCCTCAGCAGTGGACAGGTTTATGTACAGGCATAAACTGATTTGTCTGAAAAATTATGAGGCAATTATTGGACTGAGAGAGAAGTGAAATGTTTCCTTATGTCTGAATCCCTCTCATAGGAAGACAGGAAAAAAGGCTATGAAATTGTTCCTCTAACATGAAAGCTATCTATGTCAAAATATTACGTTTTCAAAATTATTATTATTTAAGTTTCTCAGTCCAAAGGCATGTACAGAATGGGAGTAAAGGGGTCAAGACGAAATGTGCTCAAGACCTCCTGGTAGCTGGTTTCTTGGCTCTCAAGAGTTGCTCCCCTGATAGAAGGTTAAATACCAGGTTCATATCTTCAGAGTCTTCACAAATAATTAGTAAGCTGTGAAAAAATGATGAGGGAACTCCTACCTTCCTCAGTAGTTAACCTTGACCTGGATCCTTTCTGAATTACCCAACAAATACAAAGCTAAGGAAATAATCTGTTTATATTGGCCTCAGGTATAATGAATTAGAGGTCCTCAAATGTCAACATTATGAAAAGAGATGAACATTTCGTGTAAAAATTGGAGTTTTTAAGGTGTGAGGAAACAGCTTTTAAGATGGTATATCCAAGGTAGAAAAGATGGGGAAAAAAATCATTGAATTTCTGAACTCTTAATGATACATAGTTAGTAGGGCAAAGAGATTATAAGTATTATCCTAATATATGGGAAGAAACAGGTCACAAGATAGAAAAATGCACAAAGGACATACCCAAAGAAGTTACAAAAGATATACAAGTGACTAAAAAGGAAGATAGAGGCTATATTTTAATAATCGAGTAGGTGAAAATTAAAATTATAAGTCTGTTTGTCATACAACAAACTGGAAAAGAAAATGTATTCTTATTCATTGTTTTATAAGTGTAAAAATAGAGTCATAAATTTATATACTTTTATATATATATAATTTGGAAATATAGAGAGAAAAATTTAAGATATGTATACTTTTTGGCTCAGCAAGAAAGCAATGAAAGGTGTAACCAAAGGTAAGGCTATAAACATATTCTTAGAAGATTTACATAGTATTACACAAATTTGTATAAAATCTAAAGACTGAAATGGCTTACGGAATTGTGGTACACTTAAATTTATTATACTCTGCGGTCAATTAAAATGATGTAGAAACATCTGTTATTCACATAACTAGAAACTCTAAGTCAGGTAAGATGAATGAAATCCTGATATGTTAACACAAACATCAAAAATATCATTAATGGGGTGCCCAGGTAGCTCAATTGGGTAAGTGTCTGACTCTTGATTTCCACTTAGGTCATGATCTCAGGGTCATGTATTAGAGCCCCACATCAGGCTCCAGCACTGGGCTTGGAAACCCGCTTAAGATTTTCTCTCTCTACCCCTACCCCTCCTCCTTCTGTCTCTTAAAACAAAACAAAACAAAATGAAACAAAACAAAACAAAAAACAGGATTAACAAGAAAAGCAAGAAGTATAAAAAAGGTACATAAACCTAGAATCAATTGTATACATTTAAAAGCACAAAGCTACACTATATATTTTATGGATGCATACATATATAGTAAAAGAATTAAAATACAAATGGAAAATCTACACTTAAAGGAAGTAAGGGAGGTTACAAAGATTGGGGAAAGCTAAATAAGTGCCTTCAGCCCTATCTGTGATGTCATTCTGAAGCAGTCTAAGCTAATATAACAAAATATCAATACTTTTTAAACCTGGATAATGTATACTTTTCTACTGACAATATTATTCCATTTTAAAATATATTAGCAACATAATAAAAAGTTATAAAAATGAATCTTTAACATAGAAAAATATTTCAGATATATTAGTTATCTAATCAATAAGCAAGGTATAAAACATTTGCAACATGCAATGCTATTAAAATTTTTTTATATTTGCATTTTCACATAGCTAAAACTTAAAACCATAGGTTTCAAAGTAAAACATAGTTAACCATAGTGATGAATGGCTGAAGGACAGATCATGTGAACTTTTTTTTCCTAAATCTGTATTTTCTGGTCTTTATACAATGAGTTTGTAATAGAAATACTTTTATTTTGGTATCAGTCTTCATTTTATATCAGTATTTATGCTTACTGATTTTAATCTGAAATGAAATTTGCATTCTTGGCATCTGCTAGAAACTTTGAGAAAGTTCCCACCTGATCCTTCAAGAATGACAAAATGGGAGCGCCTGGGTGGCTCAATGTGTTAAGCCATTGCCTTCGGCTCAGGTCGTGGTCTCAGGGTCCGGGATCGAGTCCCACATAGGGCTCTCTGCTCAGCGGGGAGCCTGCTTCCCTTCCTCTCTCTCTGCCTGCCTCTCTGCCTACTTGTGATCTCTCTCTGTCAAATAAATAAATAAAATCTTAAAAAAAAAAATGACAAAATGAAGAGGCCTCTGCCAAGGACAAAACTGTGTCTGTGAACTTCTTGTTGCTTGACGTTTACATGTCTCACCCTAACTTTCAGTGGTCATTTTTTTTTAAAGTTTCTGTTTAAATTCCAGGTAGTTAACATACAGTGTAATACGAATTTCAGGCATGCAATGTAGTCATTTATCACTTCTGCACAACACCCAGCACTCATCATAGCAAGTGCCCTCCTTAATCCCCATCACCAATTTCATGCATCCCCACTTCCACCTCTCCTCCAGTAACCATCAGTTTTGTTCTCTGAAGGGTCTGATTCTTAGTCTCTCTCTCTCTCCCTCTCTTCAAGTCCCCTCCTTTGCTCTTTGTTTTGTTTCTTAAATTCTGCATGTGAGTGAAATCATATGGTATTTGTCTTTGTCAGCAGTTGTTGCTTAGCCTGGCTTTTGCAGAATATAGTTAGAGTTTAAATATTCCAGTATCAGATACCTTGCTCAGCCATTCTTGGAATTTTCCACATTGATGAAGAAGATTGCATGCAAAATAGCTCAGTAGAATAAGGAAGAAGCTTAGTTTTAAGGGCAGTTTGGTGACAAGGTAGGGGCTGAAGTTGGATCAGAGTTAGCTGCTAAGTTATTGATAGTATCACTTTTTGTGGAAAATACTGAGGGGCTGCCCGCCTTTCTGCCTACTTGTGATCTCTCTCTCCCTGTCAAAGAGATAATATCTTAAAAAAGAAAAAAAAGAAAATACTGAGGGGGGAAAAATACAAGGGAGAGAAATTTAAAGTCGGGTGGATTTTTTTTATCTGACCAACATGAGAATATGCTTGAGTGCTGATGGAAAGAGTCCTTTAGTGAGAGAGATTAAAAACACAATTTCTGAGGAGAGAGTGAAGGAGACTCTGACATTAAGGAATAACCAGACTCTTAGAGAATGAAAAGGGGAAAATGGGAACCAGAACACATCTAAACTCAGTGGTCTTTGAAAACAGGAGAAAGAGAGAGGCTAGAAACAGTGGTGGATTTTTCCATGGTGATGGAAAAGTATGGGAGTTCCCTTTTGGTGATTTCTGTTTTTGAAAGAAACTTAACACTCCATGCCTCTTATATTAACCACAAATATAGGATGAAGACATACTGCCCCCTTCCCTCTCTCTCTCTCACACTCACACACCCACACACACGTGCGCACACACATATAAACAGTCACACTCAGGGCACAGTCACACATGCATTCACAGATACTCAAGAAGAGGGGGTAATGACTAGTTTATTTTGTGAGGTATCAAAATAACAATCACCACAACGGAAATAACTGACTATACTGGGACTGAATTCCATTCCATTCCTCATGCTAAACACTTAATTAAAGTAATGTTTTTGCCTAAAATTAATTGCAAACAGGGCTTTAAAAGTCAACCAAAGAAATCAGATTGATTATTTACTTCTGTCCCGATATATGACTAGAAGAGGATGAGCTGTGTAGCTAATGTGGAAAGTAAAACTTTTCTAGTTTTTTTTTTTTTTTTTTTTTTTTTTTTTTTTTGCTTTCTTTGAAATGATGTGCAAATCAGAACCAACTGAATTAAGCAGGCCATACATCGTACTTGAATACAATGATTAATGGTACCTACACAGTAATTTATGGGAAAATGCTATTGAGTTCAGATATTATCCTGACCATTTTTGCCACACACTATAGTTCAATATGTGTGTGAGATATCACCTTTTTAAAAATAAAAAACAAATTTACATTATCTATTTTTTTCCACATTATCAATCTCAGTAGGTAGACTCTTTTGACCATTTCCAGTACAAAGCAGTAAGCCTCACCTTGGTTATGCCTGTAGGATAATGTTTCTTTACAGTAACATGTTTTATGGGATCCCAGTGGAAAGGAGAAAAAGGATGAAAAGTGTTTAAAATTAAGAAATTCACGCACTATTAGTATAGAATCATCATTCTTATTTTTAGTCTGCCCAATTCAAAACCCCAGGACTATATAAATATATGTGTGGATGTGTTTTGCATTATTAAAAAAAAACCTCAGTGGAAGTACAGAATTAAAAATAACTACAAGTAGTTTATGCACGGTTGCTTGTATCTGTACGGATTTTTAAAAACCCTTGTGTTTCCTATTTGCTTTATGCCCTTTAAAGGACTGAGATTCATAATATACAAAGAAGTTTATGTGATATATAGAGCAGAGCCATAAACCATATTTTATGCATAACAGTGATTAAATGCACGCTTGATATATTTCACTAAGATGGAAACCATGTCGAAAGGCTTACATTTTGATAACTTTCCTTTTGGGGGGCATTTCTAAATTATTTAAGTTGAAGAATAAAATGACTTGTTTGTGAATTTACATGCTCTTTTTAATCATCTTTAGGTAATGCTGATATGGCAAAGACGCTAAATTACAGGCAGCAGTGGGAATCTACTGTATAAAAGGCACAGAATCATTTTGTATATGAGTCCATGAGGAATATTCTGTTCAAGGAGAGGAGACATAAGAAAATTACCTAACTCATGAACCACACATTAAGAGCGTAGTCAGCTGTTGTAAATGCGTATCCAACAACAAACCATTATGTATCTTTGGCTTAATTATATGCGCTTATTACACACCTGTACTGGGGAGTGGAGGCTGCTATTTTGCATTACTTGTGGTTTTCTCTATCAAAACAACATTAGCATTACGAAGCTTATCAAGGTTACGAATGAGTTCTCTGGCTTGGGTTTGTAGTCCTTTTATTTTGTGCACAGCCCAAAGAAGATGAGGAGAACAAATTAGGAAATATTTTAATCATGTTAGCAAAGAATCTCTAAATTTAGAAATGGAATGAATTTATAGACATGGACAGACATCAGCAAAATTACTAAGCTTTTGTAAATCAGCCTGACGTTTAGGAAGAGTAAAAAAGTTAGATAAATTCAGCATTTAATTTTTTCCCCTAGAGTTCCATCTTAAAGGGTATTAATTATGGTGATGATGATGTTAGTGTTATTTACTAGTACCTCAAAATAAGGGAAAATGTTAAACCACCAAATAGTTCATGATTTACACTTTCTGCAAGTCACATTAAATAAACAATCTAGGCAAAAGTGTTTTGTATGTTTAAGAGCATCTCCTAACCAAATGGAGGGTATTAAAACATTTACTATGAGGAAAGTGTAAATAAAAATATGTATGTATCAAAAACAGCCTCAAAAGATCATAAGTGGCTCTAAAAAGAAGAATTTTATGGAGTTCATTTATAAATGTCATCAAAACTTGTTACTTTTACAAATCAGATTCCCCTACTGATTTCGATGTATGCTTATTTTAAAAGCATCAAAGTCATTAACCCAACCTTAAATTTCACCACTGTCTGTCCTTGACGTAGTTTTTCCATCTCTTTGCTTTACTCCTGTCTCCTTCCCTTTCTAATGGGGAAAAAGTAAGCTTCCACTGAAGTAGATAACACATATCCTGATAAACATAATCCTGTTACTGTAATTAAAACAGAATCATTTTGGAGGAATAAATGACAAATGGTGCCTGGTGCCTACAGAAAATTAAAATTCTATTTGGGATTCCCATGGGGTCTAGGACCAATCCTACAGTTGAAGTTTGATAGTTTCTCAGGAAGACAACAGTTTAGTAAAATAAGGGGTTTGGATCCATGAAAAATATGATAATCATAGCAAAAGGAGAAATACTAAATAATGTTATTGATTTATAGTAGGCACAAGAAAGGAGCAGATGGTTGTTTGGAAAAAACAGATAGTCATTTTAGTAGATGCCTCTTAATAGGAAACATGAATTTCATTTCTTACAACTGCAGAAAATCTACAAATAAATTTCTAGAAGTACCAACAAATTTCTAGAAATTGAAGTAATCCTCTGGTAATCTTTTTTCTTAAAGTTTAGATAAACAAAAATTTTCCGGGTCTTACATTGTATTTTAAAGATTCTGTGGCCCCTTCTTTCACAAGAGCAGACACTAAAATAAATACAGTCACTTTTCCGCATCACACTGTAAGTTATAAACTAATTTGGCCTCATTTTATTAATATTTAGAGAGATTATTTTTCAACTCATTTTAAAAAAAATATTTTTGTTCAGTAATTATCACAACATTTTTCTGAGGGATTGCTTTCAGAATGAAACCATCTGATGTGACTAGAACAATGAGGTAATTTTTTAGAACTTAGATTACCTCCACAATGTCTATTACGTATTTTTGCAACTCAGCAAATTATTTCATTTCTCTCTTCCTAGTATGGAAATTTAATCTAGGTATTTATTTCATTTTCAGTAACCTATTTGAAGGAAGACTACCCTTCAGTATATACTATTACATTATGCATTCACAACTGATACTATAAATTATGCAATCTAACAAAAAATTATTAATGGTTTATGGGAAGGGGGGACACAACTGTGAAATCTCAAGTGCTAGCAATAGAAAGTAATTTTCTCTGTTGCCCATCAGAAAGGAAAAGGAGCCCTGTGAGTGTGTTTAAACAGCTCCGTGACATTTACTCCTTCACACCTGTCACTGTTTATAAGGACAAACAATGGTAAGACCCCAAAACAAACTGGAAGTCTAATGCTTAGGCTTGCTTGCTTGCTTGCTTGCTTTTTTCCTTTCCTTCCCTTTCATTCCTATTTTACTCTTATCAAACTGGAAAATTTTCTTTTTTTAAAAAAGTTTTTATCTAAATTCCAGTTAAAAAATACATAATGTTTCACAAATTTGTGTGTTGTCCTTGTGCAGGTCCTATGCTTATTATTCTCTGTATCAGTCCAGTTTTAGTGTATGTGCTGCTGAAGCAAGCACAGGCCAGCTTTAAACATCAATAAACAGGTACTTTCAAACCACAGCTTGGCTTTTCAGTACTTTTCTGCGGAGGTCCATTTTAACATGCGGTTTGTGACAGCCACATAAAAGGAATTGTCAATTTACTGTATGACGTTGATGACCGAATTTGCCAGCTCTTTCCCTCTGCAATTGTTACTAGCACTCCCCCCAAATGGAATATTTTATAATTATTAAGATCACTGAATGTAGATTGTAACGACATTTCAGCCTATTATATCACCTGAATTAGTTAGAGAAGAGATCCTGCGAACCTGGGAATGAATTCTCGTGCTGGGCTGTGTTGCACAAAAGCAACTCCTCTCTACACGGGTGTAGAGCAAGTGAGCACCTTGACTAGGATCATTCAGAGACATCCCAGGTCAACCCAGAAGTCCTAGGTGAGGGGGGAAACTGTATACTTGCTCAGCTCCATCCATCCCTAGCATTGCATGGTTTATCTTTCCCCAGCAGCACTTGTCGACACCAGGAGCTTGGTTCAAAGAGTTGATAACTTTTTTGCCTAAGTGGTTGAATAGAATGAATTCTGCTACAGTGGACGTGGGGCCTGGACTGGGTAGAAAAAGTGGGGACTGTGTGAGAGATCACAGGATCAAGGTCAGAGAAGAAAATCCATGAAGGAGATCCCCTGGGATAGCACAGGTCTTCTCTCTCCTAATCTCATGCCCCCCATGATGATAGCTGTCATCATATAGCATTTCATCTCGTACAGTATAAATCTGGGGACAGAGGTGGTTCAATTTGCAGAACTCCATTTTACAGAAAGTTTTTAATGTCTGAAAAATTTTGTATAAAAATTACAGAGAGGGGGTGCCTGGGTGGCTCAGTGGGTTAAAGCCTCTGCCTTCGGCTCAGGTCATGATCCCAGGGTCCTGGGATCGAGCCCCGCATCGGGCTCTCTGCTCAGCAGGGAGCCTGCTTCCTCCTCTCTCTCTGCCTGCCTCTCTGCCTACTTGTGATCTCTGTCTGTTAAGTAAATAAATAAAATCTTTAAAAAAAATTACAGAGAAATTAGTTATATATAGGAATTCAGTATGGATTAGGCCCAATCTTAGTATATTTTCCTGGATTTGTGCTCCCAGCAATTATACTAAATCTCAAAATCTTAGAAAAACCAGACTTCATATTAAAACATCCCACCCAGAAAGATGAACCTTTTCATCCTAATTCTATTAAAAATATAGAGTAACTTCTTTGTTTTGCTTTTTAATGTGCACTGTGGTATTTCTTAATGCTAAGAATCAAAGCTCACTCAATACAGGATATTCTTATCTGCACTTTCATCCTTAAGTTAATACATTGATTCATCCATAAGTTAATACACAAAGATAATATTCTTAGGACTCATGAATCTGCCCTTTTCTTTTCCAGATTTTATTTGATGTTGACCTAGGGTCTCTCCATAGTATACTAGAGGAGAGGATTCCT
Organism: Mustela nigripes; assembly: GCF_022355385.1. Classification (NCBI taxonomy): domain Eukaryota; kingdom Metazoa; phylum Chordata; class Mammalia; order Carnivora; family Mustelidae; genus Mustela; species Mustela nigripes. The sequence goes on along the minus strand of NC_081560.1, from coordinate 53,727,769 downwards.
TTTGTTTTGTTCTGAGTATTCAATAATTTTGGTATAGGGTAGAGAATTGCAGGTAGAATCCTTGGATCATTAATGAAAATAATATGCTAGTGATGCCTGGGTGGCTCAGTTGCTTAAGCATCTGCCTTCGGCTCAGGTTGTGATCCCAGGGTCCTGGGATCGAGCCCCACATAGGGCTCCTGAGCAGGGAGCCTGCTTCTCCCTCACCCACTCCCCTGCTTGTGTTCCTGCTCTCTCTCTCTCTGTCAAATAAATAAATCTTTAAAAAAAAAAAAACTGCTTTGCAATTTTAATTTTCCCATATGTTGCTAGTAATGAGTGAAATAAATTATTACACATGGGACTAAGTGTAGTGGGTTGAATTGTGTCCCCCTGAAAAGATATGTTTAAGTTCTAATCCCGGGTATCTGTGAATGTGACCTTATCTATAAAGAGGGTCTTTAGAGATATAATCCATTTAAGATGATGTCCTTCTGGACTGGAGTAGGCCCTGAAGCCAATGACTGGTGTTGCTTTGTTTTTATTTTTATTTTTTTAAAGATTTATTTATTTGAGAGAGAGAGTGTGTGTGCACACAACTGACCATGGAGGAAGAGGCAGAGGGAGAACAAAACCCAAGGTGACTCCATGCTGAGCATAGAGCCTGACTCAGGGCTTGATCCCACAACCCTGAGTCAAAACCAAGAATAAGATGCTTAACTGAACACCATCCAGGCACCCCTGACTAATGTTTTCACAAGAGAAAAGAACAGCAGATCTGGGTAGGAGATACAGAGGGCTACATGCAAGGAGAAAGGCCATGTGACACTGGAGGCCCCGGTGATGCCCTGACAAGCCAAGGAATGCCAGTGATTGCTGGCAACCACCAGAAGCTAGGAAAAAGACATGGAATGGATTTTGCCCTCAGAGTGTCCATAAGGAACCAATCCTATCAGCACCTTGATGTTAGACTCCTGGCTCTTAAACTGTAAGACAATACATTTTTTTTTTTTGTTTTAATCCACCCAGTTTGTGATGTTATGGCAGCCCTGGGAAATGGATATGTGCATTATATGCAAATCTGTCAAATAACCACAGTTCAGAGTCTTTTTTTTTTTTTTTTAAGATTATGTTTATTTAATTAGAGAGTGAGAGAGATTTAGAGTGGAAGGAGGGGCAGAGGGAGAAGCAGACTCCCTGTGGAGCAGAGAGCCTGACATGGGGTTCAATCCGAGGACCCTGGAATCATGATCTGAGCCGAAGACAGACGCTTAACTGACTGAGCCACCCAGGTGTCCCACAGTTCAGATTCTTTTCTCACAAAAGAAGATTTAGCGTGAGCCAGAACTTCGCATGCCTAGGACCCTGGGATCATGACCTGAGCTAAAGGCAGACACTTAATGGGCTGAATGACCCAGGTGCCCCAGAATTGGTTTTTCTATTAAAAATGAACACGTCATTCATGCATTAATACAGGTATATTAGAAATGTTATGTAAACTCAGAGGAAAAAACATTAATAGATTTGGGAGTTTGCAATTTGGGAGTTTGTAAACTCAGAGGAAAAAACATTAATAGATTTGGGAGTTTGCAATTTTCTCCTTTTTGGTGGCATGAATTTCCTACTTTCTCTGTCGTATGAATTGCTTGTATAATTAAAAAAATAGTTTGCTTAGTGTATGGCATGTAATTTACATTTCTCTTAGGTCACATGTTTCCCTGACCTTGTGCCAGGAGAAGTAAGGCAATGGACCTACAGTCTTCTTGCCCTGAAATTTTTTTTCTTACCTGCAAACACACACACACACTCAAACGCACACACACACACATCCAACTAATAAAGGAGTGTTAGCTTTATCAGCAATGAGATGTAAAGGAGACATAAATCATGGATGTATCTGACATTTAACCAATTTAGATTCCTTACACACCACTTTCAATTTCAAGTGTGTCCTTTGATTCTCCATTTAGAGAAAACAACCCTGTCTGCTGATCCAAGAACATCTAACCAAGGCTGCCCTATCCCCACAACTCTTGGAAGCCTACTTAGTCACAAAAGAGTAAATTGTGACTGCTGCACGCAACTCAAGGGCCATGTGTGGCAGCCCTGAGACTAACCCTGTTTTCTGGAAACAGCATTTTCTGGGGTCTTTAGCTTTAGAAAATTTAAGAATGCCCTGTTTCAGGGCACCTTGGTGGCTTAGTAGGTTAAAGCCTCTGCCTTCAGCTCAGGTCATGATCTCAGGATCCTGGGAACGGGCCCACATCGGGCTCTATGCTCAGTGGGGAGCCTGCTTCCCCTCTCTCTCTGCCTGCCTCTCTGTCTACTTGTGATCTCTCTCTTTCTCTCTGTTCAAATAAATCAGTAAAATCTTAAACAAAAAAAAAGAATGCCCTGTTTTATGGCACTACCAGTTTTTAAAAGATGGTGGTATTTCTAGGCTTCCCACTAATTTAGATCAAACAATATAGTTACCCTACAAGGCCCTACATGATCCCGACCTACCTTGCCAGATGTTTCTTTACTCTCCTCAGCCCCGGCCTCTCCACACTCCATCAAGTGGGCCATGACCTCTCCTGCCACAAACAGTTTCCGTATACTGTTCCCTTCCTCCCTGCCTCTCTACCTAAATAATCCAACTCATACCTCAGACTTCATCTGGGTTTTTTTTTTTTTTTAAGATTTTATTTATTTATTTGACAGAGAGAGATCACAAGTAGACAGAGAGGCAGAGAGGAGGGGAGCCTGTTCCCTGCTGAGCAGAGAGCCCGATGCGGAGCTCCATCCCAGGATCCTGAGATTGTGACCTGAACTGAAGGCAGAGGCTTAACCTAATGAGCCACCCAGGTGCCCCTTCCTCTGGATTTTTATTCCTTCAGAGTAACTTCCCTTTCTCCTCCAGACTATGTCAACCACACAATATAATATTCCTCTCCTTCCTAGCACTAACCAAGGGTGAAATTTTCTCTTAGTATGACTATTTTATTTAGTTCTTTTAAAGATTTTACTTATTTATTAGAGAGAGCACGCACACAGAGGGAGAAGGCGTCTCCCCACTGAGCAGGGCGCCCAACACGGGGCTCAGTCTCAGGACCCTGAGTTCATGACCTGAGCTGAAGGCTGTTGCTTAACTGCCTGAGCACCCAGATGATATCCTCCAAAATATAAGTTCTATGAGGGCAGAGATGAAGCTGGCTTTTTGTTGTATTTTTTTGTTCACCGTACAATCCCCAGCTCTTGGACAGTGCCTGGCACATGTTTAGGCTATAAATAAATACTTAATTGAACAAATAGATGAGTGAATTGGAGATAAAAACTTTAAAAATGTTTCAGTGCCCCCAATTCTTGAGAGCCTCTCCTTTCAAGTCTGAGTGACACGAAACTGTGTACTGGTTCAGACATAAATGGAAGGAGAGCTTTGAAAGTAGTGGAGTTTTGTGGTTATCCCTAAACAAGTGTTTCCCCTGTGAGCACCATTTTCCTTTTGATGTACATTACCAGCAGTTCTCTCATGTATCCAGTTCCCAGCAAGAAACTTTTAGACTTTGTTCTTTCTGTGTGGGTGATGTTTTACATTGTATTACTCAGTAGAGTTACAATGAGGGTATATTCATGGTAAAAAGGTAGAGTCCTCCATCCCTAGGTTATACATATACATATATATGTATATGTCTGCGTTTTGTTTTTTGTTTTTTTACCTGCCAACTATTCTCTGATGTCCTGACCAGGCCTCCCAAGATGGTGCCGTTCCAGAATGACCTAGTGTATGGGGTCTCTAGACTCAGCCCCACCACTCAGTAAAGCTTCACACAACGTTTTGATTGCTTTCCAATAGACATACCAAGGGCAAGAACTGAGACCAGTTGCAGAGTTTTATTTTCTCTCCATTCCTTATCGATTGCCAAGCCAGATATTCATGAAAATTTTCCTGTCCTCTGCCTGGAGGTGGGATTCTTCAACTGCCCAGACAGTCATGCTCATTGGGGCTCACATAGGACACTTGACCACATTGCTGAGTCCCAAAGGTTTTCTCTCTAAGCCCTGGCTGTCACCATGGGATACTCACTCCAGAGGAGGGGAAGATTTTCTCATCTCTCTTTCTGTTTAACCCAAGGCAGAACTAAAGGCTGTGGTGACAGCCAAATACCATGTTCTTAGGCCTCCCTTAGAACACAGATGGGCAAGTGTCTGCCTATTCTTTCATAGAAATACAGAAAGAAAATGAGATTTTTAGGAAGAAGAGGAGCTGTTTAATGGTGTTACACGTTCTCTCCTTGAAAACAGACCAGTCATTTCAGAAAAGAGGCCTTTCAGGTACCCTGCTTGAGATGTTCCCAGTCTGTTTACTACTTGCACACCCCCAGAGAACAAAACATCCTTATACCCTAGTGTCTGGGCCTCAGGCACATGAGGGGCATTTCTCCAAAGGTCTCCCTGAAATAGAGCCAACTAATGACTTTGAGTGACACTTTTCAATGTGGTGCTCATTTTAATTAGACCCCCTCAGGGGGCCATTATGGTCTGGTTCTCTGAAGGGCCCCTCCTGCCTGCCATCTCAGAGCCAGCAGTGCACACCCTGAGGAGGAAGACTGCGTCTGCTCTGTCCTTTCCCAGCAGCTCCAACCACCACCAGGCCTTTGCTCACTTCTGGAATCTCCCTACATACCTTGCCTACCTTTCATGCATGACCCTTTTCCTTGTTTTTAAACAACTTTTTAAATTTTTGTCAGGATCTGATTGGCTTTCTTCAACGATTCATGAAATGGGCAGCATCCCATTTAATAAATGGAAGAGTGCTCCCAACACTGGGCCTTTTTCGTACCTCTGCCTGGCGTTGAGCTTGACAAGAAAATGACGAAAAGGGAGAACCGCCCACATATGTTTTAGAGATGAAGTGGGGAGCTTTACATCACCAGTCTTAGAAAAATCTCAGGCTTTGCCTCTTCCTGTTTTAAGGGGTTATTCTGCTCGTGGAAATCTGACCAGGCTGCATTCTGCACCATCCCAGCCATGGGAAAAGCTCCCTATTCGATATGCATCCAAAGAGACACGAGTATATTATTCCTTCCAAAGTCAGCTGCAATTGAAGCTCACTAAATTGACTCCACATCTTCCTATCTTGAGTAGTGACAGAGGAATAGCAAGTATTTTTTACTAAAATGCTCATTTTTAACCAACCCCTTCTTTGAAGTTTTTTCAATCACTGATGCAGAGGACGTGTTCTTTCCTTCACAGAAGATGGCAGAGCACCAGCAAGTCGGGGTTTGAGTCTAGGGGCTACTGTCAGTGCCTCAGACACTTACCTAGCAACTGTGTCCTTTGGCCAGCAATGTCCCACAGAATTGAGGGCAGAATTTATTATAAATGTAAGGAGACTAATGTCAGAGGGAAATTCTGGGCATGTGTGTGCACACGTGCATGGGTGTGCATGTGTGGGGAGTAAGGCTGATGCAGGCACATGCCTGTCCTCATCCCTTGATGCACCATATTAATCATGGCCAAGAAATTAATAATTGATATCTCACATAATAGAAAAAAATGTATTTTAGCAAACAACAGCGTACACCATCTTTGCATTTCCTGAGCATTCTACACTGAGCCAGCTAACAAGTTTCTTTTGATTCATCTGTTCACTCTCCTCATCTTCAGGGGACCCCACCAGCTCCCCATGCTGCTCTTCCTCTTACAGAACCGTCCTGCCCTGGGTTGTGTGGAGATCGATGCAATGGTGGATGATAGAAAAGTAACAAGGAAAGGCAAGCAAGGGGAAAATGTGGCATTGGGCAATTGGACCATTAGGTTGTTTTTACTTAATTCATGTGGGAGAAGCACGTCTTCAGCAAGCACTGGATTCCTCAAGGTTACTTTTGTCCCATATCACAGGGATTATCGTTTCCTAGATGATGCTAACACAGCAGGTGCCGTGCTGAGAGCTGTGCATGTGTCAGTTCATTTCACTGTCACAGCGCTCCTCTGTGGCCCTGCTGTTATGATCCTTTTTACAGCTGCAAACACTGAGGTTCAGAGAGGTTGAGTAACTCATCCAAGGTCAAATAAACGACAGGCAAATGCAGGGTATCAATTTGTGCAGCCTGGAACCTGTGCACTAAATTAGTGCTTCTCTGTACTTAGAATTCCAAACTATTTCATAGGTTTCAATAAGCAATCACAAAGAAGTAACCAAAAACGTAAAACCTATATAGAGAAAGCTCTGAAAATGGGTGAATTTGCCATAATTATAGAGGCAAAACCCAACACTCTGAAATACGAACCTTTTCTCCTGGCCTTACATGAATTTCCTTTTACCCGTGGATCACAAAATGGGACCTCCATAGCTTAGTGTCACTCCTTGTCTCTCCATGCAGCCGAGATCTAATCATTCTGCAATACGAATATTACTCTGCTGTAAATTAGCCTCAGAGGTAGAGCTGGCCTTGGAGCTGAAGTAGTGCATTTTTAAAATCACAGTTGCTAAGTAGTACTGAGTTTTTGCCAGAATACAATTTGACCAGCCCTGTCCCCCCAGATTTATTCTGAAGTTTACAAATATCCCATATTATCCCCTTCTAAGAACAGGGACATCAAAGGAGGCATTCCTCCCATAGCTGATTTTGCTACCACTTGGTCCATTATATTCCCTTGGCACTTGTTGAGCTTAAACAAACTCCAAATGGGAGAAAATAGCATTCTGGATGCTATTTGTTTGATCAGGCTGTGAAAAACTCACTCACTCAGTCAAGCTTGCATGCTGAAGGGGCTCGATTGATGGACCACAGATTTGCGGTGCAAGCCTGCATCGGTGAGTGGAGCCAACTCACAAAATGACTATTGATCATGACGATGGTTAAGTTTTTATCTGGTAGCAGCCTGGAGAAACAATAAAAAAAAAAAAAAAAAAAAGATCTGCCTGTAAGTGATGCCCAGGTACAGTTTGGACTGAGAGACAGACGTTTGAAGACCTATTTGTTAGAACACTCCTTGACTTTCTCTTATTTTGAGAGCTACTCTGGCTGCAGAAAAGGTTTCCACCCATGCATCTATGGAAATACACTTAAAGAAGGGGGAACCGAGAAGCCTCATTTAGAAAGTTAGCTTTTGAATATTTTATCACTGTTCATCTCCTGTGCCCCAGGCTGGTTTCATGAGAAAACCTCATTTTATTTCAGCCTCCTCTTCCTTTAAAATTCTGCTCTTTAAACCCAACTCCGGGTTGAAACCTTGTTGGCAAAATAATATAAGCTGGTGTCTGCAGCTAGATGGACCCTTCAAGCCCTCCCAAGGTGAGAAAATGTTATTTTTCCCTTTTATGTGTTGTGGTTCATTGGATGGTATTTGTCATCTTGTCACGTAATAGGAACCACATTCACAGTGTTGAAATACACCCTGAAGCAGCAAGCACCCTGGATGTGGGAGCGGCCTCAGCGCTGAGGTCCTCATCAGCCCCGGCATGTACTCACAGGCTGATGAAGAATTTGCCTCCTTAAAGTGTACCATTTCATTCGCATTTTGTCACAAGGGTCGGGTTACACGGGAACTATCTTCCCATTGGAGAGGGAAAGGGATAATTGGATTGCCTTTAGATGCCTTCTACCATATTTTGCATTGACAATTGAAAAGGTATGAAAAATCAGCCGATTTTATTTTATCCTCTACCACACACACACGCGCACGCGCGCGCGCGCACACACACACACCCTATTCTAACGGGGGAAACAAATAGGTGTTTTATTTATTACGAGGTTAGCTATAGTGGAATCATGGTGCTCGTATATAGCCAAGGATTTCTCAAAGGTGCAAACTGGGAGCCCTGCGGCGGGAAATAGTATTAGGCTTCCCTCTTGGGGAAACTACCCCTTTGCTGTTAGCTTTATAGAGTCTCCAGGAAGCTGCCTGTAGGGGAAGCCTTATACTCAGTCTGTGAGCTTAACCCTATTGCTCCTGCTACCTTGGGTGGCACAGTGAAGATTTTTTTTTTTAACTTCAAGCACAGTGAAGTGCTTCAAACACAAGTATACTTAATCCTTGACAACTATTATATCTTCTTCTCTCCCCGTCCCTCTCTCCCTCCCTACCTCTGTCTTTCATTGTCCCCTGTGGGGAAAGTACATGGGATGATTTTCCCATTGACTTCTTCCAGTCAGGATTATCATGGCTTCAAATCTTCAGGAGAGACAGTCTTGCCTATTAACAAATAGGCTTCTTGAAGCAGTTTGGAAAAAAAACTTTTTCACAAATGGTCTTGGGATCTGTCTGAAGAAAACAGACCCAAGAACACAGAACCAGAAAGTGTACGAATACTTAGAGGCTAACAATCTAACCAGTGGGTTCTTGTGATATTTCTGGTGTTTCAGATAGGAGAACCCGAAGTTAGAGGAAAAAGAGACTCCCAAAAGCTCTGCAAAGATTTAGGGAGCCATTTCAGCTGTTGTCTAGTATGTTCGGGGAGAATGTCCTGTTGAAAAAAGTAAAGAGTTTTCAAATATACAAAAGATATGAACGACCTCATTGCCATGATCAAGGTGTCTCCCTAATGGACTTCAGGCTCTCCTCTCTGATCCTTTCTCTAAATGGCTCTCGATTAGTTTAAAGCCAACTAAAGTAGACAACTAAAAATACTGAAGTATTTTTTATCATACTCTTATGTTTTATTTACTTAGTTGCTTTATATCTATTTGGGCAGCAATTTTTTGTATAGGACACATGAGGAGATAGCCTTGCTCAAAGCAATGTGTTCAATTGAACTGGTCTTATGGCTTCACTTGAGTACTGGAGTACACCTACCTGCGTTAAGGATTTCCGTGCTAAAATTGTTTTAGCTAAGATCTAGAAGTAGAATTTTGAGTCTTCTGGTCCCACTTCTCTATACATTAAAATAGGTGTAAATTATTTTCTAAGAAGAGGCTTCATTCTGCTCATAAAGATAGAATAGTTTTAAAGTGCCCTTTTTCTGCGGTCCTGTGTTTTTTGCTAGATGCCAGTAATTTCATAATGTCAACCATATTCGTGGTTAGAGCTTCTAAAGGTATAATTCTAAATTTAGTTGTGAGCAGAGAGCAATCATACTCCATATAATTGCCAAAGAGCACAATCTCTGTACTTGAACTGCCTTTGGCATGAAGTGGTTAGCCCATGTCAGTAGGCTCATATCACTGGTCATGTACTACCCTTCCAGATACTGTTGAGGTCATTATGGTGCATAGTACCATGTATGTGGGACCTTCAGGATAATTTCTTCCTCGTCCTTCGTGTCTGGAGGAACTGAGTATCTTCTAATATTTGTTCATTTCTGTTTTATGGGTAGTGTCTGGTGTATTGCCATTTGTTGCTTATAGGGATGGTCCAAATAGGAGCGTACTCATACCAAGATGAACATGAGCCTTTGGGGTAGTCATTTTATATAGCTTTACCCTTAGATCTGTTTACGGTCTTTGTCCTTGTTTTTCCTTTTTCTGCCTCTACTTGATTTTCTCTTGCTGCAGTTTAGTAATCTGGCAAATCATTTTTGTGGAAAAGAAGGTGAATCAATATTGCCACTTAAGGGAAGGAGGATATTGCCCCAAAGATGCAGAAGAAGAGCTTGACGTATCACATAATAAGGTGGTAAAAATGAGAGATGATTCTTATTCAATCCCTCAAAAGAATTCAAAAAGAAAAAAAAAAATCTCTGAAAAAAAGCAGGCATCCTCAGGAAAAATCAAGTTGTGGTAAAGTCAGAGCTACAAATATAGCCAAAATAAGAAAAGAGTGCAAGTAGAAAAAAATCACAATAGTGATGAAAAAGTGTAAATTTTTTTTTAGCTTTTACTTAAATTCCAGTTAGTTAACATACAGTATAATTAGTTTCAGGTGTACAATATAGTGATTCAGTAACTCCATACAACACCTGATGCTCATCACAAAAAGTACACCTCTTCATCCCCGTCACCTCTTTCATGCATCCCCCGACCCTCACCTCCCCTCTGTTAACCATCACTTTGTTCTCCGTAGCTGAGAGTCTTTTTCTCAGTTTACCTCTCTTTTTTTTTCCTCCTATGATCATTTGTTTTGTTTATTAAATTCCATGTATAAATGAGACCATATAATATTTATCTTTCTCTGACTGACTTAATCCACTTAGCATAATACTCTGTAGCTCCACCCACATTGTTGCAAATGGCAAGATCTCTCTCTCTCTCTTTTTTTTAATGGCTGAACACACACACACACACACACACACACCACCTCTTCTTTATCCATTCATCAGTCAAAGGATATTTGGGCTCTTTTCATAATTTGGCTATTGTTGATAATGCTGCTATAAACATCAGGGTGCTGTATCCCTTCAAATTAGTATGGAAAGTATAAATTTGCTTTGATGTTGTTTATAGATAGCATAAAAAATTTTCAAATCTGAATTCATACTGTGGAGGACACACTACGGTGTGTTTGGGAGTTATTCTCCCAGAAGCAGAGTAAAAAATGCAAAGAAGTAAGAGAGATGAGAAAAAATGTGGAAGACAGAGATTTTAGATCAGACACATAATAATTTTCCAAATGCAAAAACCAGAGTGATACTTGTGAAATGATGTATTAGAAGACATTTTCTTGAGTTGAAATGAAATCACAACTCAAAGGGACTTATCAGAATCTAGGCAAAATTATAAAAAGGACCTGTATCTAAATAAACACTAAATTTTAAAAACCTAAGTTCAAGAAGGATGTATTATTTTCAGAAAGAAGCAACAATAAGAACACTCAAATTTCTCTTTTTTAACATGATTGAAAGGAAGAAAAAATTAATATCTATAGAATTTTAAGCTATAAAAGGTTGGAAAGCAAGAATTTTATATGAACTCTGATGGCATGGCTGTGCAGACAGTCAGTCAAGGGTTAAAGGACATAACAGTATGTGTCCTTCCCAAGAAGGATACCTGAAGGTGAATCTAGCTGACCTAAATAAATTAATAAGCAAACAAACAATACAAGAATGCAGCATCAAGTGTAAAAGACTGGAAGGATTCATTGAAACCAATGTAAAATTTAGAAAATTAAACTGTTGTAATCACAGACTTCAGAGAGAAACCTAGAACTATTATTGAAACAGGAGATTCAAGTAATTGAAAATATAGTATAGGGGCACCTGGGTGGCTTAGTTGATTAAGTGTCTGCCTTCTGCTCCGGTCATGGTCCCAGGGTCCTGGGATCGAGCCCTGCATCAGGATCCCTGTTCAGCGGGGAGTCTGCTTCTCTCTCTCCTTTCTCCCACTGCATGTGCTCTCTTTCTCTCTCTAGCCCTCACTCTCTCTCAAATCAATAAATAAAATCTTTTAAAGAATGATGTATAGGGGCACCTGGGTGGCTCAGTGGGTTAAAGCCTCTGCCTTTGGCTCAGGTCATGATCTCAGGGTCCTGGGATCAAGCCCTGCATCGGGCTCTCTGCTCAGCGGGGAGCCTGCTTCCTCCTCTCTTCTGCCTGCCTCTCTGCCTACCTGTGATCTCTGTCTGTCAAATAAATAAATAAAATATTTTTTAAAAATGATGTATAAAGGTAAGCTGGGTTTATAACCTTAAATTAAGTAAAAATTTGGAATTGGAGTTCTGACAGGCCACAGAAAATTAAGAGACCACTAAGGTCTTAAACATATGTGAGAATGTTGAATCAAAATGTATTTTTTATGACCTCAAGAATGAGAGAAACAGGTTTCAGGATTAATTTAATATAGGTCACTGTAGAATTCAAAATTTCTGCCTTCCCAGTAACTGCAAAAAAATACCAATAGGTGAATAACTGTCTACCTAGCAGAAGATAGAAAACAAAGACAACAGTATCATCAGGAATCTTAAAATGAGAAAAATAAACATGCCCATTTTGACAGTACATGCCAGTAAGCTACCACCTCACCATATCCCTCGACCCTCAGCATGATGGAAAGATCATTTTATTGAAGAAACTGAGAATAGCATGTGATCCTTGCAGACAACCTGATATAGAAAGTGGTTTTCTGTTTGTTTTATTTTTAGGTACATAAATTCATACTTTTGAACATAAATACTGTGGTAGATTGAAGATGGCCTCAAAGTCTTTGTCACTCTTGTCCCACCAAGAGGTGGAGTTGACTTCCCTGACCCTTGTCTTGGACTCACCTTGTGACTTGCTTTGACCAATGAAGACCAGCGGAAGGTCTGTCCTGGGCCTTGGACAGCCTGAGTTTGTGCTCTCTTGGAATCTTAAAGACACCATGCTGTAAGGAAGCCCAAGTTACCTTGCTTTAGACAGAGGCTGCAGGAAGTTTTACCAGAATATATATTACCACAATAAAAAAAGTACATCAAAAGCACAAATACATGTTCCCTTCATGTCATTTTATCCTACCCTTATCACAATTACTTTTAGTATTAATAAGGAATTTTCCCACTTAGAGTTTGCTCAATTTTTTTTATTTGAAAAATCCAGATATTTTGGAGGGTTGCCAAATGTAAATCATTATCTAGTGATAACACCCTCAGACTTCAGACCGATGACATTTCTGTGAACTCTGCTGGCCAGATGCACACTGTGGGGGTGGTAGCCAATTCCACACAATCAATAGTTTCTACCAAGGAAATATTCTTCTTTTCTAAAGTTCCAGTTAATGAGCAAAGCAACCTGATTGTTATCATCGTCTCAATTTATTATGTTAGCTGTCCCCTCCTAACCCAAATTGTATAGTTAGCATCTAGAGGTGTAGTTTCTGTTCCTGAAGTAAGTAGATTTCCAGGGGACCATGTGTGGGATTCTTACTGCATTTTTCTCATGGCTCAACCTTATTCCATCGTCTTGTCTGCTGGAAATCTCCTGAATAGACCCTGCTCCATCTCATACCTACCTTTTCCCTCCTGCCTTTCACTATATGTCCTGAACTGCTTGAAGCTATCTCTACTCCCGCTCTCACCTTGGTATTTCTTAACTCTGTATCCTTTTAGAGCTGTATTCTCCCCCTACAATTTTGTTTGTGCTTCTCCCTTACACACACACACACACACCCCTGGCAAACCTCCGCATATCATTGAAACTCTTCAACTATCACAGCCTCCTGATCATTTTTTTGGATCTTCTCCACTCCACCTTCTCTAGACATGCAAATCCATGCACACTTCAAGAGGATTTAGATGACTTTCCTCCGGGCTCCGAAGGGTTTTTCTCTCTTATCATACTTACTACATGGCGTTACATTTATCTCTTTCTGTGTTCATTCCAAAGGCCCCCCCACCATCCCTTCTCACTCACCTCTAAGTTCTTGGAGGACAGAAGCTCTGCCTTATAACTTCTGGATCTCCCAGCACCTAGCAGTAACATCAGTGGCTGGTGACTGATTGACCAAATAAAGAAGATGGATTCCTAATCAGTGAGTGAGTGAGAAGCATGGACCCCACAATGTTAGTGTGTGCAAATAGGAATGCAGAAAATGGCATGGCCCCTGCCTTTAGTTCATCAATAACCAACTTGTCAGTTATTCAGTAGAGTAGAAAGCCTCTACATTTCTTATTGTTCCCTCCACCAGTAATTACATAAAAAACCTTGAAATGGTCAGCCACAGTTGTAGGATTTATATCTATTGATATGACATTCCTGTTTTACTTCAGAATCTACTTAACTACAAAATGAGTCAGTTTCAGAAAACACTTTCCAACGGAATGTTGTTCTATAACAAAGTTCATCAGAGACAGAAAGAGTTAACTATGTACTTTTCTTAATAAAATTGAAGAGGTAGGGCATCATTTTTTTTGAAGTATGGCATGCTCTGTGACACCATGTAATTTGGGGGGTATCTATACTTTGCTTGGAAAAGAAAAAACAATACCTAGTCTTTTTAAGACTATTTTTGCTGCCAGGAAAAAAAAAATCATTTGCTCTGTCACAATTATGGCCATAAATCTTAGAATGAGGACATTTAATGATGGCTACAAAGCTTCCTTTATTTTACCTTACACAGACAGACTTCAAACTTACTAAGCATGTCAGGAAAAGCAGACTGGGTCCATTTTAGTTCTTCAAATGTATGTTTGAGAAATGTGCCATTAGAAGGAAATACCTCTCAGCCCTGATTTTGCCTGGCTTAGGGGAAGACTTCTGCATTCTCTATGTAATCAATTAATAACAGTAAGTGATTTAATGATAAGTAAAAGATTTAGACTTTCACTTCTTAATTTACTGAAATCATTGAAATAAGTTGGTTTAATCCACTTTCAGGTTTCTTTGTGACTTGAGGTTCCATGAGCTTTTAAAATTTTTAATTCATTTTGATGGAGCACCTGGATGATTCAGTCAGTTCAGCAACAGACTCTTGGTTTTGGCTTAGGTCATGATCTCAGGGTCATGAGATCAAAGCTGGTGTGTGCTCCTCCACACTCAGCGGGCATCTGCTTGGTATTTTCTCTTTCCCTCTTCCTCTGCTCCTTTCCCTGCTCATGATCTCCCTGTCCCTCTCTTTCTCTCTCAAAATAAATAAAATCTAACAAAATAAAATTTTAAATTCATTTTGAATAGGAAATAGATGCTTGGAATATTATATTCAAAACACCCCAAAGAGAATGGTGCAAGATCTCCCCCACCCCACCTCGGGCTCCCTGTCTTCCCTAACACCTTCCTTGATCCAACCACGTGTATCACCTGCTTCTATATCCTTTCAGAGGTATTATATGTAAACCAAATATAAACATGCAGGTTTTGGTTTTTTTAGTTGAATATCTCTTTGAGATCATTCTGTATCAACATATATGGAGTTTGTTTTAAAAGCTGCATAGTATTCCTTTGGATGGGTAAAACAATTTATAATCAGTAGCAAAGTGATAAATATTACAAATGACATTTCAATGAATATCATTGGAACACGTATCTTTGCACACATGTGAAACTGTATATATAGCTTAGATGCATAAAGAGGAATTGCTGGGTCAAAGGTTATATCACTTTTTTCTTTTCTTTCTTTATTTTTTTAAATAGTAAGGAAGATTTTATTAAGGACTATTGTGATAGGTATCTAGACTCTCAGAATAGGAGACAGAGATTAGGCTCAACTCTTTCTTTTTTTTCCTCTTTTTTAAAAAATTTATATGTTAATATATCCAGTTTTTTCTTAATGCCTACTATAAACCACTCTCCATAGATTTATACCAGTTTATTCTACCACGAAAACAAGCGTGCTGGAACTGTCCTATTTCTTATCAAAGAATGTATCACTAAAATCGATCTTGACCAAACTTACAGGTTAAAATATGCTCCCAGAGGGGTGCCTGGGTGGCTCAGTGGGTTAAGGCCTCTGCCTTCAGCTCGGGTCATGATCCTGGGGTCCTGGGAATGAGCCCCGCATTGGGCTCTCTGCTCAGGGGGGAGCCTGCTTCCTCCTCCTCTCTGCCTGCCTCTCTGCCTATTTGTGATCTTTGTCAAATAAAATAAATAAATATTTTTTAAAAAATGCTCCTAGATATTATAAAATATGGGGGAATCCTTATGTTTTTCTAAGACAACCATTTGGAAAGCATTTTTAAATGTGAAAATCTTCTTATTTAGAATATTTGAACCCAGTTTGATGCCTGAGATAATCTGAAATGGCTTAATACCCATGGAAAAAAAATTTTTCAAATTGTACGGGTGGCGAATTCATTCATGAGGGACCTGAAGCATAAGCCAAAAGGAGGAAAGGGGAATTTGAAACTTTTCTTCCTTTCCTTTTTTTCCAGCCAAACCCTCTCTCTCCTGAGTTATCTTTGCTTAATCCTCCCCAACCTTTTCCACATTTTGTAAAGGGCTATGCAGTTTGCATTGTCTTTATTCCTGAGTGTGGTTACTCAAAGTTTAGTGACTGGATAAAACCACCTGTCTGGACATTCAGCTAAGAGATAGGACATTTATGCTTGTCTTTTAACCAGTTTACCTGATCATTCTCTGTGCTAATTCTCCTTTGGAGTTGAGTTTTTATTTTTCCGTTCTTTGCCTTCTTAGGAAAGAGACCTATTCTTTGAATCGGTAGAGCTGACTTAAATGCTCACTTTTCTGAAGCAGAGCACAAATTAATGTAATCTTTATTATATGCTAGTCACCGTCATTGTGGTTAAGTACCACGTAGCGCAGATGCAGCATTTTTTAACGACACACGCAAACACACAAACACACAGGCACCATGATTTCTCTTTGATGAATATGGCAAGCTGTTCATTTTTTCACAGCTGTAAAAAAGACCATCAATTGTAGTAAGTAAGATGAAAGTACCCATTTCCTCTTCTTGACTGAAAGGAGAGAGCAAAATCAAGTTAAAGCAAAAACTTGACTAGGATTCTTATTCCTGGCTGTATATTTCTACTTGAGCAATATTTTAAAAAATGTATTTGGCCATTCTAAAAATTAAAAGACAAAATTGGACACAATGGGGGATCTCACTGGGATATTATTGCAAATCAGTATTTAACTGGGCCATAGCAGAGTCTAACTGAAGATTTACATAAAAACCAAAACATAAAATTAAAAAGTAAAAAATTTCAGTAGGTTTTCAGAAGCAAAGTCAGTAGCAAAATCTTTATCACACTTGCTAAAGAAGTCAGTTCCTTACACATAACCTAAATGATCAGTGTGAGTGCTGGTAGTTTCTTTTTCAGTTTTCCTTTTGATTAAAAATATATGTGTGCTAGGTGGTAAGTGAATGCTGATGAAGTATACCATTCCAGTTAGCTCTGTGAGGAATATTTATGTTCTGTACATAAGAAAATGGGCAAGGACTTCTGGGGGGAACTGTTAGGTCAAAGGCAAAAGCAAAAGGAAGATTCAGTTATAAAACACGCAGAACTTCTAATATAACATAGCAAAAAAAACAATACAAAGCATCCAAAGCACTAACCAAAAATGTGTTGGCAAGATTTCTGTAAGGGAAGTAGGGATGCTAGAAAAATGGAGGCAACTAAACTGCCAAGGAGGACAATGGGCAAAGGGATATGTTGATGATGTGGGTTGACATGTTAGGGCCCATAAATAGAGGGTGTTCTAAGAAGAAAAGGACATTTTAAAAATAATACTAACATCTCATCCAGAAGAGCCTATACTTTGAAACTCTTTTTAGCTAGGGAATGACCTCTCCGTTCTATAGCAGTGGTTCTTACAGTGTGGTTCCAGACCGGCATCATTGGCATCACTTCTAGAAACTTGTTAAAAATTGCAAATGGTCCCACCCCAGATCCACGAATCTGGGTTGAGGCCCAGAAATATGCATTTAACAATGATTCTGATGCAAGCTTGTCTGGCCCCCACTCTTCTGTAGATGAAGCCATTGTCTCAGAGCTTCAGAAAACATCTGTCGGGGTGCCTGGATGGTTCAGTCAGTTAAGCATCTGTCTTTGGCTCAGGCCATGATCCCAGGGTCCAGCTGTTTGAAAAGGATATTAACTATTTCTTTTTTCTCTCCGTTATATCAGTTTGAGGCAAAGATCATACTGAACACGAATCCCATGTGGAAATCTTGGAAGATGAGTGTTTCTAGATGGCAAAGTGTTTTGGAAGTTTAAGTTAGCCTGCTTGTATGCCATAGAGACCACTGTGATTTTTCTATTGTTGAGCAGTGTGATTATCATAGTAATAGTCAATATTGATTGGGCATTTAGGGAGGCATTGTGTTGAGAAAAATCTTATTTAACTTATATGTCTGTGAGGTAGATACTATTATCATTTTCATTTTATAGCTGTAACAGGTTAATTAACTGTCCAAGATCATCCAGTTAATAAGTGGTAGAGAGGACATAGCCGGTCCTGATGCCAGATTATATGCCTTTCATCTCCACAGTTTCTACTTCTCTGTGCCTTTTCCTTGGCCGCAGACAGTCCTTCAGGACTTTTCTTCTATTCTTGATAGCTTCCACCACCCATTGCTCTGGGTTGGACCACTTAAAACTGGCCCAACATCCACAAAGAAATGAGACACCATCTGAGTAACTTTTCTTCCCATGCATCCCTCTTCTTACAGAAAAAATACGTAGTACACATAGCTTTAAGGGTCTCATTGCCCTCACAGTGTGAAACCCAGTGATATTTTAACGTAACGTGGGAAAGGTAGCATCCTTCAAAATCTGTATTTGTGAAACTAAGGTCTTCAGATTATGTTTTATCACCCCTGACTTCCTTATCATGCAGAAAGCTGAGTCTCAGGGAACTTCTCTGGGCTTTGTAGATTTTGAGAAGAGGCAGAGGGGAGTGGGAAAATAGGATCAGACACGTAAATGGGTTTTTCTCAGTGGGGCTTTTCCCTAGTACCTTCCTCATCACCTTAATGTTTAACATCACTACCAATGCCTGCCTTCCTCAACCCCCTCATCCAGCTGGGTCCCAATTTCTATCTGTTGCATTTTCTAAATAACCCCACCCTTGGTCACCTCTTTCTGCTTCCGCTGTTGTCTTGAATATCACCTGATGAAGTTTTTTAGAATATAAACAGAAGGCAATAGAAAGATACAGAAAACATTTAAGGCAAGGAAATGCCATAATCACATATGAATTACATTATAGAGCCATCATTCAGACAGTTGTACAGAGGCTAGATTGGCAGACCAGCAGTCAGGAGAGAAATGAGTTAGGCATGAATGAAATAAAAAGCACGAGAGCTCTGAACATGGTGCCAATGATGGAAACTTACGTATTGGTTTCTGTTTCTGTTTCTGCCAGTCCTCTAGGGCTTAAAAAAAAGGTTTCTTTGTACCAAATAACAAATTCATTTAATATTCATTCAATAAATACTGAGTACTTACCACATGAGAGGCATGAGCTATGGCCATACAATAGTAAAGAAAACAAAATGCAAACATGCTTTGTGTGGCTAGCCACCATTATACCTTTACATGAATGAATGCTCTGAGAAAATACCTTAGTAAGGGAATGAAAACAAAGGTATTCACACGTAGGTCATTGATTTGAAGATAAAGACACCACACCAAGAGAGAAGTAATGAAGACAAACTTCCCCTCCTTCCTCATTTTAAGTAGGTCTTCCTCCAGATAGAAAGAATACAACTCGCCTTTGGATACCAATAGGTTGAAACATGTGTTTAAATTTTTTTGGTGAGCTGGCATGCAGCAGAGTGTGAGCTCCAGAATGGCTAAGACATAGATCAGTTAAATCTGAATTTGAGAAAGAGAAAAGACCCTTAATGCTACAGAAATGTAGATGTATTAATGATCTTCCATACCTTTCTGGGGATGAAAATAATAGAGTCTTAGGATTCACTTTACCTATTTTGTGTTATTTAAAACTGGTCTGGAGTATAGCTTAATTTTGACTTGTAGATTGCCTAGTTTCTTGCTACTCAAAGTGTACTTCTAGAACCGTAAGGGCCTGCAAACTGTTACTGGTCTGTAACAGTATAATACAGATAAAGAGAATAAGCATTTAGAAATTTTTTTTAAGTTTTTTGGTTTTTTGTTTGGTTTGGTTTGGTTTTTTATTTGAGAGAGCATGAGAGTGAGAGAGAGGGAGAGAGTATGAGAGGGGAGCGGGTCAGAGGGAGAAGACGACTCCCTGGTAATCAGGGAGCCCGATGTAGGACTTGATTTCGGACTCCAGGATCGACCTGAGCCTAAGGCAGTTCCTTAACCAGCTGAGGCACCCCAGCGCCTGCCTTTAGAAATTTTTATAGCAACTTGGCAGTGTAACTTTACATCTATTGAATCTTCTAAAAAGTTGTCTTGCCTGTTTTGTGTCTTTTAAACTTATTTTTCTGTTCATTTTATTGTATGTTACAAAAATATCGGTATATGACAGATTGTGGTGGCGGGGGGTGGGAGGGGGAATGAATAATCCTTCACTACACAGAGTTTGAGAAGCACTGGCCTGGCTTATTGCCCTTGAGCTGTCATTAATCTCTCAGAAACTCAATGGGGGGCCGCCTGGCTGGCTCAGTCAGAAGAGCATGCGACTCTTGACCTTGGGGTCATGAATTCAAGCCCCATGTTGGGTGTAGAGATGACTTAAATAAATAAAAAGTGTAAAGAAAATGATCACTAGTAATATTCAAGGTATCCTATCCATGGGCACCCTTGGACCTTTTATGATTTCTGTAAAATAAAACTGGTTTCAGAAAGATAAACATGTCCCAGTTTAGGTAATTACTGTGGCACTTAGTCTCAGGAGAACAGAGTAGTGGAAAAGGTCCAGGAGAGCCAAGATTTTACCTGAATTCATCCATCTACTAATGGCATGACCTTGGGTGAGGAAGAACTCTGAAGTTCTTCTTCTTAATAGAGGAATATTCTATTAGTAAGGAGATCATTATTTCTGTATTAGAGGATTTGGAAGCATAAATGTCTCCACAAAGGTTGCTTAGCACAGGATCTGACACACAGGAGGAACTCACTCATTTTGGGTGTTAATATAGTTGTTTTGGCAGATCCTCTGGAAGGGGCTCGCTAGGGTCCATGCGCTCTGATGGCAGAAAGCAGCATAGATTCTGGTAGACAGTTTAGGCTCAGATGGTTCTGATCTTGGCTGTTAATGTAGATCAAGGCTTCCTAGGTTTCATGGGTATACGTGTCACCTGGGCATCTTATTAATGTGGAATGTAGTAGACCTGGGGTCTGTGAGTCTACATTTCTAACCAGCTTTCCTATGAGGTGGATTCCACTAGTCCACACAATACAAAGCCCTAGAGCAAGGTTCCAGTGGTAGTAGGTAAAAACCACCTGGAGGGCTTGCTAGCACAGATTCTCAAGGGACAAAAAGGTAGCCAGTTTCTTTTTCTCTTGGGTGTGGCCTGAAAATGGGCATTTCTAACCAGCTCCATCAGCATTAACGATGCTGTAGCTAATTTTTTTTTTTTAAGATTTTATTTATTTATCTGATAGGCAGAGATCACAAGTAGGCAGAGAGGCAGACAGAGACAAAGGAAGGGAAGCAGGCTCCCTGCTGAGCAGAGAGCCTGATTCAATTCGGGGCTTTATCCCAGGGCCCTGGGACCATGACCTGAGCTGAAGGCAGAAGCCCCAACCCACTGAGGCACCCAGGTGCCCCCTGTGGCTAATGTTTTAAGAGCTTTGAGAACCATTGCCCAGGGTATGAGGCAGAAATCTTGACTTATTCATTGATCTTTAGTAAATCACCGGACTTCCTCCAGTTTCCTCCTCTATAAAATGAGGGCAAACTGAATGATTTTTAAGTTTCCTCCTAATTCTAAAATCTATCCGTTCTTTCTGGTGGTTGTCTCAAATACACATTGGTAATTGTAGAAATCCACGTAAATAAATTTTTATCAGTGGTGTTTCCTTTATTTACAGATAACTAATGATGACACAGAGGTACCTGGGAAAGAACTCCTATCAGCAACCTTATTTGCCCTAATGGGATGAGGTAAGGCAGTTTGGAGCTGATTTTTTTTTTTTAATAGAACCATTGTTTTCTAAGCCTAGAAGTCACAATCCTTCTGTCTGTTCTCTTCATGAGCAGCCCAACAAAGAGCTCTTCTTTTTTTGACTTAGAATATTTTGTAGACTGATCTTAATGTTATCATTGAATGGCCAGAAACTATAGTGAGCACTTGGTGTGGGCTTAGCCCTCACAACTACCTATGTGGATTAGTTCTTAATCCCATTATTTTTAATTAGAAAACTAAGGCTTAGCGATTTTAAGGTCCCCAAGTTCACACAGGTGTTAGTGAGGGAGCTAAAATTCCAAGCCAGAGAGATGGCAGAACCTGCACTCCTGACATCTGAGTTCTAGTGATGTAGAAGAGAATAAAAAAAATAAAGAAAGAAAGGAGAGAGGAGGCTGTTGGATGTTTTCATGGTTACTTACCTTGTTTTTCCCAACCCTCTCAGTCCTTAATAATCAACGATGGTGACAAAGCAAAAATCATTTTGAGTTTGGAAGATCCCAAACACAAGAGAGCACTTATCTGTAATTTCATATATATGTGTGTATGTTTATAAGTTCACAGTCACTCTAAACTAATCTCTGCTGACATGTCAAGAGTGGTTAGCTCTGGGGAAGTATGGACTGGATAGGAGCAGAAGGGAACTTTCTGGGTCATGAAGATACTGATCTGGGTAGCAGTCACAAGGTGGTATATATAAGCAATAATTCATTGAGCTGAACATGCAAGGTTTGTGTATTTTACTGCATGTTAATTCTACTTCAGTAAAAAAAAGATACCCATGAGCAAAATGCATACACATGCACATATTCATACACATATGACTGTATTTTCTAATTTATATTCAGCCACATCTGTGGTCATTTGGAATGAGCACCCCATTTCACCAACAGGATTAAGTCAGGTGAAGCGGGGACTCTCTAGCCCATGACTGATTTTCCAGTTCCTGATATTCTTCATAACTTTATATTAATTACAGAGACAATATACACCTTTATGCTTTTGGCCAGACATACTTATCAAAAAGCAAAATTAGGCCTAAAACGTCTGGCCCCAAACCAGCACATGAATTTATACAGTACATTCAGGAAGATTCTAAAGGGGCAGTTGTTTTCAATGAACTGTCTGACATCCTAATATTTGGTTCACCTGTATTTTTCCGATCTTGGCCTGCAATACTGTGTCCCCTCCTTTCTTTGTAAGATAATGGAAGATAATTTCCTGAGAATCTCATTGGCTATATCTGTCCATTCGAGAGGTCACTTAATTTAGTGTACTCATTAAGTACCCCTCTTAAAGTTTAATAATTTTGCTGGCTCCATGCTCTCCCATTCCTCCCCAATGTATTTTGTGTAATTTGTTCTTGTTACAACTCATCCCCCTTCATCTGCCTATAAACTGTAGTCATGATATTTCATGATATTGCCGGTACCATATAATTTACAAACGGCCTCACATACCTAAAGGTCTGTTTAGAAAGAAAGAATAAATTGTTGCCGAGAAAGCTCAGGGAAACAAGTGGAATCAGGAAGTTTCATTAGAGACAGCTCAAAGGAAGAGATTTTTATAGTGGTAGTTTCTTATTCTTAGACAAGGAGGAGACACTTGCAGGGTTGTGGTGCAGGGGGGGCGAGGTTAAGCAGACAGCAATTTTGTGTTTCTAGTTAAACTGTTTGCCACCAGTGGCAAAACAGAGTCTGCCACTATTAAACAGGCGACATCAAGGTAAGTGGCCTTGGCATACTAAAAATATTTCAGTGCAAAGATTAATATGAACTGTTCTCAGGGAGAGAACTGCAGAGCTGAAAACAAACAAACACACACAAAAATAAATGCATCCCTTTGAAGTACTTTTTGTGGAGGGTCTGCCTTGAATGCTGAAAGGAACAAAAGCTGAGAATCCATAGGAGGCAACATTTTTAACCTGTCCCATTGTATCCAGGTGTCAGGGAGATGCTGAATGGCCCGTAATTCTCCAGGCTGTGGAACAGGAATGGCGGTCTCTCCCCCACGCCTTGATGTACAGTTCCTATTAAATGTAACAGGAGTTACAAACCATGAGAGAAGAAAACCAGATCTGTCTCCTCTACTGCATTAGAATTGAGAAGTGAATTCTCTCTTCTCACTGCTTGGGGTTTCATTGAAAATAACGGCATTATATCTAAATGTACCGGAAAAATAGATGTCTTCATTAACTGCAGGGTCCTCCTTTTCCTTTTCTGTTCTGGAACAGTGCGATACTAGTGTTATTTTAAAATATTTTTAAAATTGTAATTCTTATAGAAGTGTTAGAACTGTGACATGTCCATCACAGCATTGAAAGTATTTCCCTGGTAAAGATGTCATACTTTAAGTCACATTTGTCTACGCCTGTCCTAACGGAGAAATAACAAACAAATGTTGCCGAGGTTCAAGTGGTATTTAGAGATTTCCATTTTAAGGCACATTAAGATGCTTTAGGATTTAAATAATTCTCCCTACCACCCTTCCCACCCACCTGGAAACCGTGCAGTCAAGTGGGGGGGAAAATGTGGCTCCCCATAAGGGTTTACTTCCTAACGCCACTACCTGATTTCAGTTTCCAGAGAAGTGGCAAACCAAAAAGCAAACCAAAACCAAATAAACAAACAAAACCCCCCTCCTATTAACATAGGAACCCCCTGGTGTTTCAAGCTGAAACTCTTGACAGGATCTCACATTCTCTCAAATCTGGTGTCATTTTTCTTTAATATAAAAGGTCAGATGAGGCTGAGAAACACGATTGGTCTCTGGGGTAGAAACGGGGTTGGGGATCAGCTTCTCTTAGGAACACATTAAGAGCCTGTATAACTTTAGAAAAGTTGATGTGATAGGTTAATACGTTGGAGGAGATCTCACTTTAAAACGGTTTCGTACTATTCTTTGATAAGACACTTTGTTTGCCATCTCAGGATGCTGATGAGGGCTGGTATTTTTTCCTCGCTGAATAAATGACATCACACAAGTGGCATACACAATAGCAGATATAAGTCCACAAGCCATGGGCATCACTGGGATTTGGGAAATGAAGGGGTGTGGGGGTGGTGGTGCGGCCGGGAAGGTCCTAAGCAAAGCTCCGTCTGCTCAGATGGCTTTCATTCTCTGGGCATTTGTTATTTGTGTATTTGTCTTTAGAGAAAGACCTTATCCATCTTTAAGATTCTGGAAATTAATGTAGGGTTGCTTTCTCCTTTGCAAAGAAATGTGATTGTAAATACTACTTCTCTGTGCATTCATGAAATGGCGATATTAAGAAAATATATCATGATCCACAAAAATCTAGACACTGATTTTGGTGTGTTAGCTGTTCTTCATATAAAATGTTATGTTCATAAAGGCATGCACAGATAATTCTTTGTATGACTTAATAAACAGTCCTGTGTATGTGCTTTTGAAAGACATAGTACTTCAGAAATACAATATATTCCTGTTTTCCTGAGGAAATTAGGGAGTGTGTTTAATTAATGCTGAAATGCAATAGAATTCCTATGGAAGTCCTTAAGACATCCACATGAATACCAAATGAGTTCATTATGATCTGTGTTATTACAATGAATACCAAATGAATTAATAATGCTGGGACACTCAAAATGAAGTGTTACCAAGTGTTTTGGTATAACAAATATGGTTAAATATTATGTGATTAAAGTTATTATAAGCTGAGTCTCCATCAAAAGCAAGCAAAATTCCAGCTCTATTGCAGGGAGTTAAGAGTGGAACCAAACTGTTGTTTCTAAGCGTTGCAATTCTTAACTTTGAACAGTCCCTTAGAGCCTTGCTCCAAATACTGTAATCATTTAAATTACCTTGGTTCCAAGTGGCAGAGGAGGTGGGTGGGGGAGGATGGAGTGATGGGGTGGGGGTGGGGGTGGGCAGGAGATTGGTGGGAGGAGCAACTAATAGACCTCAGGAATACAGCAAAATCGCAAGTATCTATGTGATTTCCCGCCGTTTGCATATTAAGAAGCGGAGTTTCAGCTTAATGATTCTCTTCTAACGATAAGCTTACCACCGTAATTATTTAATATGTATTTCAGTGTAGTGAAGCCATCATAAACACGGACAGTTTCTTCAGTTTTGTAGTTCAAGTCCTACTTTTATGTGCCAGACATTCCATAACAATTTCTAAAATAAATTATTCTTAATAAGGTACCCCAACTGTGTTTGTGTAAATTATTGCCCCACGTTCTGTTGTAGGAGAGCTGGACTCTACATCTGCGTTGTATTATTTATGCACTTTGATGTAATACGTTGTAACAATTCATATCTATTATAGATTTAGTAAGACATGAAGGCATAAGTGGATTTAATCAGACATGTAATTATTTTTATGCCTCCAACGCAAAAATATGCATAAATGAATTTATGGTTATTTGGCAATCAGTGGAAATGGTCTTTATAAATGTTGAAACAGCTGCTGGCAAATATATTTGCTGAAGAAGGAAAACGGCACTTATCTTCTGGTCGGGTAAATGATAAAGGAATTATTGTTAGCTGTAGGCAGTATCCTAGCTGTTAAATATTTGCTTCATCTTCCTTAATATTACATAAACATACATTTGGCATAAGAAAGCCTGTATTTCTTTCCTTCCATGATAATGGAGCATGTTTTCTTATACGAGGATTTTTAGAACACATCTGTATCCTAAAAAGCTCTTTTTATTCTCAGTCTAAGCAGTTTCTGTCATGCTGTTTGACTTTTACCTTCCCATTTATTCTATTATTTGTGGTATCATTCCAGTTGTTGAGATAGAATACTCTCATTTAAAATAATGGGCCGTGATAATGCACACACTTCTGTCAAATATGTTGATTTTGGTGTCTATTAGGATTTCTCACTGCTGCTTTCACAGTGGCTCTAAAACATCTGTAAAACTTTTCTGCTACAGAGAGTAAAATGCAGTCCTTGTACCACCTGGTTATGATTACTTCGTTGCGTTGAAGCATCTAATAAATTACATATCAGTAAATGTAGATCTTGGACAAATAGCCCGAGAAAATCTAATTTTCTTGAAGTGCATCTTTTTTCATTCTTTCAAGTTTTCAGTTTAAATTTAGTGCCTTTGACTGGTGAAAAATTAATAGCACCGGCACCTGAAATTTTCTCTATAACCTGTGGCAGAGAAAAAAAGCTAGACCCGCTCTAATGTGTCAATTATGACCCAGATGGATTACCATATGAGGAATTATTTCATTTTTCTTAGATCAAATATAAAACAGCTATAATATATTTAAGTTGTACTGAAACCACCACGCTAAAGACACTCCCGCACACGGGCGAGGGCAGGCAGTATAAATAAAGCTGTCACTCTCTTTACAAGGTGAGCTCGTATTTGAGCTTGCATCTGGGTTTTATGCATATGATGATTTCTAATACTAACCATTTGGGTGATACTCAGATAATAACACACCAGTGACTTAAAAGTCACTTGCATCCGACTTTTGTAAATCACGGGGTTCTCTTTCATTCAGGTATGTTGTTTCAGTGATCAGTAGCATTTCCAATAAATTATACACTGACCAGTTGCAAGAGCTTCTGCCTGTTATTGGAACAAACTCTGTGCAAACCTCATCTGTCAGATGCTGCACTCCCAGCCCTGAGCCCCTCGCATAGCTGAGCTCCTTGGCAAACGACAGAGTGCCCTCTGTTGATGGAAAAAGGAATGTGCAGCGGAGGCTGCAACCAGTTTTCCGATCAGAAGTCGCAAAGCTGCAATTAGCTGGTACACATCTGTGAATTAAAAGTCATGTTTTAAACTATAAAAATATTGATTTAATGGGCATTGATAGAGTGTAGACGATTGCAAGTTCAGAGGCAGTTGTAGGATTATATATATTTACACATAGACACATTAAATATTCAGTTTCTATGTACCTGGAGTTGCTAGCCTAGGTAAGACTTTTTTTTTTTTCACTCTGTGTAGACATAGATTCACCTACACATGGGTGTATTCCATTCACATGTTATTGAAACCGAATTGAAAACTTGGCATGAGCAATGATCTCAACGCCAAGAATCTATCATTTAAATAATTTTAAAATGAAAAACTGTACCAAGAAGTCAACTGAACAGGAAGATTTCTAATTCCCTCAGGCTGAAGGGGTGGGGTGGGGGGGTGAGGAAGGGGAGGGGGACAGAAAGCAAAACCACTGAGAAGCAGCCTTTAGTTCCAGTGCTGTCTCTGCAGGGCGAAGAAAAAAATGGATAGCCTGGTTTGCTGTTACTGCTTTTAAACCAAGCTCTTATAAAACAGTACATTTTATTATAATTTTAAAGCAGTAATTCACTAATGGGCATTCACCACTTCTGTATTTCCGTTTTCTATGTATTGGATTGGGGAGGGCAGTTGGGTAGAAAATCTCAACGAGGTGGCATCTTTACATTTTAAGACCATTTCATATGTTAATCAGTTTAAAAGCAAACCTGAAAAGTACTATAACATGCACCAAAATACTTGCAGGTAACATTTTAAATTGTGTGATAGTCTTGACTGTTTTGGAGAAATGTACTCTAGTTTCTGTTGCATGTTTCAAATATCTTCTGCCTGAGAGGTTGAATTTTGGGAATCTGAATGTATTTAAATTCTCTGGCTGCTCTTAAACCTGGGTATTTGCAACCACAAAATTAACCTCATGCAGTATTTTGATTGCAATCTTCAATTCCGTTATTACAAAGGGAGAGTTTTCTTTCTTTTTTTTAAGATTCCATTTGCAAATATGAAGTGAAATTGAGAGTTAATAAACTAATCTTTATGCCATTGCCAAGAAACAGTGTTACCAAGAAAGGGAGGGGAGAATGTTAAATTCAATTTTCCAGCTATGTTATAGATATTGATGAAATTGACCAGATTAATTGCTCAGTACTCTTTTTCATTTTCCTTGGAAAAATTCTGAGTTTCTTTTTTGAACTAGTTTGCTGATTCTTGACTTTTAACTGTTTGAAATAGATATTTTTATCTATTTGAAACAACTTTGTTAATTCAAATACTCTCCATATGATTTGTTTATATGAGATATGTACTGAAGAAATAATTTCAAATGTGAGTTGGAATTCTAAGCTGCTGCTAATGGTCAGACAAAATGAGGCCAGTGATGCCTCAGAGGTTGTTAATACAAACAATCCAAATGCTACATGAAGACTAAAAAATTCAGTTAGTTGGCATGCCTGACATGTCAGCTCACTGGAACTGGTGTGTTAGGGGGGAACTGCAAACAGAGGAGAATGAGATCCTGTTGTATTACCAGATTGAAAGCATTGGAGTTTGTTTTTTTAATGCCCAAAAGTCCTATCAATACTCCCTAAATATGCTTTTCTATTTATAACCATCCTAGCTCTTACACTTTGACATCGTATTTTTTTTAGCTTTTTTTTTTCTTTCTGAACCAATTTTCCTTTTTTTTTTTTTTTTTTTGGCCAAGAATATAATTATCTTACTTCTATTTCTTCTTTCTTTCAAACAGCAAAATTACACTTAAGAAGCGACAGGAAATAGAACCCACATGTGGTGAACACTTGATTTTTTTTCCATTCTTTAACAACTGAAAAAAATATCCTTCTCAGAAATGCAGCTACATCAGAAATGAAAATGAAATTCCAAAAATTGTTTGCTTGGCCTCTACCACTTTAATTGTAGCTTGAAACGAAAATAAATTTACACCTAAAGGAAAAAGAAGTTTAGAAGTCAGAAAGGAGCTAAATGCAAGTTATGGTTTGCTTTTTCATTAATAAAGAGTATTTCACTTTTTAAAGTTCTGTCCTTTTCCCAAGTAATTTTGTAATTTACATGAATTGAATGTAAAATAGTCTTGTGGTGCCGTGCTGTATTTTATAAAGCAATTCTGTTGAAGAGGTGCTAAATATTTTAGTAACAGCCCACCAGAGGGCAGTCAGCTTTTAGTCTAACAGATTTGAAAGAGAAATTTATTGCTATAGTTGAATTTTAAATAAAATATCTATCTAATTTGTATTATTTTTTGCATCTAGGAGTGGAACAAAATAAAAGTCCTGACCCAAGAGTGAGAAACCTAAGGCTTTGATCATTTTGAGTTTAAAATCACCCAAGGACTCACAGCTCTAACTTTTGCCCATCTGTACAGCCTCACACTCAATTTTTCCATTGCGATATTTATGTTTGGTTTTAAAGTCAGATTTATTTTTATTTGAGATGTCTTGGGACGTTAATATTTTATAATCAATAGAGACTTTGGGACAAGCTCTTAGAGAGAAAGAGAATGAGACTATTTTCTTGCTTCTGTCTATATTCCTATTCCAAATGAGTCTACTGTGGTTTTAATGGAACAGTGTGCTGAATAATATATATTGTACAAATGATACAGAAGAAATTTTGGAACAAATGAGTGGGGGTTGGAGAATCCATGATTCGTTTCTTCATGCAGACACCATGGGTGTGGGCGTTCATTGTCCTCTAATCATCTCAATAGATGGAGATAATATTTAGAAGAGGATTTTAAAAATACTGAGATTCTTGCCCATGCAGTTTGTTTAATGTAATGAAGAGCCATTGAGGTTTGGACAGGATTTTGTTGTTGTTGTTGTTGTTGTTAGTATTAGTTGTAAAACTCTGGTTGTCAGTTCTAAGCTCTGGAAATAAAATGTTCCTTCTAAAGCCTGCAAAAGAGACAGTGAGTAATAGCCCCTGATGAGAGCTCAGGTGTTTTCAGATACCCGCTTATTTGGTTTTCTATAATAATCCTGCAAGGAAATAAGGCCCAGGTTAAATGACTTGGATAAGATAACAGAATAGTCACTTATATCCTGTCATCTGTGTCTTCAGTAACTTGCCTTCCAAGTCTAAAACCAAGGAAGAAACTAGAATTGTGGGGTATCTTTTTTTTTCCCAGAGGTCTGTTGATTTTTTTTTTTTTTTTTTTAAGATTTTATTCATTTGTCAGAGAGAGAGAGAAAGAGAGGAGAGAGAGAGCACAAGCAGTGGGGGGCGGCAGGCAGATGGGGAAGCAGGGTTCCTGCTGAGTAATGAAATCCATGCAGGACTCAATCCTAGAACCCTGAGATCATGCCCTGAGCCAAAGGCAGACGCTTAGCTGAATGAGCCACCCAGACGTCCTGTTTTGTTTGTTTGTATTTTTATCAAAATGGAAACCAATTTTTTTTTCTGATCATAAAATTCACCTAGGGTGAGGGAAGGGAGAAGTAGATAAAGGGGATCAAAAACGCTGTGTTTATAAGGAATAATGATCTTTACCATCACAGAGACG